>NW_011494607.1:20001203-20042962 GCF_000754665.1 Bison bison bison | reverse complement strand
AATGCTACGAACCTCAGTCCATAGTTCATCAGGCACTCTATCTATCAGATCTAGGCCCTTAAATCTATTTCTCACTTCCACTGAGTAATCATATGGGATTTGAATTAGGTCATACCTGAATGGTCTAGTGGTTTTCCCTACTTTCTTCAATTTAAGTCTGAATTTGGCAATAAGGAGTTCATGATCTGAGCCACATTCAGCTCCCGGTCTTGTTTTTGCTGACTGTATAGAGCTTCTCCATCTTTGGCTGCAAAGAATATAATCAGTCTGATTTTGGTGTTGACCATCTGGTGATGTCCATGTACAGAGTTTTCTCTTGTGTTGTTGGAAGAGGGTGTTTGTTATGACCATTGCATTTTCTTGGCAAAACTCTATTAGTCTTTGCCCTGCTTCATTCCGTATTCCAAGGCCAAATTTGCCTGTTACTCCAGGTGTTTCTTGACTTCCTACTTTTGCATTCCAGTCCCCTATAATGAAAAGGACATCTTTTTTGGGTGTGTGTTCTAAAAGGTCTTGTAGGTCTTTGAGCAAGAGGAGTGACTAAAAAACACAAAAAGAAGACCTCTGGGACAGTAGGAATGCTTGATCTTGGCATTGGTTACACAGATGTGTTCACATTGTGAATATTACTTGAGTTGTATGTATATAGTTTATGTAATTTTTTTCTATATATGCTTCAGTAAAAAAATGGATTAAAAATTTAAATGTGCACATTGGATGTAATATTTTATCTTCTACAAAATATATATATAGAAGTTATATATTAACTTCTCTATTAATGGGCATTCAGAGTTTCTAGTTTTCTCTCTTATATATATTGCTACAGTGAAGGGTTTTGCTTCCCTATCCTAACTTTTGAATGTTTCCCTAACAGGTGATAATGAAAAAGTAAAATTGCTGGATCATAGTGATTATTCACATAGACATTGCCAAATTGCCCTCCAAATTAGCTATACAGATATGCACTCTGTCACTGATGACTGGAGAGGAATAAGGCAACTTTTTTCATTCAGTTTATTATGACCTTTTCCTCATATCCTTAAAAACATCCTTGTGGAAGCTGTTTTTAATACTACATATTGTTCCATGTATCATAATTTACATGTTTTTATCCTTTATTGGACATTACTTCCCTTTTTTGTATTTTATATAAGAAACTGAAATGACCATTTTGTTGTGCCAATATTTCAGTGCATCTGATCATCGCTATATTCCACACCACCTAGTACATTTATCTTCTATGACTGAACTTAATATTCACTGAATTAATGAAGGGACTATCCTTGCTCCAACATAACTGTCCCCTATTTCCTACCAACTCTTCTACCATCTGCCTCAGTATTATTCTGTACTTACTCCAATGCCCTATAAGAAAATTCTGCTCTCCAAGGTGTGTCGTCTCTTGTCTACTCATAGGTTGGCTCTCATCTTCTTCTTGTAAAAGTTACTAGCTCCCTTCCTATCAGCCTGTGTTTATTTGCACCTAGCAATTCATTTCGCCAAGATTATATACAAAGTATATAAATTACAGGAAACACATTTGTCCTATATCTTGGAACATCAAATTTGAGTCTTGACTATGTGTTCAAGTGTTTTTCATTTAATTTTCATGTATGTTTCCCATGTCTTATTCACTCTGTAGTTTATTAGGAGTGCTGTCTGACCATTTAAATGCAGAGATTGCTGGTGGTACAATAACATCTAAGCAAGATGCAATGGATTATATTACCTGGACTTACTTTTTCCGTCGTCTTATCATGAACCCCAGGTAAGCACAGGACTATTATTTATCTTTGTTGTTCTTCTCTAAAGATCCTTTTTGTATTTAAAATATCACCTGTCTGTGGAAGACCTAAAATATTTCACTCCATCTGCTCTCCATTAAGTATAGTCTCATTTCTCCACCAACCTTCTGAATGTTGCCACGTGGACTTCCTACCATCATTTCAAATTCAACATGCCTAAAACTGAATTAATCATATCTAAAAATTTTGCTCAAATCTCACTTTCTTGGTCAGAAATTAAATATATTGTTTTGGAAATGGAAAGTAGATATGGTTTTCTTAGTAGACATAGGATAAGTGGTGGCATTTGAACAAAGACTTGAAAGAGGTGAGAAGGTTGACCACATAAATATCTAGTGAACAGCATTTCAGGCCAGGGGGACAGGAGAGGTTCTAAGACAGACATGTCTGGTGTGATGAAGGTGCAGCAAGAAGAAGATATAGCTAAAGTGGAATAAGTGGGGGGTGTGGAGAGTAGTAGGAGATGAGGTTGGGGATTGTGGGTGGGTGGTCAGTGGTCTTATTTGTCTTATGAGGCCTTCGGCACCCATGTAAGAACTTTGATTTCTATTCTGGGTGAAATGAGAACCTTTGTCGGGTTTTTGATCAGAGGACTGACAGTATCTCTCATATCATAAAGAAGGCCAATTATAATCATAAATGTTATAAATAATTTGAACTTCCCTGTTGAAAGGTAGAAATTCTCAGATTTATTTTTTAAATATCACTAAAAAAAATTTTTAACATTTCAAGTCAAGAGAAAGGGCCCAAATAAAGTTAACAATTTGCATATATTACTTATCTGCTATAGTCATGCTCTGCACTTTTCTTTCTAATTGGCCCTAATATCTTTTTATTGTTGTCTGTGTTAAAAGCCCCTATCCACAAAACCAGAGCAAAGAAAGGCACAGGAAATTGGTACACTTTTTCCACTTACTTTTAGTTCTAGTAAAAGTTTTAAGAAGGCTAAAATCATTGTCTCAAATGAAGAGCTTGTATTATGTATTTAATATATACTTCATACTTCATGTCATTCAGTGCCATAAACTGAGATTTGACTTTTCTTTGGGTGGGAGGGGCTTGTATACACACTTGTGTGCATGCATGTATGTGTGACAAGGAGAAACTGAAGTTTACTTAAAAATTGGAAGAGCAAGCACCACTCCTGAAATACAGTCACATATAGATAAATAAATATGTCCCAATTCTCCAACCCTCTTCATTTATTCATATTACTGTAAAGTGTCCACACCATACCACCACCCAAAATAAAATTTATGTTGAGAAAGATTTCAGTTCCTGGGTTGTTCTCTGTATGTCTTTGTATATTTTTATGTTTTGATATGCATGTGTGTATATATGCAAATATATGTAAATACATATAAAGATATATATTTATAAGATTAAATATATATGTAGATACAGATATATGTATAAATTAGTTTGTTTATATATAAACACATGTATTGGTGCATCATGAAATATAATATATTTCAAATTGAGTTCTGGATTCAATTTGTATGTTCAATTTTACTCTCTGTTTTCCCCTGAGAAAGCTTCTAAATATTTCTAGGGGGAAAAAATGTTGTGGTAGTTTCAGCTGTCCCTATAACCACTTCCATTATTTGTGTCATTATTACTGCTGCATAATCTGAACATAAAAAAGCATGGTGCTGTAACAAATGACTTCCCAGTACTGACAGTTATAGCAGCAGCATTTCTATACTGATGAAAAATTTCCCAGCGAGATCTCTGGCCAGGTTTACATAAACCAAACAGGAAATGACTGCCACTATTCACATTAAATCCAAACTGTTTGGTGTGACTTTATCTATGTTTTACATTACAATAAAATCTCTCTTTTTCAGCTGGTAAACTTTCATTCTTTTTAAGGTTGGAAAAGATAACAAGGTTTCGTGTGAGGTATTCTTGTTTATCTTTTGATAAGATCTTTTAAAGTTAATTTTTTTAAGCTTGTTTTACTTTTTGATCCTTTAAATGTAATCAACTTTGTAAAATTTTATGATAGGGAGAGGTTTGTTTAAACTTTTTCCCAGTGGACTGCTAATAGAAGTAGCCTGTCTAGCCCATGTGCTGGATGCTGTCAGTATCAAACTGCCTTTGACTTTCACACCTCTCAGGGGACTAGTAATTGTTGTGTTCAAACAGCCTGTAATTGTGATCCCGCTGGCTTTCTCAGTACGCTTCTGGCTATTAGAATCATTAAACAACTCAGCACCTGTTAACAGCATTGTAAATATTCAACCCTGCTTGTGTGCAGGTTGAGTCCAATATAGAGAAATCTTACAGAGCTCAGCCTCGTAAATTACAGCCTCTGACAAGTCAATTATTGTGAAACTGGGTTTCTCTGTGAAATAAATGAAATACCATGCTGACAAAAAAGGTAGGCTGTCTGTTTATAGCAGAGAGAAGATAATGACTTGATGATTCAATGCAGTGAGCATGAAACTACATTGTATCCTTTATCCATAATTAAACAGTTGTATAATATTTCTGCTTTAATAACCAATAAATTATAAATTTTCTACTGTGGCAAGTGCAACATGAAAACAAACCTTTTTACTTAGCAGTTGCATGCTTTTTCAAGCTAGTAAAGTGATTATTAAAATTAATATGTAATTTTCAAGCTAAATGCTTATAATTATTTAGGCTAGAAATTGCATGGTTACTGAACATTCACGTGTTAAAAGCAAAGGCCATATAATGCTACTAATGAAGGTTATGTAAATATAAACTCCATCATTTATTCACAAAAACGTGTCAGAATATACTCTCAAATTTTTATGGGATCTAAAAAATGGATATGAAAATTTTTATATAACCTTAGACTCTCAATACAAATATTAACAAAGAGTAATAATACTTGATACAGATCCGTGAAGTCATCACTAGCAAAACTAGATGCATTTTACTATTTGTGTTGGCTACATAGGAGAAAAGTTTTTACTATTATATTCAACAATGTAATATTTAAACTAGTACTGTGTTTCTTAAGTTGTCACTTTTAAAAAATAAAGTTAATCACTTACATGTGCCAGAATATCTGAAGAAAACAATTTTAGGGATTTTGAAAATTATTGATAACCCCCCAGATGTAGTAAGGACAAAAGTTTCAATACTGAATGTATTGAATGTCAGTTCAATTACTTAAATAGAGTTTTTCATTTCTACTCTTATGCAGGTCAATAATGTTGATGAGCACATTGGAAAAGAACAGCTATATTAAGAAATGTATCAATGGAAGCTTTTTAAGTTATTCTGCTCCAAAAATGCTATTAGTTTTTAGCAAGTTAGATTATTAATAATATTTTACTGTAGTCATTAGATAATTTGTTGGAGTCTCAGAGTCATGATTTTACTTGAATTTTTTTTTGCAACTCATTATAAATGTTTAAAACATGTTTATCCTGACTCTACTTTATCTGAATAAATGCCACAAAGTAGTTTAAAATATTTTCCAATAGATTTGAATAAACAAACTTCAGATGAGATTTTAGCCCATCACAATATGTCTTATAAATACATAAAATAGTGAATAAAATAAATAATTTAAAAAGAATCTATCATTTTTAGAGATGTTTTTATCATTAATAGTTTTAAGTATTATTTTTAAGTGTACCAAATTCATTAAAAATTAATTAAAATTAAAATTCATTAAAGCATAATATGGTAAAGTTGGCATTCCAGTTATATTTATATGGGAATGTCTGTGATTATCTGTAGCAGCAACCATGAGATTTTTTTTGTTTTCTAATAGCCTAATAAACTTATAGATGAAATGGAATCACGACTTTTCATTTTTCATGATAATATTATTTTCACAATGTCTTCTTTCTGTAATTTTAGTTGCATAAAGAATAGCTTGATTTGTGTTCTGCAAATAGTACTACTTATTCAGTGTCCCGGACACATTTTCACTAGTTTTCGTCCAGTTAGATATAACTTTATCAATGTTGTATTAGTCCAGACAGCTGACAATAGTATTGGAAATTTTATAGGCTTAGCAAGCCAAAAGAATGTGAAATATAAAGTCAGTGCTTGCATTGCACAAAGTCTGGCTGATAAATTTCATTTGTTGGGAAAAATATAAAAGAGAAAAAATATTGTTAATAATTTGAAACAGCTTTGGGGATCTGTCTCTTTTATGGAACCTTGAATGTCCAGAATTTTTATTTTTACCTCTAATGCAGTATAAATTATTCTAACTATATGCTTCTCAGTCATAATTCAGAATAAAGGAAGTATTTTATAATAGTTTCTAATGCTGGTTTTTCACCTTCACATATGGCTGATTACATTTTGGTTAAATTAACAGCACTGATCTAGCTGGTGTTTATCTGTTCATTGAAAAATATTGCTTCATTTGGGATTATGAAAAGAACTTTTCCAGGAAAGGCAATAATTTCTCTACAGACTAAAATTTAAACTATTTCTCTTTTATAAGAAAATCCTTAGCATTTAACTATGATTTAAATAAATAACCTATTATTAATCCATACTCAATGGAAACTCTCAAATTTGAGGGTACCTAAACATTTGGGCTAACTTCTCTTTCTAATGAAAATATATCCTGCCATGATTTAAATCCTGCTTTTTGTGTTTTTAAATAAATTTTTATAGTATTGACCCCAACTATTTCCCTTGGAAGAAAGAAAATCACCATACTTGGCAGGCCTTAAGGCCTCTCCCATTTGAGATTGTTAACACTTTCTTCCCCAGGTTCTGACTACCCCCTTCCTGCTGCTTCTGCTGCTAAGTCGCTTCAGTCATGTCCGACTCTGTGCAACCCCTTCCTAGTCCTGTACAGATGTTAAACCTTCTTGCTGGGGTTTCAGTATTGACAGTCTGTTCTCTGAGGCTTGTATCCTTGATTTGGATGGAGGTAGGGCATGTAATTCTCCACGCTGACTAGGGAACAGGATTCACCCAGCAGGAATTAGCGGTCTGCCATGACTGTGGGGATGGTCCCTCACCTCTTGGATCTTTTCCCAGGCATAGATTCCTAGTAATCTTAGGGATTTGCCAAAAACCTCTTGGAGTTACAGGGAAGAGCATTAAGGTGAATTGCATGTCCTTAAGTTTTTATGTAGAAGGTGTATAGAGCTGAACTTGTATGTTTTCTGTACAGGTAAGCATAGTTAGAATGCTTTTTTGTTAGCCTGAAGATGTTCCTTCTAATCTTTAGAATATTCCTTAAGGGAACAACAGTTGACTAAATTTCCTAAAAGAACTTATCTACTATCCAGATCAATAGTTATTTGAGTTTTTTAATGTTACTCCGGATGAGTTTTACATATAAAAGGGTATTATATGTTTATATGTAATAAGCTTCTTGCTGCTACTGAATCTAGTACATAGATTTAGTTTGCTGTAGATGCATAAACTGAAATAGTTTTAATGCTGGAAAATTAGTGTCTTTTTAATGTGTTGCTGAATTTTATCTGCTTATCCTTTATATTTTGAATGTATTACCATTCTATCAGTATCAATAAACTCAAGTATGAGGATTTTGACCTGTAAGGTAGAAATGACAATTGCAGTTGCTTTATTTCTTTGATTTGCTATAAATGGATTTTTTTTTAATTCTGAAAAGAACAAAGTGAAATTGAAGTGACAGTTTTAATAGGAAATATTTTGAAGCAAATAATGACCTTGCTTGTTTTCTAGCTACTACAATTTGAGTGATGTGAGCCATGATTCTGTGAACAAGTTTCTGTCCAATCTGGTTGAGAAGTCTCTGGTTGAATTGGAACATTCCTATTGTATTGAAATTGGAGAGGTACGAGTGGGTCATATACATTCCAACTGAAAAGATTGCCCAGCTTTCTAACAATAGGGCTTTTGCTAACCATAGTCAAAAACTGTAATGAAATGTTGCGATAGCAACGGGCAGTATGAATTATTAACATTATGAACATATTTATTGTGCTTTCTATTTACATTACTTTATCTTTCTTCTGAAATAGGATAATCGGAGCATTGAGCCTCTGACATATGGCCGCATTGCCTCTTATTACTATTTGAAGCACCAAACAGTTAAAATGTTCAAGGAGCGTTTAAAACCTGAATGTGGGACTGAAGAATTGCTTTCAATTCTAAGTGTGAGTTTCATATTATTGCATTGTTTTTAATATAAAGGGATTATATTTTGTATGTGTTATACCTTCTCTTTTAATTTGAGTCTTAAACTGTTGCCTTCTAGTTCCTCTTGAAATTTGGCAGAAACTGTATGAAGTTCGTTGCTCTGTCAAAGATCACTACAAAGCAATATAACTGGGCCAGATTCCCCATGGATAAGATGACCACGTAATTTATCATCCAAACTTGAGTCAGCCTGAGAATGGAATCTGGCACTATTAATATTTAAGCCAGGATAATAGTTATAAACTGGGCTGTCCTCAGCAGCCAGGTGATTACCCTATCCTTCAGTGTAATAAGCTTTGTGAATTATAGTTGAAAGCTTTTCTTATTGCTTTTTTGAGGAATTCTATGGAATCCATGGTATTGCTGAAGTTTTTTAACATAAGGATCCACTTGATTAAGTTCTCTTAGAATTATTGCCAGAAAAGTTAACTCCTCCCATCCCCCCTTCCAAGAAAAAAATATACAGTCAGCTTTATCACATGGTAAAAAATTATACTCTGCTTATTTTGTTTTTTTTGCCAGGAAGCTGTGAACTAAATTTAATATTGAAGTTAAAATTACTATTAGCGGTATCTTCTTCACTTCTTTCCTGCGTATTATATATGTATTATTTTTTTTCTTTGTTGACTTTATGTATAATAATTTACCATAAAACTTTGTTGGCATATTAGTTGGGATCCAGGAGATAGTGAAGGATAGGGAAACCTGGCATGTTGCAGGTCATGCGGCCACAAAGAGTTGGACAGAACTTAGTGATTGAACAGCAGCAGCAAATATTGTATTTTACCCCTCAGATACGTTGGTACTTTTTAAAAAAATTAAGACCCCTTGGCCTATAATGTCTTTAAGGGCCTTCTCTTATAAAGTCACTGAGTCTGCTGTAGTTCACTTATTATTAGCTTTTTTCCTACCTTTCCTATTGCTTTATCATTCTCAATAGGCATCAGTATCCTCACAATTTTCCAATTTTTCAGTGTTTTCCCTTTGAGAAACTAGTGTATAGCTTTTGTGTGTGTTATAGGGCCACATACCATGTAATGAGTCAGAAAATATTTGTTAACGAATTGATGGATGGGTGGATGGATCCTGTATAAATCAGTTTCCTATTGTTTGCTCTATAGAAATGAGAGGAGGATTAAGTATACAAGACAGCTATCAAAAAATTATATTTTGTCAAATTAACTCATTTCTGAGATAAGAATATTTTTTAATTAAGAATTTCTTTTAAATTTCTAAGAATGAGATTTTTTTATCATTTTCTAGACAGATTCATAAAAACAAAATTAGGAGAAAGACAGTAAAATAATGATTAATTTCAGCCAGCATCTTAAACTAGTATCTGTTAGATTTAAGAATATAATGTTTCTTTCATATTTACCTACATTAATGTATTTGCCTAATTTAGTATTTTAAAGTACTTGGGATCACACAGTAATAGATAACACTTTTCATGTGCCAGACACTATTCTAAGAACTTCACATTGATAAACATTTAATCCTAACAGCAGTCACTAATTTGATATTGATAAAATCCCATTATTATTCATGTTTTAAGGATTAACCAACTTGTCCAGGGTTGCACATCCGGTGAGTAGTTCGCAGTCTAGCACCTTAGTATAAGTTCTTAACCACTACCCTGTTCTGCCTCTCCTGTGTGTGTGTGTATGTCTCTCTCACACACACACACAGAGTGAGGTGGAAAATACTGAGGTGGGAGGTCTAAAGTATATCATGTTAAGACTAGGTGCATATTGTTTTTGTAAAGCTTTGTGAATACCATACACCTGTTACATTCTGTATCCTCCTGTGAATACCATATACCTGCTACATTTTGTATCCTCTTCCACCCACTATTTGTGCATGCCTGCTTAGTTGCTTCAGTTGTATCCACCAGTTTGCGACCCCATGGACTGTAGCCTGCCAGATTTCTCTATGGGATTCTTCAGGCAAGAATACTGGAGTGGGTTGACATGCCCTCCTCCAGGAGATCTTCCTGATCCAGGGATCAAACCACCTACTACAGAAGCCCACAAATGTATATAGTACCAAGGGAATTCAATCATTTTTCTCTTTTGTCTTTTACATAAAAAGACATTGATCAAAACAAGTGGTCTGTTCACATCCTTTCAGCATCCTTTTTCTTTCCAGTATCACACTGCCTAAAATGACTTATGCTAATCTCCTGATACAGCTTTATTAAAATAGAGTCAACTCTTTTGTGAATAATAAGAAAAACGAATCATCTGCAAATGTATTTAAAGTAAACTACAGTATATTTACGTAGATATTGTTCAGCAAGCCCCCTTAATGATTTCCACAGCAACAATGATCTAATGTCTTCATCCTATGGTATTTGATCCAGGAAACTCTCAGCTTCTGCTCAGTAGTATCTAACTAAGTCTGTAATATTTAAGTGAGCCCTCTTTTTAAGTGAGGATGTTGGGGCATTAGGAGTGTAGGACTCAAATGTAGGAAAAGGAGATCTGTAGGTACCGCTTTTTTGCTTGCTAATTTCTTGTTTAAAAACCATATGTACACAAGAACGTAAGTATAACAGAGAAACATTAAATAATAAATCAGGACTGTGTTTGAAGTAATTATAATGCAATTTCTAGAAATCATTCTTTCAATGAGAAGTGTTTTTAAATATTATTCTGTGGCCACACCTGAGATTCCTGAGTCTCAACATAGCTTCATTATCATCTCTGCTCTCACTTCCAAAACTGCATATTAATCTCCTTGAGGTTTTGAAACAAGGAGAAAGAAGTGGTCAAGTGGAGCTATAGAGGAGGGTATGACAAACACAGGAAGGCAAAGAAAAACAGCGTGCGTGAAAGTCCTCTTGTCTACCAGCACTGTTTTTGTTTTTATAGTGTTTAATAATGTCACCTTACGTTTTGAACAACACAGTATTGTAATGTATTTGCTGTCAGCGTCTCCTTTAACTTAGATACAGTCACTAAAGTTTCTAAAGTCATTTTCAAACTTTTTTATTTTTAAAATTTAATTATTTTTAAGAGGAATTTTTAGTATTCCTGAAAAGATCACAACTGAAAAGCTTCTATTCTCTTGGGCATTACTTTGAATTCACTGTAACATTTTCATCAGTTTAACTTTGGCAGTGCATAAAGTTTTCTCATTTTTTAGGCTACATATTATATTTAACTTTCAGTTAAATTACATGCACAAATTATGTTCATTAAGATTTTTATTTTAGGTGTTCTAATTATGTTCCAATGTGTTTATTGTTGGTACAGAGAAAACAAACTAGAAGGTAACAATAGAATGAAAAAAGAATATTAAAACATTCATTGACTTTTACCAGGCATTTAAAAACAAATGAACCCTGATATCTCAGTTGGTAAAATACCCACCTGCAATGCAGGAGACCCTGGTTCGATTCCTGGGTCTGGAGATCTGGAGAAGGAATAGGCTGCCCACTCCAGTATTCTTGGGCTTCCCTTGTGGCTCAGCTGGTAAAGAATCCACCTGCAATGCAGGAGACCTGGTTCAATCCCTGGGTTGGGAAGATCCCACTGTTCTGGCCTGGAGAATTCCATGGACTGTGTAGTTCATGGGGTTGCAAAGAGTTGGACATGACTGAGCAACTTTCATTTCTGGAGAAGGGAATGGCAATCTACTCCAGTATTCTTGCCTAGAGAATTCCACAGACAGAGAAGCCTGGCGGGCTGTAGTCCATGGGATCGCAGAGAGTCAGATGTGACTGAGCAACTACATTTTCACACTTTCACAATTTTATTGCCAGTAGTTTTTCTTTAAAAACGAAAAAGAGAAAGCCATAGAATCAGGTCATTTCATGGTATGCTTCCTTTCACAGTGTTTTTGGCCCTTAAAATTTCCCTCTACCACAGTGTTCCATAGCAAAAAGTCGTCAGATTTGGTTAAAAAAAAATCCCTAACATTAGGTACATGTGTACCCTGTCTTCTGAATTCTGTCCTTTTTGTCCTTTTCTTCTGTCAGAAGGCTGGTTAGGATCAGCCTGGTATTTTGCAGAATAGCATTTACTATATTGACAATATCACCCTTTTGACAAAGGATGAGTTTAAAAAAATGAAAACTAAACTCTATTTTAAGCACGTGATGAAGTATGTATAATTTGGATGTTTGTCTTTAATATTTTACTCTATTCAAGTCCATATTAAACTCCATCAGTCACATTTCTACCCACAGACTATGTATTGATTCATCTAAGAAATACTTATTTGATGCCTATAATGTATAACGCTCTTTCTAGGGGCATGAGATAGAATAGTGAACATTAGTGACAAACTCTGTGTATGTGTGTATTAATATACAGATAAACTATGGGCATGGTAATAAACTATGAAAGACTTAGGTGTTGCTCCTGACTGAGGTCCCCAGCAAATGTGATACTCAAAGAATCACAGCAAAATATTGTCCACCATGAAAAAGAGTCTCTAAAAACAAAATAGGATACGGTATTCTTCCTTCAAGTTAATCTTTCCTGTGCATAAGATTTGCTATATACGTTTCTGCTGGCCACACATCAAAAGAACATCATTCAAAAGAATGGGCCCAGGAGAGCTGCTCCAATGATGAAAAGTATATTATTGGAGCATTTCAATCTAAAGAGGTAAAGGCTTTGAATCAGTTAACAGATATTAAAATCATGAACTGTAAGAATAGATTGTGAACACAGGTAACTTTCATAATTAATAGGAAGCTCCATCTGATCCTGCAGGTAATAAACTCAGAGAATTTATTACTTCACTTGACAAATATAATGTAGGCCAAAAATATATAGATTCAAAAAGGACTAGAAAATATTTACAAATGATAAAACTACTAACAGAACTAAAAGAGAAAATGGAATTTTGCATATCATATTTGGTATGGTAGATGCTGATCATTCTGTTTCAGAAAAGGCAAGGATGAGGCTTAGATGAAAATGTATCATCTATATGGTATTTTTCTCTGGGTTCACCAGATACTTGGACTATTTTTTATCCTTCAGAATATATGGGGGTGGTATTTGTTTCTCTGAATGTGACAGTCTGTTACACACTCAAGAACTAATTACTGTTAATTATAACTTCATTAAATATAAATCTTTTGTTTTAGTCAACACCTAAACAGAAAACACTCCCACTAAAGTTTTTTTCTCTACTAACACCTCTTTTGAAAATCCCATTTTCACCTATCTTCTTCCTGAAAAATTGAGCTGTTTTCTGGCTTACATTTTTAGTTGTCATTGTCTTTTTCTTTTTTTGTCTTTAAATGATAATAAAATATTCTATAAAGAGTAAAGATAGTAAAAATAGTAAAATAATCTAGGTGTAAAACTGAAGATTATATTGAGACCATTTCTCTTCACTTATTCTATGATAGCAACCCATTTATTTGAATCTTGTCTTTTCAATATATTCATTAAACAATTATACCAACTACCTTTTGTGAAGCACCTACAACATGCCAGGCATTTAATATACATTATTTATAATACTCAAACACTTCATGGTAAATGTTAATATTATGTAGAGAATACTACTGATGTTTGATGAGGATATTTTAAGTTTCCCCAGGTTTTATATGAAGTAGCTGTTTAGAACTCTTTTCCCTGCTCCTTACTTCCTCTCTTAGACATAATTTATCCTTATTCTATGATTTAATTCCAACTGTAAAAAAATTTTAAGTACTGAAATGTGATGGTAGATACTTTTTAAAAGTCAGTTAAGAAGCAGAATTACTTTTAAAATTATGTGTGACCTTGTAACGTAGACTTACAGGT
Organism: Bison bison bison; assembly: GCF_000754665.1. Classification (NCBI taxonomy): domain Eukaryota; kingdom Metazoa; phylum Chordata; class Mammalia; order Artiodactyla; family Bovidae; genus Bison; species Bison bison. Next base: position 20,029,242 of record NW_011494607.1, on the reverse strand, counting down.
TTTAAACACAGGTGTTAATTACTGGCAAAATAATTATTTCAACATTCTTTATTGAAAGTGTATATTTTAAGTTTTAAGCAATATGATGCTATTTGGAAAGGTTAGGTACTTTATAAGAACTCTTGCCAAGATTTTTTTCTAACACCATGAATTAATAAGCTTCATAATTAAGGCAGCTGCTTCACACTTCTATTGTTAACCAATGACATTACATCTGTCTTGCTCCATTGATGCCCTCCTCCTACTTATTGAAGCATTTAGCAGTTTTGGCAACAGGGATTACATGGCATGGAGTAAGTAGTCTAATTAGATATAAGTGAAAATCCTGAGGGAAAAGGACCTTTAAAAAGTAATTTGAAGAATCTCTTAATGATGTTGGCACTGACAGCCAAGTAGAGTAGAAAATGCCTGTCATCATGGCAAATAATGGATTGTGATTTGATATGTGCAGTGGAGTTTTAGAAGGAGCCTGTTTTAACAGAGTAATAGAATGAAGAGATTTCAAAGTCAGGGGAAATTTGAGTGAATTTTTCATAATATGCTTGCTATAGTATTAATAGTTTTGAAAGAAAGCAAAATATGCCCCAAATGTATTCTGATCTAAATGAAACAAATGAATTTATTTACAAAACAGAAACAGACTTAACAGATATCAAACACAAGCATAAGGTTACCAAAGAGGAAACATGGCGGGGAGTGATAAACCAAGAGCTTGAGATGAACCTACACACACTAAATATAAAAGATAGATAACCAACAAAGAGCTACTGTACAGCACAGGGACATCTACTCAGTATTCTGTGATAACCTATGTGAGAAAAGAATCTTTTTAAAAAGAGTAAATTATGTGTATAACTGAATCATCTTGCTGTACACCTGAAAGTAACACACTTTAAATTTTCAATAGATTGTTTTTAAAAAGATATACTCAGTTGTTAAGGTTCTAGTGACTACACTGAGAAATGAGATTATATACCAAATATCCAATCTGAAAACTTGTGAGATTCTCATTTTTCCATGAAGCCTTGGATTTTGACTAAAATTGTGGGCTTCATGTGTTAATGTAAAATTGAACCATTCCAAATTTAGGGAAGCTCCAAAGCGATAAAATTTTGATATATTAATAAATTTCCAGGTTTGACAGTTCTCTGCACTGCTTTCTTTAAAAACATACTGGTTCTTTCTTTGCCCATATAGAGAAGATTTTCAGTAATACAACATCTTTAATGCTTAAATTTTGTTCTCTTTGGGACACAACCACAGATTGTATTGGTTGAAAATTACAGATCTTTTGGTTGAAAATTACAAACGTATCTTTCTTATAGACTTGGAAAAATGAACAAGAGTTTTTTTTCCTAAGGAAGAAGTTTTAAATGTAATAAATAAAAAGGACAAGCCGTATATGAACACCTTTGGTAAGGAACCGCACATGTAAAATTAAAGAGTTCATTAAAGGAAAAATGAAAGGGAGGAAAGGTTAACTGAGTAACAGTGAACATCACCAACCTCATGGCCTTCCATTTCCAAATAACCTCCTGACAATCGCAGGATCCCATCTGCTACTCTTTATCATCCTAGTGGGGAAACCTAATGGGATATCTTCCAGGGTTCATGAGGAGAGCTTCCCTAACCTTCAGTCTGGGGAGTTGGTTGGCATCTTTAGGAGAGGCACAGATGGCAGATGTCTTTAAAAAAAAAAAAAGGTATCTTTCTACTTCTCTTGGTCTGTTTCCCTTGAGACATTCCCTATTCTCTGTTATTTCCTTAGCTTCTTCCTAGCTTTCCACACTTACAAGGTTTTCTCAGCTCAGAAAAAATGGAAGTAAAGTTTTCCTGGTGAAAACTTTAATTTCTCAGATAGATCTGGTGTGATATAGTAGATTCCTGTAATGATTTTTAAGCTAATGATGTTCTGGTGAGCCTAAGACGTATTTGTAATATTACCTGAAATTTGACCTGTTTTAAATTTTTTATACTTTTTTTTTCAAGTTACTCTTTGGCTTTCAGTTATTCTCTCCCACAGAATAACAACTAACAATTACTGGAATTCCAAATGTTGCTGATTAAATAGGGTTGTTAACTAAGAAATGAGTTTAGATTACCAAAGTATGAATAGCTTTAATATTTCTTTCATTATCACCTAGTTTAACTTTCTCATGTTTTCAAACATCAGAGACCCAGTTTTGCTCAAAATGACAGAAATCTGTATGGAAAAAAATAATACAAAAACTGCTCCCAAAGGGCAGAACTGAAATTAGAATTCTTATTCCCCAGCAATCTTTTAAATGCCCTTCTCTTTTTTTCCCCTTTGCTGGGTTTTGTATTGAGCATTTTCTTTTTCATCTTCTTGAATCTTATTTTTCCCTTTTATTTAAATTTACAAAGCAAGGCATATAAAAAAAATAATTTAGTCACTCAGTCGTGTCCAACTCTTTGTGACCCTATGGACTGTAGCCCTCCAGGCTCCTCTCTCCATTAAATTCTCCAAGCAAGAATACTGGGGTGGGTAGCCATTCTCTTCTCTAGGGGATCTTCCCAACCCAGGGATCAAACCTGGATCTTCTGCATTGCAGACAGATTCTTTTACCCTCTGAGCCATGAGGGAAGCCCAAGGTATATAAAAAGGTGTGTGTGTGTGTGTACATATATATAAATAATTACATATATACTTATTATTATACATATAATATTATAATCACATATATATATATGTAATTTTTTAAGGTATAAAAAAATGGATGTACCATTAACCTTCTTATCCTAAGCCATCTATAAAAAATAATTCTGGCTTGTCAACAACAATTAAGATTTGCAAAGTGTTCTCGCCAATACTCAGCACTCTTGGGGGAATACCAAGGAAATAGAAGACAGAGCTATGTCTTTTAAGGATATTTGTACTAGATCCCAAAGAACCTCATAAAAACAAAGAAACAGGCTTGTGCCACGTATATCTGTCTCTGCTGCTGGGCCTGCTCCAAATAGTTTTGTCTCTTCACAGAAAGTGTTCAGTCCTGCTTATGGCATGGCAGAAGAGTTACTGACATTGTCCTCAAAAGTCCAACTTACTAGCTTGGCCTGGGGGCAAGATTGGATCACCGAGCTCCTGGGGGTCATGTTAAAAGCATTTGCAAAAGGAGATTCCACTTAGACATTTTTAAATTACAAATAAAATCTTGAGTGGTTTCATGTAAATTAAGTCATATTTATAAAACTCCAGGGTAGTCTGCTTTTCAGGGAACCCTATCATGAATCACGTGGCAAAGTAAATCATTGTTAACTTGGTTTTGAATATAGTTTTGTTTATCATTGGTAGTAACTCGCTGCTTAACTTAATGATATCATAACTAGAATTGTCAGTACACATGCAATGACATTGGGAAATAAAAATATAATGAAAATGTGAGATTGAAGGTTATTGTCTATCCGAGGATAAAATCTCTTCCCTAAATTCTAACCATTTGTCATTTCATTCTACTTTGAGTAAGTAGAGCATTATTTAGACCATAAAAATAAGTGAAAAATAAATAGAAACTTTAATAGTGAATAAAACATTTTAAAATATAATTTCCATATGCTAGAAATTGGTTTCAGCCCAAAATGTTTCTAATTTCATCCCAGTAAAACGTAAGTACTCTGAAATTATGCTTAGGGTTTCATTGGTCCAGCAGGTGGAGCAGTTCAAAAACCTATGCTAGCTCCATCCTCAATAGTGTTGATTAGGTTCATGGTTCCTGTCCTAAGTATCTTCCCAATAGAAATAATGCTGAAGTATTGCCTTTTATTTTCACAAAGCAGCCAAGTAGGTAAATAAGTGTGGTCATTCCCAATACTTAAAGCCAACTAAATATACTTTATTTAGTATACTGTATTATGTATACAGTATCATTTTCTATGTAATAGAGCAAAAGAAAAATTAAACATCCTAAAGAAAAATTAAATATCCTTCCCAAGCCCCTATTAGTATAATTCAGAGTCCTTCGGTATTACATTGTTTTGGAAACATGGAATTTTTAAAAAGTGACCATAGAAATACTCGTTGGTGTAGAGAGAGATATACAGCTCATTATGTTAACTAACATGCCAGACCTTCTCTTTATGTAATAGTATAGAGAAACACAATAGAAACACTATGTGCTTTAAAAAATAATTTTAAACTGTATTAACACAGTTTCAGATAAACTTTTTATAAACTCTCTAGATATAAAAATAGTGTGTTAAGGTGTATCCTAATGTGTGATATAACAAGAGCAAGTTGTTATTTTATTGAATCTTGTTTTATAGAAAATATTACTTTTGTAAGTTTGAGGGGATTTTTAAGGGGCTTCCCTGGTGGCTCAGATGGTAAAGCGTCTGCCTGCAATGCGGGAGACCCAGGTTCGATCCTTGGATCGAGAAGATCCCCTGGAGAAGGAAATGACAACCCACTCCAGTATTCTTGCCTGGAAAATCCCATGGATGGAGGAACCTGGTGGGCTACACTCCATGGAGTCACAAAGAGTCAAACACGACTGAGAACTGAACTTCACTTAATGAAAACAGTACAGTTACCCTTTTTTATTTGTTTGTTAATTCTGGCCATATTTCTTTATACTTAACAACTAATGAATTGTTCTCTAATCTCTTTGGTTGTCATCAGACCTCTACTGGCCCTCATACATTAGCCATTATTTAGTCTGTAGCTCAGCGGTAAAGAATCACCTGTTGATGCAGGAGATGCAGGTTTGATCCCTGGGTTGGGAAGATCCTCTGGAGAAGGAAATGTCAACCCACTCCAGTATCTTGCCTGGGAAATCTTACGGACAGAGGAGTCTAGGGTCACAAAAAGAGTCGGACAGGACTTAGTAACAGAACAAGAGATTTATATATCCTGGTCACTTTCTCAAAAGACAGTTTCTTGTCCATTAATTCTTCTGAATTGTTCTTTTTGTAGTCATTGTATTTTAAAGAAAAGAACCTATAGTTCAATTAAAGAGTGATTCCATAACTGTGACTTTTGTGTTGTTACCTCCATAAGTATCTCATGGAATTATTGGGGAGATTAAATTAGTTAATATAGGCAAAGAGGAGAACACTGCTCATTTGCTCATCTGCAGTACTTAGTGTTAGCTATTCTTGTATTTAGTCATATTTACTGAAGATACAATGGCACCCCACTCCAGTACTCTTGCCTGGAAAATCCCATGGACGGAGGAGCCTGGAAGGCTGCAGTCCATGGGGTGGCTGAGGGTCGGACACGACTGAGTGACTTCACTTTCACTTTTCACTTTCATGCACTGGAGAAGGAAATGGCAACCCACTCCAGTGTTCTTGCCTGGAGAATCCCAGGGACGGGGGAGCCTGGTGGGCTGCCGTCTATGGGGTCACACAGAGTCGGACACGACTGAAGCGACTTAGCAGCAGCAGCAGCAACTGAGGATACACTATGTCCAGGCATGGAGTATACTGCAGCACACTAAGCTGATGAAGTTCCAATAATTATGGAACTTCATAATGAAATTAGCAAACAAGTTAACAAATAAACATATAAATTCAGGAATGTGTAAATGAGTTTAAAAAAAAAATAAGGCAGGAGTCTGAAGATAATAGAGAAGCCTGTTCTTCATAGAACAATTGAGGAAAACTTTTCTGAGCACGTGATATTTGAACAGCGAACTGAGTGACATGAAAGAAAACTCATGAGAAATCCTTGGGGGAAAAAATTCTAGGCAGAGGGAATAGCAAATGGAAAGGTCATGAGCTACTTGTCAGGGAACAACAGGAAAGCCTGGTTGGCAAGAGTGGGCAGGGCAGGGCTGAGGTGTCTTTGGCCTGGCTGAGGAGTTAGGAGCTTATCTCAAGTGCTAAGAGAAGCCATTGGAGGAATTTTGATCAAAAGAGTGATATGACATTATTATCAGATTGGCCAAAATGTTCATTTGTTTTTTTCTGTAAGATGTTCCTTTTTTTTTTTTCTTAAGGAACATATGGTAACTCAGACCTTGGCATTCTTGATCACAGTGTCATTTTCTGAGTTTTCACTCTTAGATTGTTCTGCCCCTATTCCCTTGTTCTCTCTGCCTTTCTCCCCAGCTTAATGTTTTACTCGAGGCCATGGCTCTAGGTTTTAGCATACCGTGGGGGAATGACAAAGTCTGTAAAAGTAATGATTCCCCACTGCCACATTATCCTACCTCCAAATAAAAAAGCACTGCGGTTCTTTAATGAGACATTACCCTGGCTTCCAGACCAATGTCTGTGCTCCTAAGAGCACTCATCTATTCATAGTTGTTAAAAACCACTTAGTAATTAGAAGAAATCATAAAGTAATTATGATTCGTAATAGTGATTATGGCTGGGTGATTACTCCTTCACTAAGATGCTTTGCAAATGGATTAGCACTTCTTTGAATTAGGAGCTTTGGCTTGAAATCTATGAGGAGGCTATATTAGTAAGAAAAATGTCCTTTCTTTTGGGACTAAGCAGAAAGCTATAAAACAGCCAGGAAGCCACTGGAACCTGGCTGACAGAAAAATCAGGCAAACCAAATTGGCCAGTTTATTAAGCATATATTCATCTGAAACAATTTTCTTCATTCAATTGCAGTTAAAGCTCTGGTCAATTTAATATATTAATAGTTCATTAGTCATTCCAACTCTCAATTGGGCTATGATATATAGTAGTTTCTCTTCCTGAATAATTAGGTAAATATTACATTGCTTAATATGAAGCTTGGGAAACGGGACCATATTAAAGTCTCAGTACTTGCTAAATACAGCTTTTCAAAAATTAGTGTTTTTGATACACAGATAAAGCATTATTTCATTTTAATTTTTGATGAGGAAATAAATACCATACCTTTTATTTTTCTGCACTTTTCTAATCTCTTCCTTCCTCTACTTCAGTTTCTTCTTTGCCTTCTAGTTATACTTTCTCTTGCTTGTCCTTCATTTTCTCTTATCTGGAAGCTTTTCTGTTCTATGCCTGTTACTGTCCTACAGATATTCTTAAATACACATTTTCAACAGACCAGCAAGTATTTATATAGCACCTACTGTGTTAGGTGCAAGAGGACAGTGATAATGAAGATGCAGTCCCTGCTTTCAAGAAAGGAAGAGGCCTATGTCTAAGAAGCAATTCTAGTTTGATATTAACTATTTTAAAAGTATAAGCTGTACCAGCATGTCTAGAGTATGCTGAAAGTCTAGTTATTAAGAACATGAGCTTTAGAGTCATACAGACCTGTCTCTGTCATTTTCTAGCTATGTGACCTTGGGTTAGTCACTTAATCTCTCCAAGCTCCATGCTCCTCTGTAAAATGAAGAAGAAGATTAAATAAAGGAATATGTGTAAAGCCTCAGTCAATACATTACCTGCCATATGGTAATCATTCATATCTATTATTGCTAGTTTTCATTAATAATAATATTTTAATACTGATAAGTTCTAGTAATTGATTTATTATAATTTATATAAACCATAGCTATATAGAACAAATATCATTATCCTCTCCTATTCAAAAACACCTTATAAGGGACTTCCCTGGTGGTCCGGTGGTTGAGGATCTGCCTGCCAATGCAGGGGACACATGTTCAATCCCTGGTCCGGGAGGATTCCACGCACCACAGGGCAACTAAGCCCTTTTACTGCAACCACTGAAGCCCATGCACTCTAGGACCCTCCCACCTAGAGCCTGTGCTCCACAAGAGAAACCACCATGATGAGATGCCCTGCTTACTGCAACTAGAGAAAGCCCATGCACAGCAGTGAAGACCCAACACAGCCAAAATAAATGAATACATAAAATAAAACAAAAACCTTATAATGTTAATTCTGATTCCTTACCATGCCATATGAGACTCTTCGGAGCCTAGCTCCAGTGTACAGATTGGAGTAAAAGTAGCCTCCATCTTCAGCTGTGCCTCCCCTTTCTCCCTTTAGCCTCTCTGTGGAGCTCTTGCTGCTCCATATGCCTAGTATGTCTCCCTCCCCAACTCAGCCAGGATAGTTTTCACACATTGGTCAAGACCAGCTCACTTAATCTGTGTGACGCACTAACCAAATACAAAGAAAGCACCATAAAATCATTGGTTAAGGGGCAGTTTATTCAACAGATATTGTTGGGTAAATTGTATAACATTTTGGAAAAATATTCATTTGATTCTGACTTCATAGCACATACCAGAATAAAATTCAGATTAAGGATTAAAGCCAAGAATAATGTTTACATTTCAAAGAGGGAGAGGGGAAGAAGCAAAAGGCATAAAGGAACTGAAGAAAGTATTTAAAAAAATGAATGGATTTGCCTAAACTATAAAATATATGTATGTCTATATAAAATTTTTAAAGCATTAATATTTGTCATTATTTTTAATTATATTAAAACAGTAATATATTTTAATTTTTCAAATTAAATTGAAAAAATGACTCTATAAAATGAAAAGAAGGCATTAACAACTTGCAGAAAAATAAATTCAATCTTAACAAATTTTTTTAAAACCCCTCAGACTTCTCAGTGATTAGAAAATATTAATTGAAACAAAAAAACAGCAATCTTTTTAGCCTATTAAATTGTTGGAAATTCAAGAAGGATAATACCCATTGATGGTGAGTGTGCTGTGAGTTGCAACATTCCCAGACACTGCCAAATAGAGTTTTTATTGACTTAAACTTTCTAGAAAGAAATTTGATATCTATCAAAGTTAAAAAAAAAAGAACTCTTAAAAGTTTATGCTCTGTGGCATTGTAATTCCATTTCTAGGAATCTATGAAACAAGGAAACAAGTCAAAATACATGTACAAGGAAACAAGTCAAAATACGTGTACACAGATGTTCATCACAGCATTACTTATAGTAGGAAAAAAAAACCTGCAAAAGTTTTTTTTCAAAGATCAATATCTCTTTAAGAATAATTTATAATTGCTTATGCTAAGTTTTTGAAAGATAAGCAACAGAAAACATGGGTTTTGTTTCGATTTGTTTTCATATATCCCTATAGGTGTATTCTTGTATGGAGATATTTATAAAGTTTGACCTTGTTAGACAATAGAGGATAACTTACTGATTAACTGAATAGCTTTGAAAAGCTCTTTCAAGAAAAATATCTAACTAGTGATTAATAATTCTTAGCAAACTATAGTTTTCCCACTGTGAGGATGAAAACGAATACTTTTATACTGAACCATTATACATATGGCAGAAGCCTAGAGGAATTTCCTCTCCAGAGATACATTAAAAGCTGAATATCTTTTGATTTCTCAACCCAAAGAAATGGATGTGCCCCATTCTTATACGTACATGTATTCTAAAAAATCATCATTACTACCAAATAAAATGCATCGAGATGGTCTTTATTACAGTAGTTTTATTCATACCATCTGCATTTTGTTTTAACATCACATTCTCCTAGAAAAGAACTTATTTCACAATGTTTTCCAGCTGACAACCCCATAGCATTTAAGCATGTCTCAGAGGTTTGATTACGTCAGAAGGTTAGAACTCACTTTGCTTTAAAAACAGAAAACACAATACGAAAGAACCTGAAAGGCAAGAAAAATTTACAAATGTCAGTCTCCTCAGATACATAAATTCTACATGTTCATATGTTCTCGTCATTATTTTGTATGTAATTCAGAAGAATAATGCAGTTTGGCAGAAGCACTATAATCTGTTTTAAGGACTTTAAAGATTTCCATTGGCAACAGAGAATTGTTCTACATATACTTTCTTCAGCCTATTAAAACATAGGTCCTCCATCCAAACTCTGTGGGTATTTTCTGTTATTTATTAAACAGTGTCAGCAAATTTGTAAGACAAATGCCAAACAGGTGTCATCTCCTACTGACAGATGAACAAATAAACTGTCTTGCAGAACCAGTGACTGAGCTGGCAGTGTACTGCCCTGCTGGACGAGAGCACAGAAAGGGTTATAACCTTGAACTTCTTTTACTTATGTTTTGTCAGTGAAGGAGGAAGAGAAGTGACAGAGGAAAGAACCAGTAAGGCATAGAAATAAACAGTGAATTCCAAGTAAAATCAGGGAAAAAGGAAAAAAGAGTTAATTGTGATTGAGACCACACTAAAATTGTGTGGATATAGCTTAAAAGCAGAGTGAGCTTTTTTTTTATTATTATTATAGAATGGAAATATGCTGTGATTATTTAAAATATTTTTGTTAATAAAATTTATAAATATATGTCTTATACAGATTTCAGAATTCAAAGAACTTTAATGCCATAGAATACTCTTAGAACTGTGCTGAAAAAATGTTTCTTTGATCATTCAGAAGACCTATAAAGATCTTTCAGGGTCTTGAAGCTATCTTTATAAACATCAGTCATCATTACATTATGGATATGTTAAAATGCTAAAGGGCTCATTAAAAAAGAGCTGATAGAGTCCTGATAAACTGAATTTGCTATTTGTGGACCAAAAGCAATGGTTCTTTTGGTTTTAGAGCAGGCAGATGTCCACAGATAACCACTACATCAGTGTGTCAGTAAAATAAAGCCAAGTAAAATCAAAGGTTTCTCTGTATAGCACTTTGTTAGGAACTGATTAAACAGTCTTACTTTTCTTATTGAAGCAAATAGTTGGCTGCTACATCTGAGAATCTGGAAATGTGTATATGCCTGATATATATTATCATATTGCACTATAGAAGTTAAATTTCAAGTTAATGAGCCCCATATGCATACCAGACTTAAGAGCTATATTTTATAAACTCTAAACACTTTGTTTTCCAACATTTCAAGCACCAAGGAAATGCAGACTAAGTTGAGGAATTGGGTTAATTTAGCTTACAACATGCGATTGCCTGTGATTGAATAGGTAGGTAGGAACATAGGTAGGTCGATATATATATAGATATTCCTATAAGATGTTCTGGGGTTTGAATATGACTTTAGCCGTAAGAATGCATGTTTGCTTTCTTTTGATTCACACAGAGCAGATGGATGCTTGACTGCCTGCTAATCCACAGCTGGAATGGTTTCAGCAGCTTCCACGTTGCTGGGTTAGAGTGGCTTTTCTAGTGGACTGAGAGGGCAGCAAAAGAGGGATATCATTATTCATCAGTATCCCAGTGGGAGCGCTGCCAGCAGAGATTAATTTTTTCTGTTATGCTTGTAAAACAAGCTCAGGTGGAGTCTCTAATCCTCAGGGCATGGGTGGCAGATCAAGGAAGATGCTACAAAGCTAGTTAATTTTCTGATTCTGGGGGAAACAGAAGCTCCGTTAGATGTATAAATACATGATTGCAAATTTAAGTAGCTCAAATTCAAATGGGATCTTCCCACACATCTGGTACTGAAAATCTCTATTTTTCTTTGTTGTCTTTAAATATAACTTCTTACAAGTTTGTCCTGGAGCCAAAATACTGGTAACTCTACATATGAGGAAGTAATTAATTTTTTGAGTTAATGACAAAACGCCTAATTTTTATAAACATGAACAAAAGCTTTCTACCTAAAGCAGACTCGAACTTAGATGTCTAAAATACCCACTTAAGTGTATTACCAGAAAGTTATGGCACTAGCTATCTGATTGGCACAGTTGGTTTGGTATTGTTTTTTTTTTTTTTTCCCTTAATGTATAGTCAGTCTATTTTTTAATGGTTTTATTTTTATTCTCAATACATGATTTCCATGTGACACCTGTTCCCTGTATCTTATTATATGATCCATCAGTATGTTTATAGATTTGAGCAATTAATGTAGGCTTCAAAATAAAGTTAGGTGACTTTTTTTTTAGTAAACAGAACTTATCCAGTAGGTATTGTCTTCTTAAGATTATTTATCTTTAAAAGTGCTTTACTACACTTATTACAAAAATTTTTAACTTCTTCCAGGCCCTTGGCACTTCTGTTGATTCTTTTGGGTCCAAGTAGATATTCATTAATGGTTCTTTCTTGTTTGAACATTTGCTTTTGTTTTGAGAAAATGATAAGCAGTTATATGAAGCCTAGATTCAGAAGACTAAAGTTGATTGATGAAGTCAGAGAGTATAATTTGGGGTTGTGAAGTTGATTATGACTACAAGATAATGTAGTTCCTAAAGTCTTTCTGACTGAAGTTATAAACATTTGAAAGATGTTTCAAAATGTTTTGAATGACAGAAGCCTTATTGAAAGGAATTTATAGCTTCTCAGAATATTATTTTGAATAGCATGACATGCATGTGTTCTGGGATATTTATTTAAAATCAGTCCCTCCTCTGACTCTAGTCGCACTTTGCACACCTTTCTTTTTGTTAACTTTTGGACTTTTGTTAGTAATGAGTCCAAATCTTGTTATTTACTAAGAGCATTTCATAGTCCAAGAGGAGATACACATTTTTAAAAGCACTCAGTGAAATGCAAAAACTACCACTTCATGAAAGAGGCTCCTACCAAAAGCACAGTGAGAGTCAGGAAGGCTTTCTGCTGCTGCTGCTGCTGCTGCTGCTGCTGCTAAGTCGCTTCAGTCGTGTCCGACTCTGTGCGACCCCATAGACGGCAGCCCACCAGGCTCCCCCGTCCCTGGGATTCTCCAGGCAAGAACACTGGAGTGGCTTGCCACTTCCTTCTCCAATGCATGAAAGTGAAAAGTGAAAGTGAAGTCGCTCAGTCGAGTCCGACTCTTAGCGACCTCATGGACTGCAGCCTACCAGGCTCCTCCATCCATGGGATTTTCCAGGCAAGAGTACTGGAGTGGGGTGCCATTGCCTTCTCTGAGGAAGGCTTTCTAGTTATGAAGAAATAGCCAGAGGAATAATGAGAGTTAAGCAAGTCTCCAAGGGACTAGAGAACTAACTGAGGAGTTAGGATGAAGCCCAGAGTCATTTGTTAATAATTTTTGAAATAGTAAACTGCTAATAAATTTAAGTAATTGTTCCCTCAATCTGTGTCAAATAAACCAATTCTTATTGTTAGTTGTCTATCCCACTCAGAATAAAATATAATTTAAATACTATACCTAGCTTAAACTATTTCTAACCAAACCTAAAACCCCACAAATCTGTAGCTTCTTCATTGATCTTTTCAGATGGTTTAGTTGCTAAGTCGTGTCCAACTCTTGCAATCCCATGGACTATAGCCCACCAGGCTCCTCTGTCCATGGGATTTTCGAAGCAAAGATACTGGAGTGGGTTGCCATTTCCTTCTCCAGGGGATCTTCCTGACCCAGGGATCATGTGATTAATTCTGTAGCTGGCATTTGACTCTCCACAGTGTCTTGGCAATCTGATCACAGGTTGGAAAAGAATTTCGTGACGCAGAGTTGCAGAAAGGAGTGAGTTTAATAAAAACAAAGAGCAGAGGTAGTATGGACATTGCAAGTGCAGCGGGTTGACAACTCCTGACAGGCCAGCAAGAGTGGACAGGATGCTGTTAGAACAGTGGGTCAGCTAGTAGCCAGTTTTTATAGCCTCAAGACAAAGAAAACTTATGCTGAAAGGTTGGCATTAGGTGAATGGTTAGGGTGCTATAGTGTGAGCAGTGGGGTGGGGCTCTTTGCCTGATATGTGGTCAGGAAGCATGCTGGTGATGATCAGGGGACTTTCGGCAGTGGTTACAGAGGGGCTCAGAGGTAACCTTGGTTGTGGGCTCCGATTCTGTCACCTTGGTGCAAGGCCTCACACCTGTGCCCTTGGGGCAGGACTCCATTCATAAGGAATACTGTTTCAAGAGAGAATAGAAATTATTTGTTGAATCAGTCCTTTATTTTGGGGGGCTCCAAAATCACTGCAGATAGTGTTTGCAACCATGAAATTAAAAGATGCTTACTCCTTGGAAGAAAGTTATGACCAACCTAGACAGCATATTAAAAAACAGAGACATTACTTTGCCAACAAAGGTCCATCTAGTTGTCAAAGCTATGGTTTTTCCAGTAGTCATGTATGGATGTGAGAGTTGGACTATAAAGAAAGCTGAGCACCAAAGAATTGATACTTTTGAACTGTGGTTTTGGAGAAGACTCTTGAGAGTCCCTTGGACTGCAAGGAGATGCAACCAGTTCACCCTAAAGGAAATCAGTCCTGAATATTCATTGGAAGGACTGATGTAAAAGCTGAAACTCCAATAATTTGGCCACCTGATGCAAAGAACTGACTCATTTGAAAAGACCATGATGCTGGGAAAGATTGAAGGTGGGAGAAGGGGACGACAGAGGACGAGATGGTTGAATGGCATCACCGACGTGATGGATTTGAGTTTGAGTAGGCTCCGGGAGTTGGTGATGGACTGGGACGCCTGGCATGCTACAGTCCATGGGGTAGCAAAGAGTTGGACATGACTGACTGAACTGAATTGATCAGAATTTTTTGTAAATTTTAGGGATATCTACATTTTTCTTCCTAATCAGTGCAGATTTTGCTGCTTGATGGAGTAATTCATATGTGAAAGACAGTGAAAATCACTCAGTTGTGTCTGACTGCAACCCCATGGACTGTCCATGGAATTACCCAGGCAAGAATATTGGAGTGGGTAGCCATTCCCTTCTCCAGGGGATCTTCCCAACCCAGGAATCGAACCCCAGTCTTCTGTATTGCAGGCAGATTCTTTACCAACTGAACCTCTAGGGAAGCCTCAATTCCTAAAAACACTAATGTATACAAGCTGCCATTTCAGTTTCCTCTGAGAACCTAGATTTTTGCATTTCAAATAAATCCAAAGTTCCCTTAGACTATTTAAATAAGTTGTAGGAAAGGAACTTTCCACTTAGTGAAAAAAAAGCAATAAAATCTAATACATTTGAAATAATACCCTGAGCTGTTCTCTATTACTGATAGGAGCCATTCAGGCAGTATGGCTGACTTTCTGTCACTTCAGGTGCTATGGCACAGGTCTTTCTTCTTCTGAACTCTCAACCCTAGTGATGGGTTTGTTGATTAGACATCTAAGAGGTTGGGTTTTTTGTTTGTTTGCTTTTGAAACTTAAAAGGGTGTGTATGAGCACTGACTCATTTCAAAAGTTTTACTACTATATTCTGTTAATGTGTTCATTGTAGGTTTTAGTTTCTTGATATTCATAAACTATCCTGATGAACAATCATTTATAAAAATTAAATTTATGTTTGTATTAATAATGATACTGTCCAGATAGAATTCTGTGATGCACTTACTATATTTACCATATATTCAAATATACAGATCTGTATACCCTATTGTAGCTTGAAATTCATGTTCTCCCTCTTGGAAAACTGTGTTAAGACCTTTAGGCCACTGAAACAAAGATTTACCATAACGTTTTAATACAGATATATAGAATTACTCAATTGTGAATTGAGAGCTTTGTACATAATCATTATTAAGGCACAGAATTTATACAACATTCAAAATCTAGATAATTGGAAGTCTTGTTGCACCATTACACTAAGTAAGATTGAAAGAATCAAAGAAGAGGCAGTACTAGAGAACTGAGGATACAGGTCTCTAGAAAAAGCCACTGAAATTTAATCTGCTTAAAAGAGAGCCTAATATTTTATAGCATGTGGGGAGAAGGAAAAATAATTTAATGAAGAAAAATTTTTATTTTAATAAAAAACTAAAAGCTGTGGAGAAAAGTTCATTTACTTTTATATTCAACAGAATTTGAACTTACATCTCAATTTACTCTTATATTTTTGCTAACTCTTAAAAAGGCTGAATCAAATTTATTTTGTTTGTGGTGATTTTTTGAAGCACACTGTCTTGACACAACTTTCAAAAGACATAACATAATCATATATTAAGATATAATACTTTTCACTTTGGGTTTAACTTTCAGCATACAATCTTAAAGAAAAAATTTCTTCCAAAAATACACTTAGGACATCATCATTATTCCCAATAATCTATTTCAGTACTTTGATATTGAAATCATTTGCTTTTGAGTACTTATAGTATCATTATTCTTAGATATTTTTCTTCTTCAGATGTTAATCAGACTAACTCTTCCTCACTTTCATTGCCAGTGGATTTCTCTAGCAAATCTTTCGTTGATTTAATTAAAAAACGCGTCTTTTCCAAGATGTTTAGTTTTACTTGGAGATCATTTTTCTTATTGTTTTGCATTGTTTTATTGAATTGATATTAGACAGTTCAATTCAGTTCAGTTCAGTTGCTCAGTCATGTCCAACTCTTTGCGACCTCATGGACTGCAGCACGCCAGGCCTCCCTGTCCATCACCAACTCCCGGAGTCTACCCAAACTCATGTCCATTGATTTGGTGATGCCATCCAACCATCTCATCCTCCATCGTCCCCTTCTCCACCCACCCTCAATCTTTCCCAGCATGAGGGTCTTTTCAAATGAGTCAACTCTTTGCATTAGGTGGCGAAAGTATTGGCGTTTCAGCTTCAACATCAGTCCTTCCAGTGAACACCCAGGACTGATCTCCTTTAGGATGGACTGGTTGGATCTGCTTGCAATCCAAGGGACTCTCAAGAGTCTTCTCCAACACCACAGTTTAAAAGCATCAATTCTTTTGTGCTCAGCTTTCTTTATAGTTCAACTCTCACATCCATACATGACTACTGGGAAAACCATACCCTTGACTAGACGGAACTTGTTGACAAATTAATATCTCTGCTATTTAACATGCTGTCTAGGTTGGTCATAACTTTCCTTCCAAGAAGTAAGCATCTTTTAATTTCATGGCTGCAGTCACCATCTACAGTGATTTTGGAGCCCAAAAAAATAACATCAGCCACTGTTTCCACTGTTTCCCCATCTATTTGCCATGAAGGCATGGAACCAGATGCCATG
The DNA here is from genome assembly GCF_000754665.1 of Bison bison bison. Taxonomy (NCBI): domain Eukaryota; kingdom Metazoa; phylum Chordata; class Mammalia; order Artiodactyla; family Bovidae; genus Bison; species Bison bison. Next base: position 20,012,542 of record NW_011494607.1, on the reverse strand, counting down.
ATCTTCGTTTTCTGAATGTTGAGCTTTAAGCCAACTTTTTAACTCTCCTCTTTCACTTTCATCAAGAGGCTTTTTTAGTTCCTCTTCACTTTCTGCCATAAGGGTGGTGTCATCTGCATATCTGAGGTTATTGATATATCTCCCAGCAATCTTGATTCCAGCTTGTGCTTCCTCCAGCCCAGCGTTTCTCATGATGTACTCTGCATAGAAGTTAAATAAACAGGGTGATGATATACAGCTTTGACGTACTCCATTTCCTATTTGGAACTACTCTTGTTCCATGTCCAGTTGTAACTGTTGCTTCCTGACCTGAGTACAGATTTCTCAAGAGGCAGGTCAGGTGGTCTGATATTCTCATCTCTTTCAGAATTTTCCACCATTTATTGTGATACACACAGTCAAAGGCTTTGGCATAGTCAATAAAGCAGAAATAGATGTTTTTCTGAAACTCTCTTGCTTTTTCAATGATCTAGTGGATGTTGGGAATTTGATCTCTGGTTCCTCTGCCTTTTCTAAAACCAGCTTGAACATCTGGAAGTTCACGGTTCACATATTGCTAAAGCCTGGCTTGGAGAATTTTGAGCATTACTTTACTAGCGTGTGAGATGAGTGCAATTGTGTAGTAGTTTGAGCATTCTTTGGCATTGCCTTTCTTTGGGATTGGAATAAAAACTGACCTTTTCCAGTCCTGTGGCCACTGCTGAGTTTCCCAAATTTGCTGGCATATTGAGTGCAGCACTTTCACAGCATCATCTTTTAGGATTTGAAATAGCTCAGCTGGAATTCCATCACCTCCACTAGCTTTGTTCATAGTGATGCTTTCTAAGGCCCACTTGACTTCACATTCCAGGATGTCTGGCTCTAGGTGAGTGATCACACCATCATGATTATCTGGGTCATGAAGATCTTTTTTGTACAGTTCTTCTGTGTATTCTTGCCACCTCTTCTTAATATCTTCTGCTTCTGTTAGGTCCATACCATTTCTGTCCTTTATTGAGCCCATCTTTGCATGAAATGTTCCCTTGGTATCTCTAATTTTCTTGAAGAGATCTCTAGTCTTTCCCATTCTGTTGTTTTCCTCTATTTCTTTGCATTGATCACTAAGGAAGGCTTTCTTATCTCTCCTTGCTATTCTTTGGAATTCTGCATTCAGATGCTTGTATCTTTCCTTTTCTCCTTTGCTTTTCGCTTCTCTTCTTTTCACAGCTATTTGTAAGGCCTCCTCAGACAGCTATTTTCCTTTTTTCATTTCTTTTCCATGGGGATGGTCTTGTACCCTGTCTCCTGTACAGTGTCACAAACCTCTGTCCATAGTTCATCAGGCACTCTATCTATCAGATCTAGTCCCTTAAATCTATTTGTCACTTCCACTGTATAATCATAAGGGATTTGATTTAGGTCATGCCTGAATGGTCTAGTGGTTTTCCTTACTTTCTTCAATTTAAGTCTGAATTTGCAATAAGGAGTACATGTTCTGAGCCACAGTCAGCTCTGGGTCTTATTTTTGCTGACTGTATAGAGCTTCTCCATCTTTAGACAGTTAGAAACTGACAGAATTGTTGGCTGATGGCTAGAAATAAATGATAATGTTCAAGTAGGAAGAATGTTTGTTGACATTTTTAATTTGTTGAAATGTTTAAGAATAGTTGCATTATGACTCTTGCTTGTTTGTACACCTTTACAGCAGATTCAGATAATGAATACTCACATAACAAAAACTTCTGCATAAATAAAGAACATAATTTTGGAAATTTATAATTGTAAATGCCTATATTAAAAATACCTCAAATCAGCAACCTTACCTAAGAAGCTGGGAAAGGAGGAATAAGCAGAAGATTAAAGATTTGCATTGAAAGAAATGAAAAAGAGTATATAAAGTCAGTAGAGAAAGTCAATAAAACCAAAAGTTAATTCTTTAAAAAAATCAACAAAAATGACAAATCTTTGCCCAAACTAATTAAAAAAAAAAAGAAACCAAGCCAGAACATTCAAGTCACTTATAACTGGTAACAAAACAGGGGTAACTTCACAAAAATAAAAAAGATTCTAAGGGAATACTATAAACAACTATATGCAAAAAAATTGTATAATTTATATAAAATGGAAAAACTTCTAAAAAGACACAAACTATGAAAATTGACTCAAGAAAAATAGAACTTCTAAATTTGACCTTTAACAAGAAAGAGATTGAATTAGTAACTTTAAAACTTCCCATGAAGAAAAGCCCAGGCTCTAATGACTTTATTGATGAATCCTACCAAACATTCTAACAGTTAATATCCATTCTTTGTAAATATAAATTCTTTAAAAAATATGAGAGAACACCTCCCGACTCATTTTATGAGGCCAATATTACCTTGATACCAAAGCCAAACAAGGATATCATAGGTTACCATTTGTAAATATAGATATAAAATCCTCAACAAAATAGTAGCAAACTAAATCCAGCAGCAGAGTAAAACGATTATACACCATGACCAATTGGGATCTATTCCAGGAATTTATGCTTTATTTATTAATGTAATTCACATTTTAATAGAGTAAAGGGGGAGGAAACCACATGATTATCTCAATAGAGGAAAAAACTTTTGTCAAAAATCAAACACCCTTTCAGAATGAAAACACTCAGCACAAAGGAATACAATTGAGTTTCCTCAACCTGACAAAGGACATCTATGAAAAACCTTCAGCTGACAACATGCTGAATGTTGAAAAACTGGATATTTTCTTCCTAAGATCAGAAACAAGATGGGGATGTCAATTCTCACCATTTATTGAACATTGTAATGTAGATTCTAGCTAGGGCAACCTGGGAAGTAAAAGATATTCAGTTCAGTTCAGATGCTCAGTCGTTTCGGACTCTTTGCGACCCCATAAATTGCAGCATGCCAGGCCTCCCTGTCCATCACCAACTCCCGGAGGTCACTCAAACACTTCCATCCAGTCGGTGATGCCATCCAGCCATCTCATCCTCTGTCGTCCCCTTCTCCTACCCCCAATCCCTCCCAGCATCAGGGTCTTTTCCAGTGAGTCAACTTTTTGCATGAGGTGGCCAAAACACTGGAGTTGCAGCTTTAGCATCATTCCTTCCAAAGATGTGAAACTGTTTCCAATTCCAGAAAACATTATCTTGTGTATAGGCTTCTGCCTTAAGGAATTCACCAAAATATATTACAGTTAATAAAAATATTTAGCAAGATTTCCAGGATATAAGAACAATATACAAAAATCAGTTATATCACTGCACACTAGAAATGAAAAATCTGAAACAAAATCAAGAAAATGAGTAAAATATTTAGGAATAAATTTAACCAAGGCAGTGTAAGTCCTGTGCACTGAAAACTATAAAACACTGTTGAAAGTAATAAATGAAGATCTAAATAAATGAAGAGATATCCCATGTTCATGAACCAGAAGGCTAATATTGTTAAGATGGCAATACTCTTTATATTCATCTACTGGTTCAACACAATTTCTATCAAAAATCCCAGCTGACTTTTTTTTCAACAATTGAGAAGCTGATACTGTAATTCATATGGAAATACAAGGCAAACAGCCAAAGCAGTTTTAAAAAGGAAGAGCAAAGTTGGAAGACTCATACCTCTTGATTCAAAACTTACTACAAAGCTACTCTAATCAAAATAATGTGGCAAAAGGAAGGCCTTATAGATCAATGAAATAGAATAGAGTGCAGAAATAAATTCTTATGTTATAAACAATTGATTTTATACCAGAGTGCCAAACCAATAAAATGGAGAAAGAATGGTCTTTCCAACAATTGCTACTGAAGTAATTGGATATATGCATACAAGAGTATAAAACTGGACCCCTCCCTCACACCATACACAAATATTAACTCTAAATTAACCATGTAGTAGCTAAAACTATACTACTCTTAGCAAAAAGAAAAAAGATGTACGTTTTCCTCACCTTGGGTTGGGTAGTGGCTTTTTAGATAAAACACCAAAAGTGCAAGTAACAAAAGAAAAAAGTAGATAAATTAGACTTCATTAAAAAAAGTTCTTGTGCTGCAAGTGATACTGTCAAGAAGGTGTAAAAATAGCCCACCAAATGGAAGAAAGTATTTGCAAATCATGTAGCTGATAAAAGACTTGCATCCAGAATTTATTAAGAATTTTTCATTTCAATAAAAAACAAATAACTCAACTTTAAAGGATATGAAAAGACATTTCTCCAAAGAAGATATACAAATGACTAATAAGCACATAAAAAGATGCTTAATATCAGTAATTAATAGAAAAATGCAAATTGAAACCACAATAAGATACCACTTCATACTCACTAGGATGATTATAACCAAAAAGACAGACAAGGTATTGGTGAGGATGTGGAGAAACTAGAACTCCTCATCCATTGCTGGTGAGAATGCAAAATGGTGCTGCCACTTTGGGAAACTGACTGTTCCTCAAAATGTTGAGCAGCATTACCATATGGTATTCCAGTTCCACTTCTAAGTATATACCCAAGGAAATCAAAACATGTTCAGACAAAAACTTACACACAAATGTTTTATTCATAGCAGTTAAAAAGCAGAAACAATCCAAACTATGAATAGATAAAATGCAGTATAGTCTTAAAAATAGGTAACAACTGATTTTCAGTAACTGGCTCTAGTACTCCACTGGTTCTCCCCCTCATAACTCTTTTTGATGTACAATTTTCTCAGTAGATCTCTTGATATTGTTTCTTATAAACTTTAAAATAAAATTTTTAACTTAAAAAAGGTACTTCTGAACATTCATAGGTCACCCTTAGTCTGAACAAAAGAAACCTATTTATTTGGTTTTAACATCCTCAAATTACCATCTTATTCTCTTTCTCCTATTCACTGCCAAAATAAAAAATGAAATCTCAACGTGTTTCCTTCTCTTTTCCATCCATTTATTTGTAACTTCCTGCAATCTGGGTTGGTATTACTCAAAATTTTCACAGCTCCCTAGTGCCCTCAGAATTACCCAGTGCTATTGTCTTTTCTTAGTGCTCAGTCTCTTTGATCTTCTATAGCATTTGACAGACACAGGTTGCTTCCTGATACTCTCTTCATCTTTCAAAATGTTCTTTCACATCTTATCCCATTCTTGTTCTGATTGTTTGACATTGGTTCCTTTTCCTGTGTCTAAACTCCAGCTGTTCTCAGATTTTTTTTTCTTGCTTTCCTATGTCCTCTGCCAGGTCTCACCACAGTTACAGTTTAAAGTGTTGCCTTTAAATAGGTGAGTCTCATAGCATAGTCTACCTGTCTTGACCTCTCTTACAAACTATGGTTCCAACTTCTGCATGCTCACTGGACATTCCCACTTCATTGTCCCTCTGTGACCCAGACTCACAATGTCTCAATCTTCCTTTTCACTATTCCCAAAATTCCTGTCCTTATTTTGTCTGTCGGTTATCTTTGCCTTCTTTCATACCTCCAAGATGAATTCCTTCGAGTAATCCATGACTCCTGCTTTTCTCCTCCCCAGTTCCACACATTATACAGATTACCAAGACTATTTCTTCATAATTGTTTTCTCAAGTTTCTCGGACTTTTTAAAGATTGTTCACTCTTCAGGTCCTGTCAGAGTTCTCATCACCCTGTTTCAAAACAACTGTGCTCACCAGTCTCCTAAATGATCTTCCCACTTTAGTCTCTATCTCCTCTAATCCACCAACTCATTTATCTGTTTATTTGTGTTAGAACATCATTTGCATCATTTCTCCCCTTAGAAATCTAAAATTATGTAGATTTTAAAGCATTATTTCCTTAGCCTGGGTATCCACTTCACAGCCTTCCTTTTTAGTCTGAACCTTCTTACTCTCACCTATAAACATGCTATATGGATGTCAACTTCACACTTTTGCTATAATTCTCATCTAGACGATGTGTCTAACATTCATCCTTAGCATCTTGGCTCAGCTCCCTCTAAAATATTTTCTTATTGAGATGCAGTGGTTGCTACTTTTTCTAAATTCATGACACCAGTGTTTGTTTCTTTCATTCATCAATCACTCCTGTATTGTCTTGTTATGTTTCTTGTAAATTGATGTATTTTGATATTTCATTTTTAGATTTATTTTGCTTTTTCTATATGTATATCTTAACTCCTGGGAGAAAGATATACAGTAGCTGTTAAGTAGATTAGAAGTATTTTAATGTTTTCACTTTGCATTTTATTTTTTAATTTTTTGCATGTTTTTTTATTGTCATTATAGCCTATAGAAATGCAAATTATAAAAAAATAAAAGTTTCTCTAGTAAAAATGCGAAGTTTTAAAGATAGGAGCAAGTTGTAAAAATAAAGTTTGTTTATAGCTTTTAAAGATGGATTATGAAATGTGACATTTAACCATGCATAATTATTATATATTGCTGCTAATCTCAGTTATTCCCTTTTAGGATTCAAACCTGATAGCCTCGAGATTTTTATTCCTGAGGAAAATATCTAAACATTGTTAAGCTATAAAGCATTTTTATTATATCCTTGAAAACTGAGGAATTTTTTTAAGTTTCATCAAAGTACAATTTTTTAAGGACTTAGCTATAAATCCTAGGAAATAGAAGTTTTTGATGGAATTCTTACCACTGAAATTATTTTAAGTACAACAGACCTACTAGTACTCACTATTGTAAGATCCCATAAAATCCAGCTGTCAACCAGGTGGTCATTCTTACAATGGAAAGAATAAGGTATTATTTCTTGTTCATATTTATTTTTGGCAAATGATTCTGTGGTTGCCCTAATTGGTTGAAGGCCAAACATATATCCATAAGTTTAAGACATTGATATAAATCAGACACATATTCTCAACATAAGGCCTGACAGGAAACACACATAGATCTATGAGTAATTACAAGTATATCTGTCAGTGTTTACATATTTGCCATCTGCATATGATAAAATTATTTTGATACTTTATTCCAGTAAAGCAGATTTTATGCATGTTGGACAAATATTTTATTGCTTAGCTAGATCTTAGTTTTACCATTTTCCAATAAATGTTTTATAACCAAGGGGCTCTTTTGTTACTTGTTAAGTTCATTCCTCGGAGAAGGCAATGGCACCCCACTCCAGTACTCCTGCCTGGAAAATCCCACGGATGGAGGAGCCTGGAAGGCTGCAGTCCATGGGGTCACTGAGGGTCAGACACGACTGATCAACTTCACTTTCACTTTTCACTTTCATGCATTGGAGAAGGAAATGGCAACCCACTCCAGGGTTCTTGCCTGGAGAATCCCAGGGACAGGGGAGCCTGGTGGGCTGCCGTCTATGGGGTCACACAGAGTCGGACACGACTGAAGTGACTTCGCAGCAGCAGCAGCAGCAAGTTCATTCCTGGTATATCTTTCACTGCACTTTGAGGTCATTATAAGTTCCATGTAGGTCTAGTTTTTAGCATCGTTTTAGAGATGAACTTTATTTATTATAGTGGTATATAAGTTATTCACTTTGAACAGATAATTTGAATAAAAGTATAAGTCTTAAGGTCAGAAACAATACTGCTTAAATATATATATATGATTTAGAAAATAAGTTATATCAGTTTTTTCATAGATTAATGGTTGAATAAAAGGTAATCTGAAGTAATAAAGATAAAAATAAAGAGGCTTTTTATTTATCCCTTAATATATCTAGACCTGGATCAGTAAATGCCAGATTATTTTTCAAATATTATGATAAAATATATGCTTCTGCTACTGCTGCAAAGTCGCTTCAGTTGTGTCTGACTCTGTGTGACCCCATAGACGGCAGCCCACCAGGCTCTCCCGTCCCTGGGATTGTCCAGGCAAGAACACTGGAGTGGGTTGCCATTTCCTTCTCCAATGCATGAAAGTGAAAAGTCAAAGTGAAGTCCGCTCAGTCGTGTCCGACTCCTAGTGAACCCATGGACTGCAGCCTACCAGGCTCCTCTGTCCATGGGATTTTCCAGGCAAGAGTACTGGAGTGGGGTGCCATTACCTTCTTCCATAAAAAATACATAATATACAAATTAATGTAATCCTTCAGAAAGGCACAGAAATTAAGCAGGGTTCCTATCTGGGAAATTTACTGAAATGCTCTTTCTACAGCTTAAGTGGCCAAAAAACAGTGTTGGAATGTGAGAAACTAATTTTGGTTTGTTTTAACGCCTCAGAATGTTACAGATTAATCAAGTGCTACTTAAAGTCTGGAATTCATTAACTTTACCTGTTTTGCTTCTCCCATGACAGAGATTGTTACAGCATAAGGCATCTTTAGTCGCTCACCTTGGTCAGGTTTACCATCCCCACTGTCCAGGAGCCCTCTTACCTGTTCTGCTTAGTGTGTTCAATGCAGGCAGTGATGTGTCCAGCAGTGTAAAAGTACTAGTTTCCTGTTACGTCAGGCTTACACAAGACCGTGCAGCAACCTGTTCCGGCTGTTTGTTACCTCAGTGATTTGCTTAGGTGAAGCAGACTCTTACAGTCACTGCAGCTAGAGTAAACACACTCACACATACACAAACAGAACTCATTTGTTTATACACGTTCACTAAAGAGAAGAAGCAGTGTATATACTACGTATTTGATAAACTTCTTGTTAACAAATCTAAAAAGTAAGCTGTATGATCAGCAAATTTAAGGGCCACAAGGACACGTAAGACTTACATGTTGGATAACGGTACCCAAGTCCTAACTAAACCCAAGTACTTCTAATCTCTGAAAGACATACCTCATTAGTATAGACTGGCCAGATTGTTCTTCCAAGAACAAGCAAAATAAGTCAGTGATACAGCGGTGTGAACGTATCATTATGTAAAAGTGTATATCTTCACTAAACTAAAATCAGTGAGGCCTGCCATTCATGGGGTCGCAAAGAGTCATACACGACTGAGTGACTGAACTGAACTGAACTGAAAATCAGTGTAAATATACAAGCAAAATGTAGTAGCATACATACATATGTTTGTGGGTTGTTGTTTTTTTTTTTTTACTTTATGTGGAGTAGCTGAGTTTATGGCATTTCTCGAACAGATTGAGGTTTGTGGTAAAAAGGAAAACAAAATGAAAACTACTGAGTGAATAGCAGGGCCCATTTGATGTGATTATGAAAGATGTTTCTTTATCCTGATTTCTCTTTTGCAATCGAAAAACAGTAGCAGGGGGTTGCAAGCAGAGTTCATCATAGGTTGTCAATCACTGTCACTCAACATTTGCAGGGAAGATGTCTTTATTCAAGGACAGCTGGGCAAATCAGAGACATAGATTTGCAGTTAGTAGCCTGTCCAGCCAAGAGTAAACAAGGACAGGGCAGACAAACCAGCCTCTCACATGAAAATATAATGGGCTCCACTGACCTCACTGCCCTCCATTCAGCTTCAATCCCAGTTGCATAAAAGCTTCATTGCCCACTTTCAATTTCCTTTAATTACCTACATGATGTAGATAAGAAAATGAACCTCACTTATAGTTAGTGATCACACACAGGAAATTAACTGGACAAGTTGTTTAGAATTAGAGGAGTAATTTGGAGATAAATAGAGTATCTTACTGTGGAAGAAGAGGCTAGAAAGGGGTTTTGTTTGGCCATTTGTTTTTAAGCAGGGATTTTATTATTTTACTAGCTCTCTGTGCAGATCCTGGGTTTGCTGCTTTCCTAATCTAAATAAAAAATCTCCTTTGTAAGTATCCTGAAACACACAGAATAAAATACTTGAAGGAAGTGAGAGCTAAGTAAAGTGGTGAAGCAAACACACCATATTCTAAAGAACTCAGAAAAATTGTGAACTGGAATGCCAGGAATAAATGATCATGGTTTTCACAGAAGGGTCTGGTGGAACAACTGAGAGTTAAACAGCAGTGTCTTCCGCCAAGTCTTTATTTTAAATGAACCATAATCAAACCACGAAAAATTAAATTCAAAATGCTGATAATGTTTTTATATATTCTAATTTATTTAAAAATCAGTATTTTTGTTTCATTCTTGTGGGTCACAGCATTTAAGTTTTAAGTAGAAAATACTGTAGGATTTCAGAGTACTGTAACTATCCATAACACTTTTTCTTCAGAAAAGTTGCAGCAAGTGCGTAATATCAATGGTTCTTTCTCTTCCCTGTCTCTTCATTGTATTTTGAGTTAGTTCACTGAAGAAGATTGAAAAGAGCATCTTTCCTTAACACACACTGATATGCTTTTGTGAACATTTAATTAATGTAAATTTAAAAGAAACCAAGGTGGATACTGGAGACTAAAACCTGCAGTATCAAACCTGTAGTTCAAGAGGATATAATTTCTGAATATTTTATCTTTAATTTGGCTATCTTGTATTGACAATATTGTCTTTCAAAGAATTGATATTTTCTGTAACACAGTTACATAAAAATTGTATGATTACTTGGATAAAATGAATGTGCCCCTACTAGTAAAGCATCAGTTAAAAAAATAATAATAATAACCTATTTCTTTGAAAAATATTTATGAATCATGATATTTTTAAAGTGAGTTAATTAAATGTCATTTTAGGTAGGGAAGTATTTTTATATAATTGTAAACAAAGGTCTATAACTGAAAACTGTAGAACAAAACTCAAATAATTGAATCTTAAGCCTCAGTTAACATTCTCTATGGTATATACTATATAGAGTATATAGTATATAGATATGGGGATTATTATTATAGTAATAATGCCTGACATTCATACAGAGTCTTACAGCTTTAAGTGGTTTCATAAACACTATCGCATTGAATCTTCACACCAAGTCCCAACTTAAGGAATTTGGGACTTAGGGAAGTTCAGTTATTCTCAGTAGGTCACATAGCTTGTAAATGGCAGAGCTGAAAATCCACCTGTTATATCAGTTCCCAGACCCAGTGTTCTCTCTACCACCTCACCCTGTGCATACCACCCTCATGATCTGTAACATTTCTTAGGGGATGAATTACTTGCTACATTCTTTGGATTCCCCTTCAATTCAAACACTGGAAACAGAAAAGGAGGGACCCTCAAAGGAAGTAATAGCTTTTGATGAGACTTCATTTAATTGTGGATAATTTTTAATTACAGAAACTATTATTGATTTGATATTTTTAAACATAAATCAAATGTCACCTCTTTGAAGATCTCACAAACATTGTCTTTGTAAAATTTAATAATGAAAAAGACATTGCTAGTCAAAGTGAAGTGAAGTGAAAGTCACTCAGTCATGTCTGACTCTTTGCAATCCCATGTAGCCTGCCAGGCTCCTCCATCCATGGAATTCTTCAGGCCAGAATACTGGAGTGGGTAGCATGTTCCTTTCTCCAGGGGATCTTCCCAACCCAGGGATCGAATCCAGATCTCCTGAATTGCAAGCAGATTCTTTACTGTCTGAGTTATCAGGGAA
>NW_011494607.1:19951357-20001103 GCF_000754665.1 Bison bison bison | reverse complement strand
GCCCCAAAATTCTGGAGTGGGTAACCTATCCCTTCTCCAGTGGACCTTCCCGACCCAGGAATTGAACCAGGATCTCCTGCAATGCAGGCGGATTCATCACTAGCTGAGCAACCAGGGAAGCCCACAGCTACAAAGTTGGCTTTGCAACCCCGTGGACTGTAGCCCACCAGACTTCTTTGACCATGGGATTTCCCAAACAAGAGTGAGTTGCCGTTCCCTCCTCCAGGGGATCTTCCTGACCCAGGGAACCTGCGTCAAACCTGCGTCTCCTACATTGGCAGGCAGTTTCTTTACCACTGAGCTACTGGGGAAGCCCTAGTAATTAAAAGAATAATATTAAGTAATCAAATCCGTGCAAGTATTCTTAAGTGTTTTCCTGTAGTAAGAGGCTGTGCCCCTCTTTTTGAACTCAAGTTTGAACCTTATCCTATCACTTTCCCTTTTTTACCTTAAAAAATTTTTCTTTTTACTGTCTTTCAGCTCAGTCATAACCTCCTCAAAGATACATTCCCTCTGACCTACAGTTATTATTTGTACCCCTCCCTTACTTGTCCAGTTGTCATTTTACATTTATTCATGGGCAATTTTGATTAAGGTTTAGCTCCCCCATTTAACTATGAAGCTTAATGAGAGTAGGGGATCAATCATGTCTTTTTTTTTTCCCACCATTTGGTACCCAGCAATAATATATGCTAAATAAATATTTGGTAAACAAATGACTAAGACATTGTGCATTGTGTTTATTAAAGTATTTTTAATTTTTATTATTAAAGTGTATAGATTTTGCAAAGAAATTAAGGACCCCTTAATTAACAAAGGAACTCTTCGATTGCTTTTATGCACCAAGAAAAGCCATCACTGAATTAAATTTTTCAGTAAGATCACTGTCTGAGTAATCTACATTAAAGATTTGATTGCTCCCCTAATCAACCTAGAAAGATCTCTCCACTGCAGAGCATTTTTTCCAACCTAAAATGTACTCAGCTGTTAGCAGACTCATCTGATACTGATACTGCTGGCAGTGAGCAAATTCACAGTCCTGGTGAAGCAGGAGATTACAGCAATAAATCGGGGTAATTCAAGCAGAATTGGCATGATTTGGAGAACAGTGGAGTCACATCTTACTTTAGATTCTAAAGTAAGCAAATACATTAAGAAGCACTAATGATAAAAGTTTACTGAAAATAACCCTAAAAGTAGAATAAGCATAATTTTGAGTAGTCAGTCTTGCTCAGATATGCTAATTCTCAGTGACTTCGACACCACTGGTTTTCCCTCTAGTATTAGAGCAGATCATTGTTTCTTTAGCACCAAATGAAGTAGTTGCTTGCATTTGGAAGTCAAGCTTTATGAAAAAATGTGCATCTTTGGATACTAGAATCATACGTCACACTCTCAGAAGTATTTGCGAACTAAGACTGGGAAATGCCTAGTTTATATTGTTGCCTGCTAATCAATCAATTGATATCTAATCTATCTGTTTCTCTCCCTTTCTCTCTCTCTGTCTCTCTCCCTCTCTCTCTCACACACACAGAGTGTGGGGAAGAGGGGTGTGTAATGTATATAATAAAATGTGAACAAGATTGTACAGAAGGAAGTAGATTACTTAGATAATACCATTAATTAGTGCTTTTAGCCAAATCCTTACTTTCATGTAATTTATAAGTCTAAACCTGTTTCCTACATATCTGAAACCTGGAGGACCAATATAGTTGTCAGTATTAAAATAGTTATTCAATTTTCTTTTGGTAAAAGATCAGTTGTTGTTGTTCAGCCGCTCAGTCATGTCTGACTCTGTGACCCCATGGACTGCAGCATGGCAGGCTTCCCTGTCCTTCACCATCTCCCAGAGCTTGCTTAAACTCATGTCCATTGAGTCGGTGATGCCAGTGAATCAGAGGTGGTTGTATTTTTTGAACAGTATGAAGAAATCTAAATATAAATAAATTTTAAATTGTGAAACAGATTTAAAGCTGATTTCTTCTCCTTCCACCTCCACCCAACTATCTGGATTGTAGTCCTTTCTTTAAGTGTATTTTGCACGCTTAACAGAAAGCTCCTGCTCACTGAGTGTTCCCAGCCTGTCTGTTATTAATAGCATCATCATTCTCCTCATCCCTGGGGCTCAAACCATAGACCCCTCCTTATCTGTTTTTATGGATCTGCTCGTATTATTTTCTGCGCCTGGAATGCAAGGAATCTCTCTCCCTCTCTCCTCTTCTGCAAATTATTCTAAGCCTCGAACAAACACTATCTCTTTTAGGAAACTTTCCAACACATCCAATTCACTTCAGCCCTCTTCTCTGAATAGCAGTACTTTATTCTGCACTTAAAATAATTATTTATATAAATTGTTTTCACTGATATCACTTCATTTTTTTTGAAATAAAAGGTCATGTTTTAGATTTCTGAACCATCTTCTTCCTTATCTGCTGTTGCATTTTCCTTAAGCCATTTGGCAAGGCTGAGATGGACAGGCATTGATGGGAATTTGAATAGAGCCCAGATACTAAGTTGAGATATGTCAGTCATCAGGTGTCAATGTATCAGCCCTGAAATTCACCTAAAATCAAAAAGAATAGCCTTGCCATGTATAACTGGTCCTTCTTTGGCAGATGACTTCAGAGAGAATAGGAAAGAGTTGAAATGACATATAAAAAGAAATCCAAGATGACTCATAGAGGCAAAACATTATTAACTGCTAACATGTCAGTATATACTTCTTACATAAAGCAGCACAAACTGGTGAAGACAATGTTCAAAATAGTGTAAAGCAGCTGTGATATTTTTGACTTAAAAAACAAAGTAAGACAAGAGACATAATTCATGAGAAAATGTCATGATTATTTTAATATTTCTATTAAATATCCTGGTTCCAGGAACACTATTCACGTCTCTGTTCATCTAGGTACCATCTGCTCGTCTTCGGTATCAGCCTATTTGCCTTTTCCTTCAAGAAACCTTTATGACCGTCCTAACTTGGTCAGATATCTTTGCTAAATTCTCATGCCCTTTTACATATTTCTTCTTCATGGAATTTATCATCATATCACAGTTGCATTTATGTGGCTGAATAGTGTCTGTCTCCGTCATAAGGTGGATATTCAACAAATATTTGTTACTGTTTTCTATTGTTGCCCTTGTTGTATGTCCCTGTTTTTGCCTTTTGTTGTCTTATTTGAGCATTTTATATGATTTCATTTTCTACTCTCTTAGCATATCAGTTATATATATATCTTGCCTGGAAAATCCCATGGACGAAGGAGCCTGGTAGGCTGCAATCCACGGAGTCGCTAAGAGTTAGACACGACTGAGCGACTTCACTTTCACTTTTCACTTTCATGCATTGGAGAAGGAAATGGCAACCCACTCCAGTGATGTTGCCTGGAGAATCCCAGGGACTGGGGAGCCTGGTGGGCTGCCGTCTGTGGGGTTGCACAGAGTCAGACACGACTGAAGCGACTTAGCATATATATATATATAGTGGAGGGGGTGGGTTTGGCTTTTTTTAGTGGTTACCCTTGAGTTTACAATGTACATTTACAAATAATTGAATTCCACTTTCAAGTAGCAGTATACACTAGCGGGTAATGTAAATATAATAGCAAAGTAGTCATAATTCCTTCCATTTCTTGTTTCATTGCTGCTGTTCATGTCACTTATATACAAGTCATATACATAAGCATAAGACATGCATAAGCATACATGATTGAATACATTGTTATTATTTTGAACTAAGTGTTGTCTGTTGGATCAGTGTTCTTTTCTTTATACAATGCCAAATTTTGGACCTATATTATTTTCTTCCTCTGCAGAGAACTTATATTTCTTGCAAGGCCATTCTACCAGTCTGTTGCCAGCAAATTAATTCAGTATTTATTTGTCTGAGAAAGTTGTATTTCTCTATCCCTTTTGAGGGATAATTTCACAGGGTATAGAACCTCTAGGTTGGTGGAATTTTTTTCTCAACACTTTAAATATTTCATGCCACTCTCCTCTTGTTTGCATGGTTTCTGAGGTGAGTAATTCAGAAGTAACATTTACCTTTGTTCCTTTATAGGTAACATGATTTTTTTTTTCCCCCTGTCTGACATTAATGGGTAGGGGGAAGGATTTTCGATCATTATTGTTTCAGCTGTTTCTTCTCTTACTTTCTCTCCTCCTTCTGGTATTCCCATTATATATATGTTACATCTTTTGTCATTGTCCCACAGTCCTTGGATATCATCTTGTGTCTCTTTCAGTCTTTGTTCTCTTTGCTTTTCAGTTTTCAGAGATAAGATTGTTATATCCTCTAGCTCAAAAATTCTTTGCTCAGCCATGTCCAGTCTACCAATAAATTCACCAAAAGCATTCTTCATTTCTCTTAGTGTTTTTGTCTTTAGCTTTTCTCTTTGGCTCTTTTCTAGGATTTCCATCTCTCCACTTCTATTGTTCATCTATTCTTGTGTGCTTAGTCACATCCAACTCTTTGCAGCCCCATGGACTATAGCCTGCCAGGCTCCTCTGTCCATGGGATTTCCCAGGCAAGAATACTAGAGTGGGTTTCCTTCTCCAGGGGATCTTCCTGACCCAGGGATCAAACCCACATCTCCTGCATTGCAGGCAGGCTCTTTACCACTGAGCCACCAGGGAAGCCCTTATCTTTTTTTACAGGCTGTCTATTTTATCTGTCGGACCTCTTAGCATATAAATCATTATAAATCATTGTTGTTGTTGTTGTTAAGTTGCTTCAGTCATGTCTGACTCTGTGCGATCCCATAGACGGCAGGCCACCAGGCTCCCCCGTCCCTGGGATTCTCCAGGCAAGAACACCGGAGTGGGTTGCCATTTCCTTCTCCAATGCATGAAAGTGAAAAGTGAAAGTGAAGTCACTCAGACGTGTCGGAATCTTTGCGACCCCATGGACTGCAGCCTACCAGGCTCCTCTGTCCATGGGATTTTCCAGGCACGAGTACTGGAGTGGGGTGCCATCTCCTTCTCCAGTTATATATCATAGTTGTTTTAAATTCCTGCTCTTATAATTCTAACATCCCTGCCATGTCTGGTTCTGATGATGGCTCTATTTCTTCAAACTGTGTTTTTAGCCTTTTGGTATACCTTTTTTCTTGATAGCTGGACATAGTGTATTGGGTAAAAAAAGCTGCAGTAAATAGGCCTTTTGTAATGCAGTGAGGTGGGGCACAGAGGTGTAGGGGGAATATCCTCTGGTCCAGGGATCAGGCCCCATATTTTTGTGACTCTGTGAATTTCACATCTGTTTCTCAGTGTTTTTCTACCTTCCCACCTTTGGTGGGATAAGATGGCTAGCTTGGGCTAAAGTGGGATATTCCATTCTTCCATGTGCAAAGCTGGAACTGGTTACAGTTGGGTATTTCCCTTATCCAGGTCAGATAGGTTTTGATAATATCCCAGCGGGTTAGGCTCCAGTTAACTAGTTCTCCTGAGAGCTGGCCTTGCTAAGAAGGACAGAGTGCTATGGTGTATTTCAGAATGGTTCTTTTCCCCTCCCCCTGCCAGAAGTCCAAGGGGATTTTTCTCTGGTATTGACTATAGGAATCTGGCTGGGCTCCTGAAGGTAAATCTCATAGTATTGTGAGGCCCCTACAACTTAGTCCCCATGGAGCTTTTAGCTCTTGGAGTTGCCCACACTGAATCTCCCATAATTCATCAGTTACAGTTCAGGTTTTCTTACCTTCACATATTCCTGTGACATTTTCTGCCTATGAGTCTCTGCTCCTCTTAGCCATGACTCCCTGCATTTTCCAGCCTTGGGGGCAGCAGTTTGTCCTGTGTCCTCCCTTCTCATATGGATCCAAGACCATATGTTGTTGGTTTTTTCAACCTCTTCTGCTCTTTTTTTTTAATTGATATATAATTGATATATAGTGTTGTGTTAGTTTCTGCTGTATAGCAAAATGTCAGCCTGTTCAGCTTTTTACTTGTTACAATGGAGTGATGGCTTCTATGCTCCTTGCATGTGGAACTGGAAACCGCCAAATGTGAACAATTTTATTTTAACCTAATCTATCATAGTTAAGTCTTAAGTTAATGATCCTGGTCTTCACCATTTTCTTACCTCACCAATCCTATCCTCATCCACCTTTCTCCCAGCCCTGCCTATTTCTTCCACTCATCCTAAGTCCCCAAACTGACTATCCCTTTAATACTCTGTACTTACCATATCATAGCATTAATTTCCACTTTGTAGGACTTGTTTTTTCCTGATGAACTCTCAGTTGCTGATTTACTGCCGTGGGCCCACTGTCAAGCATGATGTTTGATGCTCACTACAACCCACTCCAGTACTCTTGCCTGGAAAATCCCGTGGATGGAGGAGCCTGGTAGGCTGCAGTCCATGGGGTCGCTAGGAGTCGCACACGACTGAGCAACTTCCCTTTCACTTTTCACTTTCATGCACTGGAGAGAAGGAAATGGCAACCCACTCCAATGTTCTTGCTTGGAGAATCCCAGGGATGGTGGAGCCTGGTGGGCTGCCGTCTATGGGGTCGCACAGAGTTGGACACGACTGAAGTGACACAGCAGCAGCAGAATCTGTATTACTTTTGTTGACTGTATAAATAAGATCATACATGAGTTTCAGATATATTATAAATTACTAGCTTTTGCTTAATATTAATAGAGTGTGTGTGTTAGTTACTCAGTCATGTCCAAGTCTTTGTGACCCCATGGACTGTACAGCCCGCCAGGCTCTTCTGTCCATGGGATTTTCCAGGCAAGGATACTGGAATGGGTTGCCATTTCTTTCTCCAGGGGATCTTCCCGACCCAGGGATCGAACCCAGGTCACCTGCATTGCAGTCAGATGCTTTACCGTCTGAGCTACTAAGGAAGCCTGAATATTAGTAGTAGTATTGAACAAAGCAGAATTTTAAAGGATATGGTTATCTTAAAGGTTTTTCTAAAGCATTATTTTAAATGTTAGTAGTTAAAGCTAAGTACAGTAACTATTATACTTTTGATCCAGTACATTATGTATCTCTGTGAATTTGTATGTTTTTTCAGGATGCAGAAGAATATACCGATTTGCCAGTAAGACACAATGAAGATCATATGAATAGTGAACTGGCAAAATGTCTTCCCTTGGAATCGAATCCTCATTCATTTGACAGCCCTCACACCAAAGCACATCTCCTACTGCAGGCACATCTCAGCCGAACCATGCTGCCCTGCCCAGATTATGACACTGATACCAAGACAGTGTTGGACCAAGCTCTCCGAGTATGCCAGGTATGAAAGTCCTTTCTAATTATCTACATTTTCTCCAGTTCTTTCTGGGTTTTTTCTTTTTTTTTCCCCTGTTGTAGAAGAAAATATGCTTGCGTTTAAACACTTTTATTGTAGCATTATTGAGAAAAACCTAGTGAATCAAATCAGGAATTTTTGAAGGAAAAGAAAATGTAAATGCAATAAGGTGACAGTTTCAGCCATCCATTCCATCGAAATTTATTGAAGGTAAACTGAGTACCAGGTATTTTTCTAGGTTCTGAGCATACAGCAGTGAACAGGACAGAAGAGACCCTGCTGTAATGGGCTTTCACTGGAGACGTAAAAGACAGACAATTAAAAATATAAGTCAAGTGGCAATCACTGCTATGTTAAAATAGTAATAAAGTATAATAAAGGAAATATGGAGTAAGATGGAGGGTGCCATTTTGCCTATGAAGTCATTTAAGAAAGAAAGGGAAGGGGGTGAGCCATGGGTTATCTACTCAGAATAGATTCTAAACACTAAGAAGACCTAGTGCCAGAATTCAAGTATATTCAAGAAAAATGAAGAAGGCCATTGTGAAAAAGTTGAAAAGGAGTGGTTTGAAATGAGATCCGAGAGGGTGGGAATGGACACTATAGAGAAAATGGGGTCAGGTCATGTAGGGAGTTTGTAAACCATCGTAGGGATTTTGGTTTTACTCTGAATGAGAGAGAAGCTGTAGAGTCGTGGTTCACTAATGGTTATGGTGGTTGTATTGATATCTATGAATATTTGCCATATTAATTCAAACATAAATTCTCAAATATTACGTCATTTGAAAATAACAGTTGTAAGCCCATGATATGTTAATGATTTTTCATAAGAAATAGCTATTTTTGAAAACAATGAGAAGTGTAATAGTGTTTTACATTTTTGCAAATATCTTTCATATCTCATTTACCAGAAGTCAACTCAATTCATTTATCATCTTTTACAAGCAGTCTGTTACAATATGATATTTTAATTGAAGTATCTGGAGGAAATCCAGCCTCAGACAGATATGTAGTTTAAAGAAGAGAGTATTTGTATAGCCTTTTCAGAAAAGTGTAGATATTCTCTGATACTGTACAAAACCTTGACATGTGATATTCCTTAGTTAGTTGCCATGCAGAATCTGAAATCGTTATCTATGAACTTTACAGCTTAAATCAAGCTATAAGGCTAGGCAAGAAATGATGGTGGCTGGACCAAGTTGGTGTGGGAAAGACTGGTGAAAAGTAGTTGGATCCTGTATATTTTTTAAGGAGAATCTGTTAATGAATTGAACAAGGGTTTTTAGGCAAAGCATGAAGCCAAAGATGATTCCAGAGCTTTTCCCCAGCGCCACTAGAAGGCTGGAGTTGCCATTTCCTGGGAGATAACTGTGAGAAGAGCAGGGTGGGAGATGCACACTTGAAGGATTGAGCTTATAAGAGACTTTGATTTTCTACTTTATGCCTTTTGGGACATTTCTATAGCAAAAACAAGTTTTAAGGTTTTCAAGAGACTTATGCTGTTTTTAGGACTTCTCTGGTGGCTCAGATGGTGAAGAATCTGCCTGTCTGAAATGCAGGAAAATTAGGTTTGATCCCTGGGTTGGGAAGATCTCCTGGAGAAGGGAATGGCAACCCACTCCAGTATTCTTGGGGCTATCCTAGTGATTCATCAGATGGTTAAGAATCTGCCTACAATGGGGGAGAACTGGGTTCTATCCCTGAGTCCAGAAGATCCCCTAGAGAAGGGAACAGCTACCCACTCCAGTATTCTCGCCTGGAGAATTCCATGGAAAGAGAAGCCTGGTGGGCTACAGTCAGTCCATGAGATTGCAAAGAGTCATACACAACTGAGCAAGTAACACTTTGACTTTCACATGGTGTTTTTAAAGGTGGAGTAAATGAATCTGAAGATGTATGTATGAGTGAGTGAAGTCGCTCAGTTGTATCTGACTCTTTGCCACCCCATGGACTGTAGCCTACCATGCTCCTCCATCCATGGGATTTTCCAGGCAAGAATACTGGAGTGGGTTGCCATTTCCTTCTCCAGAGGATTTTCCCAATTCACGGATCAAACCCAGGTTTCCCACATTGTAGGCAGACGCTTTACCATCTGAGCCACCAGGGAAGTCCTAGATTTATGTATAGCCATTTACAAAATTAAAGACTTAAAAGATAACCTAGGCATCTTTCAGGTTATAGAACACTGCAGAATATTACGGTTCCTCTTATTAATTCTGTATCTGTCTAGAATATCTACATAAATATGTGAATATATGTATCTAATGACAGAAGATCCAGAATAGTATCTACCAAAAGATTAACAGTAGCCATCTCTGTCACAGCATTTGAGGTAATTTTTAATTTATTTTCTATGCTCTTTTAAAATGTTTGTATGTTTTCAAATGAGCTTTTAACAATTTTATTATTGGGAGAAAAAAAACTTAATCTTATTATTTAAAAGAATAGAGCTGTTTCATATAATATTCACAAACTATCAGGAATTAGAAGGGATATAAGGCTATAATACACAAGTAAATTTTTTAACCATTTTTTTGTAGCTAACATATGGTTTATCTCTCTAGGAAGATGATTTGCCACTCTTTATTAGTCACACTTTATCAATGAAGGTTAAAGCTCCTAAAGTTTTAGCTGTGGCCACCAATACTCATTTGTGTTTCCTGTAGCCATTTTTTCTCCTCCTCAAAGGCTGACCTATTAATGAACTCAGGGTCAGGAAGGGTTGGAGAGACATTACAGGAGAAATTAAATTTTTGTACTTATACTTACAGGTGTACGTATTTACATCATATATAAAAGTTATAATATATATCAACTCATTCATAGTTTCTTTTTCATCACTCAGTCAATAATGATTCAAAAGCTGTAAATAATAGAAATTAGTGATTTTACAAGGAGTCTATTTCTAAATTTACTCTAAGGAAAAGATTCAGTCAGGTACTTTTAACCTCTACTTAAATATTCTTATATACTATTTCTTGGATATTTATACTTCTTAAAAATTTTTTGCTCCATCTAAACAACATCTAAAGAGAACTAGGTCTTAACTATAAAAGTAATACATGTCACTGTAGAAAATTTGGAAAAGCAATGTATTAAATTTAAAGTCATTCATGGTAGTTATATCTTTACCCCTGTGAATATGAGACTCTTTTTGGTTGATGAATTAAAAATTTTTTAATTCAAAAAATGTTTTTTAATTTTTTTTCATTTTGAAGTAACTTCAGACATTAAAAGTTTGTAAAACATAGTACAATAAAATTCCCATGTGTCTTGCACTGGGCTTCCCCTAATGTTAGCATCTTGCCTCAGTGCTGATCCTGGTAACTAATCTACAGACCTCATTCCAATTCTGTCCATTTGGATTTTATCCCACTAATACCTTTCTCTGTTCCAGGATCCAGTCCAGGATCCCACAGAGCACTCAGTTGTCACGTCCCCTTCAGTCTCCTTGACGTTCAGGACATTGGCACGTGTGAGGGGCACTGGCCAGGTGTCTTACAGAGCTGTCCCTCAGTTTGGGCTTGCCTGATATTGCCTCATAATCACATTGAAGTTACATACTACTGGCTAAGAATGCCATAGAAGTGATGTTTTGTCCTCTTGGTATATCATATCAAGAGGCTTGTGACATGGATGTGTTATTACCAGAGATATTGACTTTGTACACTTGAGGTAGCATCTGCCAGGCTTCTCCACTGTAAAGTTACTTTTTTTTTTCCTTTTGTAACTAATATGTTGTGGTAAGAAACTTTGAGATTATGCAGTTATCCTGTTTCTCATCAAATTTTCCTACATTATTTTCATCATTCATTGGAGGCTGTCTCCTGAAACAGTTACTACTGTGATCTTTTTCTGTCATTCCCAGAATTTCCATTCTCCTCCATTTATTTATTTACTTTACATATTTATATAAGTATAGGCTCACAAGTAGTTAGAGAGTGATTTTAGAGATGCTCATTGACGTCATTGCTACCTGGGTGTTGTTACCTCTAAGCCTCCTCAGTGGGTAAAGCTAGGAAATGTAAGTATGTATACATAGACATCTGTATCTGTTTGTTTATCTACGTGTGTGTGTGTGCATGTTTGGATGTGTAGAAAACATTTGTATTCATAAAACCATGAGTTCATTCCAATACCTCCAATTCCAGTTTAATACCAAGAGTTCATTTTAGTCTTTCCCTTTTAAAAAATTGTAATTCTTTTCTTTACCCATGAGAAACTTGGCTCTCACTAGTCAAAATTTGTGTACTTAATTCCTCCATCCTAGCCTACTCCTGATATAGCTTTAGAATGACTAAACCCTTCAGTTCAGTTCACTTCAGTTGCTCAGTCGTGTCCGACTCTTTGCGACCCCATGAATTGCAGCACACCAGGCCTCCCTGTGCATCACCAACTCCCGGAGTTCACTCAGACTCATGTCCATCGAGTCGGTGATGCCATCCAGCCATCTCATCCTCTGTCGTCCCCTTTTCCTCCTGCCCCCAATCCCTCCCAGCATCAGAGTCTTTTCCAATGAGTCAACTATTAGCATGAGGTGGCCAGAGTACTGGAGTTTCAGCTTCAGCATCCCTTACTCCTGCCAAAAAACAAGTTTACTAACTAGAGTAAATAGCTGTGTATAGTTCTTTTTTGGTCTTTGGAGGCTCAGAGGCTCTCTTTTTCTTTGTGCGTTTACTCTCTTTCTTCCTTTGCAAATTTTTATTATGTTATTTTCTAACCTTTAAAAAGGTAGTTTACAACGTCAAGTATTCTTCTCAAGTATAATTTCTAATGGCCACATTATATTTTTTCATAAGAAGGTCACAGTTTGTTTAATTAATTCCCATTGTTGGGCATTATGTGTGCAATTTTCCGTTAGTATAAATTACAAGCATTAGTTATGTTTATGGGCTTTCCTTGTAGCTCAGCTGGTAAAGAATCTGCCTACAGTGTGGGAGACCTGGGTTTGATCCCTGGGTTGGAAAGATCCCCTGGAAAAGGGAAAGGCTACCCACTCCAGTATTCTGGCCTAGAGAATTCCAAGGACTGTATAGTCCATGGAGTCACAAAGAGTCAGACATGACTGAGCGACTTTCACTTACATTTAGTTATGTTTATAAATGTAGATTTGGCTTTTTGGAAGCCACCTAAAATGAAAATTAATTGTAAAGAAATGGCAACCAGCTTCATATACTAAATCCTCTCATTCCTACAATTTTTTTGTAAGAGTATGATAAAAGTAAACAAGCCAGGAAGAGGAAATATTAGGGTTGCTAATGGAAAATTTGAGGGTAAGTCATGACTTGATAATTTTCCATGACAGAGTGACAGTTTTCATTATTGTATACTATTGTCCTCATTTGCTACATTGATACCATTGGCCTGGAAAGCATTGATTCAGGCAGTTTTCCAACCTGAAGCCCTGGTGGCTGATTGAAAATTATACTGCCCTCATGGGACATCAGCATGACCTTGTGTTCTGAGTATGGGACTTGGTACCACCATCTTACTATAAATTCAGCTCTGTTCCTGTTTTGGTATAAAGGCCTTAGGCAAGTCACTGAATTCCTGCTGTCTAAATAAAAAATAAAATCTTACGAAAGTGGGACATTAGTTAATATTTATAAAATGAACAATGATTTGAGGACTCAAGGAACTAAGTCTGTCTTAGTCTTCTCATTCTTAGTAGTACTTTTACTTCCTTGCTTTTTCATAGTCAATTAACTCTAAATTCTGTTATTCCCTTTAATTTATAGAAATATACCTTTTACATGAGCTATCATTTAGGTTATGAAAACTGTAGTCTTAACTACCGTGTCCTGGGGAATCTTTTACAAAGAAAGACATAGTTGTTATAGTCATGTTCGCTCTGGCTTGAAGTCAGAACCCACAATACAACCTGCCTTTGCTTCTTGTACCCATTTGAAATTATGTATCAAGGTCATTTTTTGGTTTAAGGTGGTTTTGTCATGGTTCCTTTTAATATTTTACTGTTAATAGCATTTCAGTAATAACATCCTATTTGTGAACATTGAAATTTGAATTTCATATGATTTTCACATGTGAAGAAATACTATCCTTTAGATTTCCCTCAACCATTTAAAAATGTAAAAAACCATTCTTAGTTTTGGGGTTTTAAAAAACAGGCAGTGGGCTGGATTTGGTCCCTGGGTGTAATTTCTTTGTTTTTTTTCATTCTGGGCTACAATAAAGGTTCTTTTGACTTTCCTCTTTAAAAAAAAAAAAAAAATTTTTCATCCCACTCAACAAAAATGAGTAAAACTTTATGTACATATCTCAATTTTTAAACCTGCTTAAAATATGCTAGTTTATAAATTGAGCAATTATAAAATTATTCTTGCCAGTAGTCTTTGAGATCCTCTCCTTGATTACATTAACTCTAAAATATATTTATAAAATGTAGTAAATGATGTGACATACTTTGTGTGCCACATATACCCAGGAAAAACTTAATGTTAGCTTTTATAGGAAAATTAAATATCAAAAATTAAAGTGACCTGCCTAAATTTTTCAGAGTTGATGACCAAGTCAGAACTGTTGAAAGGTTTCAGGTGTCTTGATTAACGCCATACTGTTTTTGTTTGTTTTTTCTTTTATCAAGGGAAAAAAGAAACTGGTTTTCAAATAAGTTAAATAATTTAGCTAAAAGGTGATCTGTTGAGGCAGTCCATGCTGAAACCAAATGGAGATACCAGGACTTTAAATCCTGCTCTAATAGCTGTGATCTTTTCTAAGAAGTGCCATAAGTCTTCACATTAAAATCATCTTCATTTCAATGAAAAGTAATTAAATACAATACTGAGCCAAATAGTATCAGAGTACATGATTTATCATAGCCACTCCCACTACCTCTTGTATAGTATTTATAGCAAAACTTACCAGTAATTGGACACTTTCAGATGTTTAAGGGAAAAAGGGAAAGCCTGGCTCGAGGAGCTAAGTGAGCTGAGGACCAAAATGTGTGATTCAGAGTGTAATTGTGCCATCAGTTTGCTGGGTGAATGTGGAAAAGTTGCTTTCAGATAAAGAGAGGCCAAATTTACCCTTCAGCCAATGCTATCTACCCTGCAGCTTAAGTTTAATAGATCAAAATATCTGTGTGCATTTTAAGATTTATTTTAAAGGACTTTAGCAATAATGGGCTTCCCTGATAGCTCAGTTGGTAAAAGAATCCACGTGCAATGCAGGAGACCCCGGTTTGCTTCCTGGGTCGGGAAGATCTGCTGGAGAAGGGATAGGCGACCCACTCCAGTATTCTTGGGCTTCCCTTGTGGCTCAGCTGGTAAAGAATCCACCTGCAATGCGGGAGACCTGGGTTCAATCCCTGGGTTGGGAAGATCCCCTGGAGAAGGGAAAGACTACCCACTCCACTATTCTGGCCTGGAGAATTCCATGGACTGTGTAGTCCATGAGGTCGCAAAGACCTGGACGTGACTGAGCGACTTTCACTCACTTTAGCAATGATACTCTTAACCACTACAAGATACATCTCATGAAAGGAGAACACACACACACAAGCAGAAATATGACAGTGTAGATTGATTAGAAAGATCTCTGGAAACCTATACTTCCAAATTGAAATTGGAATTAATGTGTTAAATACTAAGTTCAACCAGAATATTTGGAGAACTGCATATTATCCCTGCACCCCCACACCAAAAAATTGCTATTTAATGATGGTCCCTAAGGCAGGCTATCATTAACAGTGTTGCTGGTGAATGCTTGTTGAGAATTTTCTTTGTAGCAGGCTCTGTTCTACTTTGATTGCATAGACTTATTTGCTGTAATAGTCCAATGAAATAATACATTATCTTCATTTTACAGATTAAGACTAAATAACCTTCCCAAGATCATATTAGAAAAACAGTTTTCAGCATAGGTTATCTATATAATAAAACTTTATCTTATTGGATTCCCTTTGTCCTATAAAGATAGATCTAAGAATTGTACTCTTGGTCTAGTCTGGATTTATTTTAGATATGAGAACTTCACAGGAATTTCTACTTTTCTTTTTAGACCAAGAATTCCCACTAGAACATGCATAATATTTTTTAACTAATCCATTCTTTTCGGAGTATACTCAAATCTCCTCCCTTTAATTACTCTAGTTCCCTTTCAACAGTCTGCCTATAATTGCTTTAACCAGTTTCTAAGAGGGACTTCTTAATATGACTGATGTTTGTAATTACTTTATTATATTATCTGAAATGTCCAATTGATATACTGTTTGCCAGTCAATATGTTTTTTGTTTCAACAGCTTATGATCCTTCCCAAAGTTTTTATATTTTTCTTGGTTGCCCAATAAATTAGCCATTTGATTCCTCAGGTTCTCCACCAAAAATTACAATAATTGGAAGCAATGAGGGAAAGATCAGGTTGCTGATACAACCACAAGAAGAAAAGGGAATGCCATAATAAAGATACTCCTAGTGATACACACTGTGAAATGACTGTGCTTAGACTGACTATTCTAACACATATACGAGCATTTTATGTTCCTCTTTTCTTCTCTAAGGCTTGCTTTCTCTGCTTAGATGAGCTTCTTGGCTTCTCTCAGGGTAACCACCTCTTCTTCCCTGGAGGCAGCTTTTGTCCATGCACCTGGTTCTTTTTGAAAAAGTTCAAATGTCTAGAAGCAACAGGCAATCTCAGGGATTCCTTGTCCCAAGATACAGAACTACCAATCCCCTTCAGCAGTAACAGACATCTCCTCTTTACTGTTGGAGGAGAGTATAAAGTTCTGTACTCTGTATAACAAGGCACATGTTTTTATAGATTAAATTCATCATGTTCCATTGTACTAATGGAAGTTGGCAAAAAGTAAACCAGGAGACTGGCTTTGAAAATGACTTATTAATAGGTGATTCAGTGCCTGAAAGAAAACATTTAGGGAGCTATGGTCTGATGGGTAAGTTTCCATTGTTTTGTAAATTCTTGCATCTAATTTTTAATATAGGAGCTGTCATTTTACATCTTTTTCTTTAATGCCCAAGCTTTTTTGAACAGGTAAGTTTCCAGCCTTTCTTCTCCTTCACATGAGATAACATGTAACTCATATACCATATACTTTAATACGTTGCATAAACAGAAAAAAGGGGGTAAATGTGTGAATTGGTATGCTTTACTTCTTTTAGAAAACCTTAAATTTGTGAAACTGAACCCCTGAAAGTTTATTAATAGGGCTGTTATTTAGTCCAAACTTCAGAACAGTAAGTTGACTTCTGTAACAATATCTGATAATGTGCATTAAATTTCAAATAACTAGTATCACATTTTTATAACCCACAGCTATTCTGAAAACAGATTGCGTCTTCAATCTCTTTTAACTGGTAAACTTAAGATGTGAATGTATGCATCATTAGAGTCAGAATAGAAAAGAATAGGATAAGGGAAGCAAAAGAAGATACAATGATATGAATATTTTTATTGACCTGAATATTTTAACTGAGAGATATTAGAACTATAGCTGGGTCTATTTTCCCATTAACAAATGATCCCCATTTGTAGTAGATTAAAAAGCTAGACTATTTGATGATACCAGGAGATAAAACTGCCATGAAGCAAGGCTAACGTAACCTTTGAAGTGTATTTACCTATGGATGCACTCAGCACAGGCTCAGTGGGCTGTGAATGTATTGAATGTTTGTGTCAATTAAATGAACAAGTTCTAGAATCAGAGTCAAATATAGTTAGTGGTGAATAGTCCAGTGTTACCGAGCTTAACCAAAGAAGTACTACATCAAATCATTAATCCAAAAGTTGTAAGAAATATTTTGATGTAGCAAATCATAGGTTAACTCTCCTGTATATTCTTCATAGAATCCTTCCTTTCACATTTTTAAATGCTTATGATGATTATTAGATCAAATGAAAAGCTTATCTTTAAGTGGACAGTACAGCACAATAGACTTCAGAAAACTTCTTTAAATCATTTTGAGAAAAAGATAGGTGATGATCAGTAAATAATTTTTAGACTTCCTAAATTGGATTATACATATTTAATAATATATGAAGAGTTAATTTCTGCAACTCAAGTCTTTGAAGGATCCTAAACTGAACTGAACTGAAAATGAAAATTACACTATTAAGTTTTAAATATATCTTTTATACTTTTATGGGTATGTTTCAAGGAATATTAATACTATAAGTGTACATTTGGAGGATTTTGTATCATATCCAAAATATGCTGGAACCTTATCAATAACTATTTATAATGTCACTGACTGTTAAGGTGACTGGGCATAATTCTTGGCACATAACAGATCTCAATATATCATGGGTGAATATAATGAATAAATATTTCACTTTTTCCTCTCTAGTTCTTTCTTAGGAGAGGATTGAAAAGGGAGATTTCTTGTGTGCAGATTCTCACAATGTTTTTCAAATTATCTGCCAAGTCTGAATTGTCTACCAACAAATGTCTGTATGTTGTAAACATTCATGTGACCTTATCAAATTCATAGAGACAGGGAAGTCTAATTCAGGCTGCTTTCCTGGCAAGACTGCCAGGAGCTCATATCTTGCCACAGAAGGCCTGATGAGGTTTTATTAATGGATGTCTATTTCAAAACAAATAATTCTAAATGAACTTAATCCTGAGTGGTTATTCTTTCAAATGCAAAGATCCACACTGTGGTGCAGAATCATCATCCAGCTAGTGCTTATTTTACCCTGTATCAGAGTCACATTCAACAATAGAACACCCGAAGTGAAAGTGTGAGTCACTCAATGGTGTCTGACTGTTTGTGACCCCATGGACTATAGCCTGCCAGGCTCCTCTGTCCATGGAATTCTCCAGGCAAGAATAGTGGAGTGGGTTGCCATTTCCTCCTCCAGGGAATCTTTCTGACCCAGGGATCGAATCTGGATCTCTCCTGCATGGCAGGCAGATTCTTTACCATCTGAGCCACCAGGAAAGCCACACCACCTAAAACAAAGCACCATTCCCCACTGCAGATGCAACACAGAACTAAAGCATTTAGCATTTCCAAAACTAACACAAATGTGTGGATTTTGAGGTGTAAAACACCTTCACTTACTCTTGCGGATTTACAGACAATCTCCCTTCAAGGACTATAATGTAATTTGGAAGGCTATTTCCCCCTGGGTGACTCTACCTGTAAGCTTTTGTATGACAATTTGGTACTGGTTTATTGACGCTAGGATGCTATTATGAAGGATCCTTCTACCCCCAGCTCTTCTTCTCATACCCACATAACAACCCTTTTCCCGGTTGGGGCTGTAGGAAATGAGTAATGCTTAACCCATTTGTGTGATCAATTCACTTAAGCAGCTACTGTGAAATGTTAATCACAACTTTAATTTGTACTGCATTAGCATTTTGATTAACTTGTAGGCTTGCTAGCACACTTGAAGCGCTTTTACTCATAGTTACAGCTCGGAAATGACTTTTTGATTAATTAAGTTTGTTAGACAGCAGCTGAGCTTCCTGAATGCTAACCTTCTGGGGGTAAAAGTTCAGGAGAAAGTTACTGTGAACAACTGTTGCTATTGAAAAAGATTCTTGTACATGTACTTATAGCATTTTAATTATTGACAAAATATTGTATCATTACTTGCAAGTGACCTGAACCTTTAAAGGAGTGTGCCTTTCTGTCTAGAAAGCTTTTTTTCAGGTTTTTCCCATCATTGCAAAACTTCTGGGAGCTCTTGAACTAAATAGTGCATTTTCTAGCAGATGTCTAACAACTAATGTTTTAACAGGCTGCCTAGGCTGAATTACTATAGTGCTTTTTTTTTTTTAATAAACTTCGCATTTTAGAGTAGTTTTAGACTTGAAGAAAAGTTACAAAGACAGTACAGATGTTTCCTGGATACCCCACACTCAGTTTTCCTCTGTAGTTAACACCTTATGTCAACCTTATGTCACAATTAATATTTGTCACGATGTGCCTTTATTGATATATTATTATTAACTAAAGTCCATGCTTATTCAGAATTCTTTAGTTTACTTAATGTCCTTGTCTTGTTCTAGGATTCCATTCAGGACACCTCATTATATTTAGTTGTCATGTCTCCTTAGTCTCCTCTTGGCTGTGAGTTTCTCAGACTTTCATTGCTTTTGATGATATTTCCATAGCAGTTTGCATTTTCTTGATATTCTATAGATAACAGCTTGGTTCCTGAAAAACAATGAAAATGTTATCTTCTCTTTCTGGACTGAATAAGTCTTTTTCTTCAACTCTGACCATGTATTATGTTTATGTCATGTAATTTAAACATAGCAACATTTTCTAGCCATTTGAACCTTGTCATGACCTTGTTTTCATGTGGTTTTTCCCTGCACCGTCACTAAATATGGCGGAGAGATGTGAGGAAAAGGAGAAAATGTCCTTGAAGAGGAGAAAGGTGAAAGGAAGGAAGAATAGAGGTTGTAGGTCGTCAGAATGCTGAGAGGGAGTAGAGAGGCTGAAACCTCTCATTATACTCCATATGCACAGCCCACAGCCACAGCTGACACGCTGAGGACTGAATTTACAGACTCTGTAAACTGAAGTTTAGAACGTTTTTAATGCTGGATCATAGAGCTACATCTTTTTATGCACCTGTTAACATACTTCTTGGTGTACAGTAAATGATAGTTTTTCCTTTTGGTGAGGTGAGTGATTCTATTTCCTTACAATGAAGTTGACTTAATTCAGTTACAATTCTCAGAGTTCCAGTTTTACCCTTGGATTATTTAAATCCAGAATTCAAGCATATTTCAAAATATATTTAACAGCTGTGTATCCAGTTCCAGAAAAAATCTACTTTTGCTTTATTGAATACGCCAAAGCCTTTGACTATGTGCATCACAACAAACTGAAAGATTCTTAAAGAGATGGGAATACCAGACCACCTGACCTGCTTCCTGAGAAATCTGTGTGCAGGTCAAGAAGCGGGGGTTAGAACTGGACATGGAACAACAGACTGGTTCCAAATAGGGAAAGAAGTATGTCAAGGCTGTATATTGTCACCCTGCTTATTTAACTTATATGCAGAGTACATCATGCAAAATGCTGGGCTGGATGAAGCACAAGCTGGAACCAAGATTGCCAGGAAAAATATCAGTCACCTCAGATATGCAGATGATACCACCCTTATGGCAGAAAGCAAAAAAGAACTAAAGAGCCTCTTGATGAAAGTGAAAGAGGAGAGTGAAAAAGTTGGCTTAAAATTCAACATTCAGAAAACTAAGAACATGGCATATAGATGGGGAAACAATGGAAACAGTGAGAGACTTTATTTTGGGGGGCTCCAAAATCACTGTAGATGGTGACTGCAGGCATGAAATTAAAAGATGATTGCTCCTTGGAAGAAAAGCTATAACCAACCTAGACAGCATATTAAAAAGCAGAGATATTACTTTGCCAATGAAGGTCTGTCTGGTCAGAGCTATGGTTTTTCCAGTAGTCTTGGATGGATGTGAGAGTTGGACTACAATGATGCTTTTGAACTGTGGTGTTGGAGAAGACTCCTGAGAGTCCCTTGGACTGCAAGGAGACCCAACCAGTCCATCCTAAAGGAAATCAGTTCTGAATATTCATTATGATGCTGAACCTGAAACTCCAATACTTTGGCCACCTAATGCAAAGAACCGACTCATTGGAAAAGACCCTCATGCTGGGAAAGATCAAAGGTGGGAAGAGAAGGGGACAACAGAGAATAAGATGGTTGGATGGCATCACTGACGAGATGGATATGAGTTTGAGTAGGCTCCAGGAGTTGGTAATGGACAGGGAAGCCTGACGTGCTGCAGTCCATGGGATCACACAGAGTCGGACACGACTGAACGACTGAACTGACTGAACGGATAACCAAATGGTGGATTAAAATTTATTTTTAGATTTTAGGTTTTCAAAACTCCCGTTGACAAATGTTCTGAGACAATCAGTTAACTGCATAATAATTCAGAATCTGCATAATAAAATCTGGAGTCTACATTTTTCTGTTAAGTACAAGAGAAAGGATAGATGTAAACCACTTTAAATCCTTCTTGAAATAAGACAGGGTATGTCTTCAGGGTATGTCATTCAGAGGTTGTGGAATATAGTGTGATGAGCACAGATATAAAATTAGAAAACCAAGATCAAGTCTTTTCACTTTTCACCAGTGTGGTTACAGTCACTGGACTGATAAGAGCTTCAGGAGACAGTACTAATGTCTGCCTCATAACTGGTGTTGTGAACTATTTTTAAAAGTGTTATATAGCCAACACACTACTGTACAAATATTCTTGTCACACTTTATGTGTGTGCTGTCTATACAATTTGAGTTTTGTATATAACTCATTGCTACTTTTCAGAATAATTGAATGCAATGTACTTTATTTGATACAAAACACAGATCTATTGTCAAACTTGCATTTTTAAGTATAATCTATAGTAGTGGAACGGAGAAGGCAATGGCACCCCACTCCAGTACTCTTGCCTGGAAAATCCCATGGACGGAGGAACCTGGTGGGCTGCAGTCCATGGGTTCACTAAGAGTCAGACACGACTGAGCGACTTCACTTTCACTTTTCACTTTCATGCATTGGAGAAGGAAATGGCAACCCACTCCGGTGTTCTTGCCTGGAGAATCCCAGGGACAGCGGAGCCTGGTGGGCTGCCGTCTATGGGGTCGCACAGAGTCAGACACGACTGAAGCAACTTAGCAGCAACAGCAGCAGCAGCATAGTAGTGGAATAAGAAGAAAAATATCTGTAAATTTGGATAAATCCATCCTTTGTAGGAATAGTTTACATCTCTGTGAAATGTGGTTGTATTTATTATAAATGGCAAGACCAAGCTTGATATGCTTGAGGAATTCTTGAAATCGATTCAAAATAAGTGTCAAAGACATGAGGTATATTCAAGTCAGAAAGCATGCCCTTGGCTTCACAATGCTTACAGCCTAAAAAATTTTCTTCCAGAGAGTGTCCATCTTCTAAACTCCAGTTCTTTTGATTATGGGGATGAGAAGCAGGGTTGTTTTTGGAGGTGGTAGTGGTTTTATCTTTGCACAAAGCCAAGTTCTTAAATGTTCCCTGTGAGTTCTACATGAGGATCAGGTCTGGGATGTTTGTAGTATATGTACCCATCTTTGTTTTTACCTCTCCTTCTCTAGCTGTCAGTCAGACACAGGCAGACACATGCACCACCTCATTTCTGTGATCTCTTTGAAACTCCTGGGCTGGCTCGTTCTTAGTGCTTCTCCAGTAATCGAAGTCTGCCTCCTCAGATCTCCCCAACCACATCTTTCTTCTCAGATTCCTGCTTCTCTTATCCATGTATATTTTACTTTCAGTGTCTATAAGATTTCTTTTTCAACTGTGTTCCAAAGTCTGGATCTCTTTTCCCACCTCCCTCAAACACCAGTTCATAGCGTGCAGCTCCATTCCAGCTCCTACAGTCACCAGAGTGGCTTCAGCAGATGACCTTTCCAACCCTGTAATCACATTCATCCCAAACTCCTCTGCTGTAATACTACATCCAAACCACTTCTGCCACCACCTCCATGGTACCACCCTCTCACTCTCCTGACCACAGCTTCTTTACCCATCAGCATGGCTGAACATTTCTGTTACTCATCAGCCAGGAGTCTCTCCTCGCCTTCCTGATTCCACGGTCCAGTCCTCAGTCGTCTATGACTTCACTTGCCACCCACACAGCGTTGGCCCTCCAGTTGTCCACTTCAACAGTGATGTCACCAGTAACCTAAAATCTCAACATCTGAATTCTCTGCTTTCACACCCAAATTAATCCTACTCATTACTGTCAGAATCAGTCATGAAACATTACTATTTCTATAATTTCTCAATGTTTCTAATAATTTCTGTAATTACTGTTTCAAAGTCATGCTGTTGAAACTCACCAATGCTTAGCTTTTATTCACATCAGTAATTCCCCCCAGGACTTATTCCAGATCTTTTCATGCTCCTTTACAGTACTTTCTCCCAGCAAGAGGTATCACCTCCACTCACAGAGGTGCTAGATACCCTGTGATATGAGTGCTATCAATGTCCATCCCCTTCTTTCAGAGCTTCCCTCTCTGCCATGACTGTGTGCGGTCTCAGTGACCTGCTGAAGCCGCTCTTCTCTGTGAGGCTCACATGACCCAGGCATGGAAACCTCATTTGCTGATCCTAAGAGGGTCTTTTCTCTCTGGACATCTTACTCTGTGCCTACTGTAGGCTGCCTCCTTTTTTGACTTATGTTTTTCTGTCCCATCTCCAAGGGTACTACAGTCCCTCTGAAAGATATAAAGGGAACTTTATAAAAACAAATAACAATATAGTGTATGTTGGCATTTTATTGGAAGGTCAAGGCTTGCATTTAACTCTTCTGGCTTCAGAATGGCACCTTGGTTCAAATGAGTTCAAAACCGAATTCATTGCCTGCTTTCCTATAAAGAAATGAACCACCCCATAGTTTCTGTTGATTATGATAGTGTTAATTGTAGTATAATTTTATAAATTAATGTAATGCCAGGAGTCATATTTCTAGTTTGTCACAGTCGGAAATGATAGAGAATTCTGAGTCAGCAATCAATTGAAGTTGATTCCAACTTAATAGGAAAAAATCTCCTGCATGGAGTCAGCCCCCACCCATTTTGCCCCTAGACTTAGAATCATCCTAGCTTTGTCTGATAAGGGGCATGCCCAGTAGAAGATGGACAGGAGGTAAAAGCAGGTGGGAGCGGGGCTTCAGTATTTGCCTAATGTTAATGCTAAGCCAGTGAAGAATGTCCAGATTTTTCTCCACAGTGTACTAAAGCAGCTTTTTGTTGTTTGAGTATTAGATCTCTATAAGGGATTTTGAGATTTCTTAGGGAACTGAACCATGATGTCCAGCTACTACAAAAACCAGCCCTATGCTAAGGAGGAGTATACACTTACTAGTACTTTGTTTTTTTGTTGTTGTTGTTGTTGTTGTTTTTAATTTTATTTTTTAACTTTACAATATTGTACTGGTTTTGCCATATATCAAAATGAATCCACCACAGGTATACATGTGTTCCCCATCCTGAACCCTCCTCCCTCCTCCTTCCTCCCTCCTCCCTCCCCATACCATCCCTCTGGGTCATCCCAGTGCACCAGCCCCAAGCATCCAGTATCGTGCTTTGTTTTTTAAACACAATTTTTCTTCTTTTTTCCTGGCCACACTGTGCTGCTTGCAGTATATCCTAGCTCCCCAACCAGCAACTGAACCTGGGTCTTGGCAGTGAAAGCACCAAGTCCCAACCACTGGAACACTTGAGAAATCTCTTTAATACATCTTTAAAGGTTACACTTCATTTATAGTTATTACAAAATACTGGCTACATATCTTCTCCGTGTTGTACATAACATCGTTTAGCCTGTCTTACACCCAGCAGTTTGGACTTCTCATTCTTACCCCTGTATAGCCCCTGACTAGTAACAGGTTTATTCTCTATATCTGTGAGTCTGCTTCTTATCTGTTATATTCACTAGTGTTATATTTTTTTAGATTCCACATATATAAGTGATATCATACAGTATTTATCTCTGTGTGACTTGTTTCACTTAGCATAATGCCCTCCAAACCCATCCACACTGCTATGAATGGCAAAATTCTGTTCTTTTTTATTGCTGAGTAGTACTCCATTGCGAATATACCACATCTTCTTTATCCATTCATCTGTTGATGGACACTTAGGTTGCTGCTATATTTTGGTTGTTGTAAATAGTGCTTCTGTGAATATTGTGGTGCATATATCTTTTTGAATTAGCATTTTCATTTTCTTTAGATATATACCCAGGAGTAGAATTGCTGGATCATATGGTAGTTCTATTTTTAATGTTTCAAAGAACCTCTGTGTTGCTTTCCACAGGACTATCAATTTACATTCCCACCAACAGTGTATGAGGGTTCCCTTTTGTCCATCTCCTTGTCAACATTTGCTATTTGTGTTCTTTTTGATGATAGCTATTCTGACAGGTATGAGGTGATACCTCATTGTGGTTTTGATTTGCATTTCTCTCATTTTTAGAGTGCTACTCACTCAGTCATGTCCAACTCTTTGTGACCCCGTGGACTGTAGCCCGCCAGGCTCCTCTCTCCATGGGATTCTCCAGGCATGAATACTGGAGTAGGTTGCCGTGCCCTCCTACAGGGGATCTTCCCAACCCAGGGATCATGATTAGAGATGTTAATCATCTTTTCATGTACCTTTTGGCCATCTGCCTTTCTTCCTTGGCAGAATATTCAGTTTTTCTTGCCATTTTTTATTTGGGTTGTCTGTCGGATATTGAATTGTATGAGCTGTTTATATATGTTGGATATTAATCCCTTATCAACATCATTTGCAAATATCTTCTCCCATGGAGTAGGCTGTCTTTTTGTTTATTGATGGTATCCTTTGCTGTGCAAAAGCTTTTAAGTTTAATTAGCTTCCATATATTTTTGCTTTTATTGCCTTTAGGAGACAGATCCAAAAAAATATTACTGAGATCTATGTCAAAGAATGTTCTACCTTTGTATGTTTTCCTCTAGGAGTTTTTTAGTATCTGATCTTCCGTTTAGGTCTTTAATCCATTTTAAATGTATTTTTGTATATGGTGTTAGAGACTGTTCTAATGTATTTTAGAGGTAGCTGTCCAGTTTTCCCATCATGACTTATTGTAGAGACTGTGTTTTCTCCATTGTAGTTCTTGTCTCATTTGTCGTAAATGAGTTAACCATAAATGCATGGGTCTATTTCCAGGTTCTCCATCCTATTCCCCTGATATGTGTTTTTGTGCCAGTACCATGCTGTCTCACTAGTTCTTGTCTACCAGGAAGACTGCTGTAGAAGATAGTGAGGTGCAGGGAGTCCCTGCTAGGCACAGTCATGCAGGGGTATGTCAGGGTGACCCACCAGACCCTCAAACCCATCTACCTGGACCATCCCTTAGCCGTAGCCCCTTGAGGTATGTACCTACATGGTGGCTTAGACTTGTCCACTCAAACCGAGAACCAAGTCCACATGCTCTAGTTTGGCCTGCACTGCAGGGTCTGCCTTTGGTTTTCTGTGTCCCCTGACTGTCTTGCAGTTGCACACCTCTCCTGATGAAGTTTTGCCCATTTCATGCATTTGCTCCCAACCTTCCATACTTTGCTCCTCGAAATCCTATACTCCTCAGTGCAGAAATCAATCCCCAAAGGTCCAAAGGAAGTCTCTCTTAGAAAGTCTCTCTTAGGTTGTTTTATAGTGTTCTTTCCATTTCCTCATAGAGGAACGTTAAAAATAAGTACCTGTTTATCGAGATCTATTACTGAGATCTAAAAGATTTATTCTGTTCCAGGCAGTGTAATAGATATCTTACGTAGTACATCATCTTATTTTACCCTCATCAACCCCTGTACAGACATATAACACTTCTATCAATAAGAAATCTATCCTCTTAGGGTTAAGTAGTTGCCCCAAATTTATACATAGAAAGTGGGACAAAATTAACATTCAAACCTATGTCTGACATCAAAGCTTGTAGTTTGTTTTTTCCCTGCACTGTGCTGCCTTTGGCAGATATGCCATAACAGATAGAATGTTTGTTATAATTATGGTAATTGGATTTTTATGAATGTTCTTTCATAAAATGAATATTTCTTGAATGCTCTGTGCTAGGACTGTAATTACCAAGACTACTTCCAGAATCTTGCCATCAGTGAGTCTATATATTTAATGGGCATGTGTGTAAACAAAGACCTACAATATGATAATAGTAGCATGGAGCAGTAGACACCTAAGAAGTACCTCCTGTCCATTAGGTAGCCTTCACAGGAAGAAGTAGCATTTGAGCTTGACTTGAAGGATGTGTAGGAATTTCCCAGGTAGACAAGGTAGAGGGAGCAGGATATGTAAGAAGAGGACCTGCAGAGAAGTGTTAGCTTTTTGTCTGTTATGAAGCTTGAAGCCGTTGAAGAAACTTAAGCAGAGGAATGACATAACCCGTTTTACCTCTATAAAAATGCCCTGAGGTAACAATGCAAAGTATGAAGAAAACTTAGAATGAGGATAAAGTGGTATTTATCATAATATTCCAGGTGGGCGTTGATGAGGGTCTACACAGAGGCAGTGGCCGGAGAGGGAAGAAAACAGGACCCGCTAGGGAGTGAGGAGGCAGTCACGTGGCAACATTTATTCAGCACTTTTGGGTTGTCACAACCATCTCATCCCCGATTCTTCCCTACCTGCCTTTTTTCTAAATTAAAACAAGATAAGTGATAGTTTTCAATTCATGATACAGCCTTTTCATTTACTTCACGTAAGCAATCACTTTGCATGATTTTTTACGTTTTCACATCTGGCTCATACAAGGAAAGATTGTGGGCAGCTCTCATAAATTTTACGAAATCTTTCAACTTCATCATGAAAACTTCAAAGTTAAAAACATATGGTCCGTCCATCTAGCTCTTCTAGTATATGAGCTTTGGGTCTGGAATTTATTTCCAGTCAAGTTGTAATATAAAAATCACAAGTAAAATCACCATAGTTACTCTACATTACAGCTTCCAACATCATCATGATACTGCATTAGGTATAATTATTCATTGTCTTCCCTTTCGGAATTCAAGAGTTGTGACTTGTGAACTAATACTTTTATTTTTGTCTGAGGAATGTTCCTCGTGACCAGCTTGTCTCATATACTTCAAAGGCTAAGCGTTTTAATCAGCTCTGCAGAGAAATAGGAAGAACAGAAGTGGATTTCCCCTGGATTTATAAACACATACATTCGTGCATGTATACACTTTCATATGCACACATACATATACATGTATTATACCAACCATAAAGCTTTATAATGTGCAATTAGTAGGCTCACGGTTACATGAGTGCTAAGTCACTTCAGTCGTGTCCGACTCTTTGCAACCCCATGGACTGTAGCCCACCAGGCTCCCCAGTCCGTGGGATTCTCCAGGCAAAAGTACTGGAGTGGGATCCCATTCTCTTCTCCAAGGGCTCTTTCCAACCCAGGGATTGAACCCACATCTCTTAAGTCTCCTGCATTGGAGGTGGGTTCTTTACCACTATCACCACCTGGCAAGCCCAGGCTCATGGGTACTAAAGGCCAATTTGACTATTCCATCATACCCAGTAACCAGCGGTGTGGATCCATTTCCCTGTAATACGTATAAATTTGACCATTGCATCATACCCCATACCCAGCGATGTGGATCCATTTCCTTGTAATATGTATAAAAAGACCACAGATTGGTTTAGCCAGACATTTTTTAAACTATTTTACATTTTGTAAATTAGAAAACCCAGAATAGGAAATTCAAAACTTGGAAGGAAAATGTGTCTGACTCAATAAGTACTAAGTAATATGGCAGATTAATTTTACTAACATAATAAAGCTTTAAGAACCATTTCTAAAAATGTACTTGTAGGTTTTGTACATTTTATAAATATTTTACAATCAGTGAGATGGTGAAATATCATTTTAGGCATTTATGAGGTACATCTGATTTCTCTTACCTTCATTTCCCAAAACAAGAGAGTGCACTCCTAAAACTGTATAAACTAGCTGCCTCAGATCATGGTATTAACTTATGTGTCTTTAAGTCAGCATTCACTAGAATCTAATTTAATTGAAATAGCTTTGCCTGTGTAAACTTCTCCTTTGTTTAAATAAGATTTCACTGTTTGGTTTGGCCTTAAGCAAATGCAGCCGTTTGTTTGTCCATAAAACATTGGATTAAATGTATAGACTAATATGAATAGCTTCTCATCATTCCCCATGTACATGTACACTGGTCCTTGCCCCCTTTACTGTGTGGCATAGTATAGTCACTGAAAACCAGGGCTCTGCTTTTAGCCTGCTCTCTGGGAAAAAATAAATTTTGGGTAAGTAGACCTATCACCTTACCATTGTTGCCTTTAAATTTGGGAAAGACTACTTGAGATTTGAATCAACGGTAAAGAATCCACCTGCAATATACAAGATGTGGTTCGGTCCCTAGGTCAGGAAGATCCTCTGGAGTAGGAAATGGCAACCCACTCCAGTACTCTTGCCTGGGGAGAGGAGCCTGGTGGGCTACAGTCCATAGAGTTGCACGAGTCAGACACAACTTAGTGATTAAACCAGCACCACTTGAGATTTACTTTTTAAATGGAGCTGCTGCTGCTGCTGCTGCTGCTAAGTCACTTCAGTCGTGTCCAACTCTGTGCGACTCCATAGACGGCCGCCCACCAGGCTCCCCCGTCCCTGGGATTCTCCAGGCAAGAACACTGGAGTCTTGATACAGTGAATTATATATAATTTGCTCTCAAAGTACACTGAGTTTTTCTCTTTGTTTTATTATAGTGCCAATATTATCTGCCTAATCTTTGCTGACCTAAAAAAGCTAAATAATTGGCATTTTGTACAAAGTAATGTGCAGTAAATGTTGTAAGAGATGTTTCACTACAGATGTTTCACTATGTTCCTTCCAATCCAACTGTAGTTTATTTTCTGGTTTCTTCTTTTGATTAGTAGTAATTTAGAGGCATAACCCTGGGAGCTTTTTGTTAAGGCTAGATATCAGATCCCCCATGGAGAGGGAAGGCGCCATGGTACTCATAACGTGTGTGTTCTCCCTGTTCAGGCAATGCTGGATGTGGCTGCACACCAGGGCTGGCTGGTGACGGTCCTCAACATTACCAGCCTGGTGCAGATGGTGATCCAGGGGCGGTGGCTGAAAGACTCCTCCCTGCTAACAATACCACACATAGAAAACCACCATCTGCACATTTTCAGGTTGGTATTTTAATTCTCGATGTAATTGGGTTTTTTTATTTCAAAAAATCATTTCCTTTACATGTATGGTCACTTGAATTTCACGTTG
The DNA here is from genome assembly GCF_000754665.1 of Bison bison bison. Lineage (NCBI taxonomy): Eukaryota > Metazoa > Chordata > Mammalia > Artiodactyla > Bovidae > Bison > Bison bison. The sequence goes on along the minus strand of NW_011494607.1, from coordinate 19,971,023 downwards.
TGCCTAGAATATTGATTCCTTACAGTGAAAATGCCCCTGTTTCCCAGAGGGAAACATAGACTAGCGACAATGGAATTCTCCCTTGAAATTTGATCATTGGCCTCAAGCTGAACTGCAATTCATTTTAACCTTCTATTAAGTTGTTTTCCATTTGCAACATCAAATGCATCTTCATTTTAACTCTTTCTTTGCTGTGCCAGCCTTCATTTTAAAAAATGTTATGCAAGTACTTTAAGTGACCTAAAGCAAAAGAAATTACCAATTTCTATCATTGCAGAATAGATTTGAGAGATCAGAAATCTTTTGTCAAAAGTAAACTGTGCATCTGTAAAATGTCCAAAAACCAAGTAGTTATATATACATATCTAGCACCTCAAGATGTAACTTGTGCCTATAAGAAGAGTTTATGTTATCATAAAATTATTCAACTCTTGGGTCCTATGTGAAAAGAAAGTGAAACTATTAGTCACTTATTCGTGTCTGATTCTTTGCGACCCCATGGACTGTAGCCCACCAGACTCCATGGAATTTCCCAGGCCAAGAATACTGGCGTGGGTTGCCATTTCCTTCTCCAGGGGATCTTGCCAACCCAGGGATTGAACCCGGGTCTCCTGCATTAAATATTTACCATCTGAGCCACCAGGGAAGCCTAGGTCCCATGTACATGGCTACAACTACTTTAGCAAAGGAAAGAATGGTACATACTACAAGCAAAACTGGCGGTGTTTAAACAAAAATGTTTCTTTTCACACCACTTGAGAGACACTGTGCAGCCAAAAGATTGTTTCACAGTCATGTAGACAGACAAAAGAGTCTGCCTGTGCTTGCCATCGAGCACCCTTCTGCCTCTCATCAGCTGGACGAGGAGTGGCAGTCATGTGATGCATCTAGAGATATTCGTCAACCAGAACCTCAGGCACACATGGGGTCTCCTCGGGGAAGTCCCTCCATCTGACTGACATACACTGGCTTCCAGGGCGGTTGATCCCATGGTGCTCAAGTCCCTGCTATGAGATGTCCCTGAGAACTAAAAGCCATGTTCAGAGAATGGACCACACCAACAGCAGGTGACCTGGGGCCGGGGAAAGGAGATACCTCACGTGTCTACGGCTCAGTTTCAGGAACTCTTTCAACATGGTACTAGAAGTTACGAGAGTTGGATTTCAGCAATAAAGGAGACACACTAGGGTACCAACCCAACAGCACATGGGTCTGTTATAGAAACTGGTTGGGGCCTAGGATATTTGATCCATTTTATTATTGCTACCCAGAAAAGTGGCTGTATTTGTCTAATTTCAAGGATATTTTTCATCTTACTATATAAATAGAGAATAGATTTAGGTAGACTCCTTTCCTGGTGATCCAGCACTATTTATACTGTAAATCTGAAATATTCCCCTAATATACTTTAACTGTGGGATGTCAACACAACTTACAATGAAAACTTTATTCAAGTAAATGTACTAGAGACATTTGCCTGCATCCATTGCAAACAGGTCAGGGCTCCAGTTCAGTATTTTATCCACACGGATGCATCAGCACATATTAGTGCTTTCCTATAGAAAGACACCACCTGTCTATCAATCCTGGCTCACACGTGATTCACACATTTTATGCTGCTGCTGTTGCTGCTAAGTCGCTTCAGTCGTGTCTGACTCTGTGCGACCCCACAGACGGCAGCCCACCAGGCTTCCCTGTCCCTGGGATTCTCCAGGCAAGAACACTGGAGTGGGTTGCCATTTCCTTCTCCAATGTATGAAAGTGAAAAGTGAAAGTGAAGTCGCTCAGTCGTGTCCGACTCTTAGCGACCCCATGGACTGCAGCCCACCAGGCTCCTCTGTCCACAGATTTTCCAGGCAAGAGTACTAGAGTAGGTTGCCATTGCCTTCTTCACACGTTTTATGTCGTGGTAGCAAAACTGCCTTGGATTGATACCTTCGAGAATCCTGACTGATTTTGAAGCTTCAAAATAGTGGTCTTTAAAAAGTTATACAGTAAATTTAATTTTTAAACTCTTTATAGAAACCATCATTGTCAGAAAATCTCATTTGTGCTATGAAATAATTATTTGGTGTTGATATTATTTCTTAGGAAATGGAGCCCAGGTATGAAGGGCCCACATGCTGGTTACCATGGGTCCATTGAGTGCCTCCCAGAACTGATCCATGCTTGTGCAGGGAAAGACCATGTATTCAGTTCCATGATAGAAAAAGAGCTACCGGGCCCCAAAATGAAGCAGGTAAGGCCATCAGTTCCATGTTTAGACACTCCCTCACTCTATCTGGGAAGTTACACAAAAGTTTTCTAACTTAGAGTGTTGCTTTCAGAGTCAGACTCTCCTGGGTTTACATTCCACCTGCCATTTACTATGATTATAAACATGAAAACATTATATCAGTCTCATGAAATTCTTGGGAAGATTAAGCAAGATGTTATTATGTAAACTGCTGTATGCTCTATATCTGTCCTGATACAGGATAAGAGCTCAACAGATGGTATTAAAAGTAATGACTATAACAATAATTAAAAATAGCAGCTACATTATTAGAAGGTTGTTTCAGTATAATGCTGTTACACCGGCTGAGAAAGGCCTACTAAGACTTAGTCATCTAGGCTACATTGCCCAGGAGTCCTTCTATCAATAATCCCTTCTTCATGGTTTTTTGTTGTTTTTTTACACTTGGATATATTTTCATGCAACTCCCTCAATTACTCTTTTATGCCCCCCTCATTTTAATCACTTTTTGTTCCTAGATTCTAAAGTATTTCTTCAAACAAACTCCTTGTTTGTATACTTTGTAGCTCAGGAAAATCTAAATCTGTGTTGTGAAAGACAACATAAGTCATTGCTCCAAACTATCTTTGGAAAGACCAAAAATATGAATGAACAATGCCAGAAATATTTGGCATATATAGACTTTTAAATCTTAAGCAATTTTACCCTAAGCATGTAAATGTTCAGGGTTTACAACATAATTAACATACTGGCTTGCCAAACAGGTAGTAAAATAAAGAAACTTCTAAACCATGTCATTGGCCCCCCGCCCCTAGTAGAACTCATTTGAGGCAAGACTTTGAAAAAGTGTAACAGGCATTTAAGTCTGATTGTTCAATTTCTGTTGAACCCAGAATTGGCACAAAAAATCTATTTAAATATTCATAATAAGTTCCTCCCTTTCTAGCTAAATTATCATCAAAATTATGAATAAAAACAATATATTTAAAACAAGGCTTCTATTAGCAACAACAGATTTCTAACATAACATACAGTGGTTTCAAGCCAAGTTTTAGATGTGATAAAAAATTAGAACATTGTTATAATTAGTTCAGGGAAAACTCAGAAGTAAACTTACTTAATTTATTTGCATAAATTGCCATTCTGTTATCTTTAAAACCAAATGCAAATTGGCTCAGTCTGATATGATGATGGTTATTTGGCTCAAAAGTGCTTCAATTTGCAGAGCAATCTGGTGTCGGCTCTGCAGTGAGGCGATCCCAGGTAACATACAAATCCTGAATTATTCCAGAAATTAGTATGTTTAAAGCATCAATTTAAGTGCTAATTGCAGTAGTAATGAGAAAAAGCAGTACGACTGTGAGATTTGCATCTTCTACCCCATCAGTATGCCTGGAACGGCTGCTGACTGGCAGAGGATTTGGCTGCTAATTAAATAATTGTATGCATGGCAGTGCTCTTGCCTGATTCAATAGATGAAGATTAATCCACAGATAAATATGTTTGGCTGGTGTTGAAATGTCTTAGCAATTTCTTTAAAAACAGCTCATGTTTTATATACTTACATATGTGTGTATGTGTATATATGTTTGTATATATGTATGTACAAATGTATACACACACCCAAAAAATTGTATATGCATTATAGATTGCAAATAATAATATTAAGCACTGCAAAAAGATTACAGATATATAAAAGCAAGATCTGACTTTTGGGGGCTTTGTAAAATAAAGTTCCAGTGAGTTGCTAATAATTATTATATTGCTAACTCATTTAAAGGTACAAGAAAAATATGAAGTCTTACTTCATATAATAAATGCTACTTGTGTTGTCTCACGAAGTTAAATGCTATACAGAAATGGTATATTTGTGTCCTCACTCTGGCTAGTCTAAGAACATCCAGTGGTACAGCTTCTAGACTCAGCTGGTTCTAGCAGGGGATAAGCCATTATTTGTACCTTAAAGCACCATGTAGACCATTCTGTGGCTTGAGTATTTCAGCATCTATTTCAAACATAATTTCAGATTCACCAGTTACAGGATTGGTGTTGAATTGAAAATTTGCATTGGATTTACATTTTTTGAATTCCTGAGGGATAGTTTGATTCATCAGGGCTTCTTCATTTCAATTAGGTGGTATACTCAACAGCAATAAAGTCTTAGCGAATAGGAAATCAAAGCCTATAAGGATACCTATGGAATATTATTAAAGAAATAAAAGGAAAAAATTAAAGTATTCATGAGCTTTTAAAAACTTAGAAGGTAACAACAGATAAAACAGCCAATATAGAGAGTTTTCTTGACCAGTGGTGATATTTGCCACATAATTATAAATGTTAGAAGATGACAATTATCTGAGGATATTAGGTTATTTTTTTTACATCTTTTTCATAGACTTAGGAATTCATTCATTCATTCAACAATGATAAGCACTTGAAAAGTGAAAGTGAAAGTCACTCAGTCGTATCCAACTATTTGCAAGCCCATGGACTATAGTCCATGTAATATTCCAGGCCAGATTACTGGTGTGAATAGCCTTTCCCTTCTCCAGGGGATCTTCCCAACCCAGGGATCAAACCCAGGTCTTCTGCATTACAGGCAGATTCTTTACCAGCTGAGCCACAAGGGAAGCCCCATTATTGATAAGCATTTACTATTTGCATTTTGATTTTTCACAAATATTTTTAATTAAAAGAGCAGGAATAAAATTGGTAATATTTTCTACTCCTTTAATATGTGTCATTTAAGTTGGTATTCTCAATATGATAATACCAAAAAATATATATTTGTTTCTAGAAAGAACCCTAGACCTAGAGATTTCCTTACAATATACAAACGTATAAAATGTTTTCCTTTCAGAATAATTTGGCATAAAAACAAAAGAATCGTCCATTTTGTACACTAAATGGTCAATGAAAGATGCTGACATCAAAAATTGCATCACAGCATTTTTTCAAGTTGCTTTTATATCCCCAAGTAATGCTCTCCACCTTAGCAGTCACATAAATGCTTATACTTGATGCTTCTCTAAAACTAGCCAGTTCAACAATTATTTTAAAACTTACTTTTTTAATATAGTCAGTAGCCACTCAATGTCTCAAAGGGATTTATGATAAAAGGGTCACAAGTTTAAGTAATGATTAATACTTTCTTAGTTTTTGTTAAAGGGACTTTAATAATATAAAAAGCACACTATTTTTACAAACAAATGAGTACAAGAAAAACTAGGAAATCTGAACAAGAGCTGTGGATTGTGTCACTGTTAATATCCTGGTATAAATACTTGTACCGTAGTTGTGAAAAGTGCTCGCCTGGGGGAAACTGGGAATGGTACACAGGATCTGTCTGCTTTATTTCTTACAACTGCATTGAATCCAGAATTAATCTCAGAACAAAGTGGTTGATTTTTTAAAAGTTCACTACTTCTTAGTTGATCACTACATTTCAGTTGCCCACTCTTTTCTCTTCTTATTCAGGCATGGAATTTCTTATCTCATTTGCCAGTGATTGATGTTGGCTTGAGTGTTAAAGGCTGGTGGGATGACGCGGCAGAGGGACACGACGAGATCTCCATCACAACTGTGGCTTCAGACAAACGCAGCGACAACAGATGGGTCAGGTTGCATGCTGATCAAGAGTATGTGCTTCAAGTCAGCCTGCAGAGAGTCAGCCTCGGGTTCCACAAGGTAGAGTGTTTGGTTTCCATTCTCAAATGCTTCACACCAGATACAAGCACGTGCCAGCACACATGTCTGTTATGTGACTAATGCCTCCGTGCCCTTCACAGATCCCGCTTCCTCAACTGGCCTTAAGCAGCAAGAGTCAGTCTTCTGAAATGAGTCACTTCTCCTCACGTGCCATGTTTCAACCCCAGAATACCCATGGGACATCATAATATAATGCCTAGAGTCCTGTTCTCAGAGCATGGTGTACAGATTCAGCAGAATTTCCTAGAGTAGCTTTAAGAGCACAGGTTCCTTGACCCTATACCAGGCCCACAGCAGTCTCAGGGCCCAAGGAAATCTCAAAATCTAGACTTTTACTCCACTAGAAAAAGATACTAGTTAAGTTTTTCTGTGCCTCCTTTGCCACAGCTACCTGCTTCCTTCATTAGAATGCATATGAGAGAGCTCTGTCAACATGCAGATAGGCCAAAAATTTATATTTTAAGTTACTGTGCTCTATTCTGCTGTCTGTGGCAGCATAGTAATTACTGAGCCCTTCAAGAATATTAGTGCACAACATGTGGGCAAATTGGTTTTGGGACCATAACAATCGTTTGTTTATTTTTGACTGCACTGGGTCTTGGTTGTTCTGAGCGGGCTTTCTCTAGTTGCACTGTGGGGACAGGGGGGCCTACACTTCCTTCCAGTGGCTTCTTATTGCAGAGCACAGGCTCTGGGCGTGCAGGCTTCAGTAGTTTCTGCTCCCAGCCTCTAGAGCACAGGGTCCGTAGTTGTGGGGCTAAGTTGCTCTGCAGCATGTGGGATCCTCCCTGACTAGGGATAGAACCCACATCCCCTGCATATGCAGGCAGATTCTTATCCACCGCACCACCAGGGAAGTCCCATGATCATCAAAATAAGAATTTGCCTTCTCCTTAGCCCAGGGAGAAGGGGCTTTCCCATATCTAGAACTCTCCCTCAGGAATGAGGTTGTGGTTCACTAATATTCTCCTCTCTGTATTCACACACAAAATGATCAGTAACTTTCTGTTAAAATGTCTTTTCAGTACTGTGCCTTTAAGTCTCATCTCACTTGATTTCTAATTCAAAAAATCAGTCAGTGTAAGTATGAACTGATTGGCCTCTGGCATTTCAGAGGCTTTCATATGAGCATTTTTAGATGACTTAAGGTATCCCAACTTAAAAAAAAAAAAAAAGGCAGTGGTAATTATAAAGATAAAATCATGAGGGAAAAAAACTGAAGAGTTTTCTTTATCACTGCTATGTAAGAAGATGTGATTTCCTATTTTACAGAATAATGGGACTTGGGGAGTAAGGAATTTGCCAAGGTCCTAGAGACAGAAAATATAAGAGCAGGATGGGAACCCAGAGTTCTCTGATTCCAGTCCCTGTTTGCTTTGTACCTGCCGTGTGTGTACACACTGACAGAAACGAGGCCAGTCCCCAAAGCTGGGCAGTGGACCCCCAGCCTCAGGGGGCTCACTCACAACAAATGCTCAAGCAACGCAATACAGACTAAGCGTGTACTGAGGTGTAGCTAAGGTATGTTGCGAGCACTAGTGAGGGAGAACTCTGAGGCCTTTGCAAACATTTCTGACAATAAGATTCTTTTTACCATAATATTAGTACTTAAACATTAGATTTAATCATGCTAGAAAAACTCTAAATTTTGTTTCTAAGTGCTGTAAAAAATACATTACTCTCTGACCTCTCTTTTAAAATGCCTTCAGTGAAACATCTCCCTCTGGAATATTGAGTGAAGTCTGATTGAGAGCATGTCATTATTAGCATCTTTTACACCATAAACTCATTGTCTTAAGGAATCTCTAGAATCTTTGACTTTCTAAAAATCAATCTAAAATACAGACCTCAAGTGTTGTCATTATGGAGATATCTAATCTTGGGTGGTGGTGATTAATATATTTTACAATTTGCTTGGCTCACAATTTCCCATTCCTTAGAGAAAGGACTTTTTAATATTGCCATATTGGAATATGTGCTTTTTCATGTGAGTTTTATTCTTGGGGAGTGGGGGAACATGTTTATATGACAGTGTTTATTATCTTAAGATTCCAGAGTCCAGCTTCAATTGACTTTTTTCCCCAAGTATTGGTTTCTTGTATATAAAGCTTTGGAAGATTTAGTTAATATGATTGTATCCCAGCTTGTTCATCTGCAAATAGGGTATTAATTTTCTTTACAAGAATGGTGTCAGAATTTATTTTGATGTCAAGATTCAAAGGTTTTGTGTTCTGAGCCAAATAATCCTGGTGGTTATGGCCACAAAGTAGTCGTGTGGCTATAATGTGCTTTGAGAATCTTAAAAAAAGGTAGATGATGGCATATCAAATACATAAAACCTGAAAATTAAACACATCCCAGATACTCAGATTTATGGCCGCCAAGAAAGACAACGTGGCCTTTTAACCACAACCAAGTGGTATAGAAAATCTAGCCATTATGATACTTTATCTTTCCTTTTTCTGCTTTACAGGGAAAGCAAGACAGCCATGCAGTTACTCCTCGATTTCCCAAATCAAAGGATGAAGGATGGTTTTTGATATTAGGAGAAGTGGATAAGAGAGAACTTATCGCTTTGAAAAGAGTGGGCTACGTCCGAAGTCATCACATGGTCTCCATCTCTTTTTATACCCCTGAAGTACCCGGAAGGTAAGCAGAATCTTTACCCCCAAAGAATTAACCATGACTGTGATGAGAACACCACAGACTATGGGCTTCCTGGTGGTACTAGTGGTAAAGAATCCACTTGCCACTGCAGGAGACACAGGAGATGCAGGTTCCATCCCTGGTTGGGAAGATCCCCTGGAGGAGGGCATGGCAACCCACTCCAGCACTCTTGCCTAGAGAATCCCATGGACAGAGGAACCTGGTGGGCTGCAGTCCGTAGGGTCACAAAGAGTCAGACACGACTGAAGCAACTTCGCAGACATGTGATGAACACAGTGGTTTCACCATTTTGTTCCTCTGTTGTATGTTAGGTATATCTACACACTGTATTTCATGAGCGACTGCTACCTGGGCCTGGACCAGCAGTACGACATCCACCTCCATGTCACACCGGCCAGCATCTCTGCACAGGCCGACGAGATCTCTGATGCCCTGACTGACCTCAAAGTGAAGTAACCCAACCTAGACAATCCGTCTGAAGGAAGTGATGAAGCCTGGCTGTTCAGTCATCTGGACAAAGTCGAATTACTTGATGTTTGCCTTGGAGGAACCGGCTTCCAACCTCAAGACGCAGCAGAGATTGGCAGTGGCTGCAGCTCTGACTCCAGCAACACCAAGTCGGCTGCGGGGGGGGGGGCCTTTTCACAAACGTTGCCTTTTATAAGTGTCTTCATGGATCGCTAGATATGTAAAGTGACTACGCCCGTAGGAGAACCTTTCAATTTGTGTATATTGAGATGCTACTTAGGAATTATCAAATTTTACGTTTCACAGTGTACTGTTTACAAGAACATCGGCTCCTCTTTTTTCAAGGAAAACTACACGGGGGAGTGACAGTGTTCAGATTTGTTAGAACAGATTTCTAACCAGATTTCTGTACAGTGACGCACAGTGCATGTTGTGTTGCAAAATTTATACTTTGATCACATATAGAAGTAATTTCATGAATTTCTTATAAATATTAATAATATATGATATAAAATTACTTTATAGACCCCAATGATGATTTAAAAGAAAGCAGAATATACTGGACTTAAAAATATAGATACTGTAACTGGTGGAAATAAAATATTTAGAATGCCACTTCAAGACAGCCTGACTCACTCACTCCCTCTGCCTCCTTCCATCATAGCCCCTCTTGACTCTTCATTTCCTTCTCTGTCAAGACGTCACTTCCGTTCTCTTTCTGATAGTTTATTTATACAAGGAGAGATATACAGTCTAATTCACACAGACCTCATAGTTCAGGTCTTTGTCTTTATGTGCTTTAGGATGGGCCTGAGGCAAACCCAGAAAATGTTCAACCCCCATAGGTAGGTTTTTACCTTTGATAAAGGACATTTCTCTATACCCAAACAATTTCCATCTTGAAAAATACTTTTTTCCAACTACAAAGTTGTTGGATTAAAATGTCCATATAACATACATTTTCTAGTGAAATGATATTCTACCTTTGCAAAATAATTTCAGTTATTCCTGGTCCTGCAATGATTTGGCGGGGGGCGGGGGGGAACAACACTGTGTCACCTGTGGGATCTTAGTTCCCTGGCCAGGGATTGAACCCACATCCCCTGCATTGGAAGCACAGAGTCTTAACCACTGGACCACCAGGAGAGTCCCTGTGATGAATTATCTTAAAATATTTTCAATGTAACTACCACAAGTATTGGAATTTAAAGCTTTTTCTGAAACTGAAACATACTGCTTATGTGTACCTCCTTTTCCATACCAAAAAATAAAATAGAAAAAAAAGAGGGGGGGCAGTGGAGAAGAAGGAATAAAAGTAGGATGGGGAGAACCAGGCATTCAGCTCCCCACATTAAATTTAAGCAACTAATATGAACGTACCGAGTGCTATGGGCATGAGGTGTCCAAAGAGCTCTAGTCTCAGGACTTTATTTCATATAAGGAGATCTTTCTGCCTTTCATTTGGCAGTTTATTTCTACTGGCAATCCATACATAAGCACTGTTTGAGTGAAATTAAAAGAAAGTGAAAATTATATAGAGACAGAGGATTACCAGTTCATACAAGAACCTGAAAAGAACTCATTGTCTGCATGTTTATCAGCATCATTCTTTATTTTTTTTTTTTTTTAACAAGAGCTGACTACTTTGGGGAAGGAGGAGGTCCACTGGACGTGTGACAGGGAACATAGGAGCAGTAGAAAGAATGTCATATCCATTAAAAGAAAACACACGACTAATTAATTTTAATATTGAAAGCGATGAGTTCATAATAAGCTAAGAAGACACTAGTAAGACAAGGTGTGCTTAGATGGAAAAGTTCATCTTATTCCAGTGAGTGACCAATGCTATTTGTCTATGGCTTTATCCTCACTCATTACTCAACCAAAATTTTAGAGTTAAGTGCGCACTATAATATAGGGCATGTGCTAACTATTAGATTAATTCCATATTTCATTTTTAATTCCATATTTCATCTTACATTCTCTTGGATTTTATTGACTCCAAATAGTAATGGAAAGTGAAAGAAAGTGAAAGTGAAGTTGTTCAGTCGTGTCCAACTCTTTGTGACCCCACGGACGGTAGCCTACCAGGCTCCACCGTCCATGGGATTTTCCAGGCAAGAATACTGGAGTGGGCTGCCATTTCTTTCTCCAGCGGACCTTCCCAACCCAGGGATCGAACCTGGGTCTCCTGCATTGCAGACAGACGCTTTACCGTCTAAGCCACCAGGGAAGTGCAAGTCACATATTCAGTCTAGGCATGACGTTGAATACTCTGAAATCTACATGAATCAGAAACATGTCCTCTTAGACAGGTGGCCTAGTGATGAAAAGAGGTGACTATAATAAAAGGAAGTCACGGCAGTGGTGAAATATTTGGAAAAACCTTGAAGGGACATTTAGGCTGAGTTTTGAAGGTGACTATGAAGATGGTCAGAGATGACAGAGAAGAGCCCTCCAGGTAGAACAGCATTAAGAAAGTCTCTGAGATAGCCTGGGGTGTCCAGTTGGTCTGCATTTTCAGAGAGGAGAAAGGGACTGAGCCAACAAAAAAAGACTAAATATTGTGAATACTTACCTTGAATTACAGGGTAAGAGTTGTGAAGCTCATATAAGTGAGTGTAATGGAATTCCTTGAGAAGGCACCAGAGAAGATGAGAAGGAATTCTGAGACTAGGACAGAGAACCCGTGGAGTTGGAGGGTGTGCCCCCATGCCTGTGGATGGATACCAACAAAATTGAGACTTGCTCAGATTCTGATGTGACTAGTAGCTTATAAAACTACTAATTCAGTAGCCTTGGAAAACTACACATTGCTTCCCAAGCACACTCTTCACAACTTCCTCCAGTTGCTTACACCAATACCTTGGGGGTCAATCCTTGACTCCCCCTCTTGCTCACTCCCTGCCGGCCACAGTGGTCACCGTGCTTCTCCGGGAATGTCCTGTGGACCGTGGCTTGCGCTGCTCCCTCAGCCTGGCCCTCCCCAGACACCCACAGGCCTAACCATCTTACTATAAATGTCAGCCCACCCAAGCTCACCTATCCCATCACGCTTTCCTGTTTTTTCTTATCACCATTAATAAAAATGATTTGTTTATTAGTCTCTCCAACTACGTTTCCTGATTAAGCTTCAGGAAGAGTTCTTTATCACATTCATTCAGGGCACATTACCAGGACCTACCATCACCTGGCACATGGTCACTGCTTGATAAATCCTTGCTGAGAGGCTTCCTTGGTGGTGTAGTGGCTAAGACTCTGGGCTCCCAATGCAGGGGACCAAGGTTCAATCCCTGATCAGGGAACTAGAGCCCATGAGCCACAACTAAGACCCAATGCAGTCAAAAAATAAGATTAAAAAAATCTTCTTGCTGAATGTCTAAATGAATAGAGACAACCATGGATTTTAAAATACCACACACCTGTGGTATTTTACTTGACACCTTTATTTTACTTCACAAGTTCACTTGACACCTCCTCTTCTCAAGATGGCAAATACTCTCAGGCTCAACCAAGAACACGGACTTGCCTGATCGTCCTGTCACCTGTCAACAAAGGAGAAGCATACTGAAAACTGAGTGGTAGCTTTATTATGATGAAGACTATGGAATATTTTTATATAGCAGTGGATCTTGGGTATTACAAGTATGTTAAAATTTCAAATCATCATAAAACCTTTTTCGCCTGAAGTTTCTCTTTTTTTAAATAGGAGGTTTTTACAAATTTTACAATGTTGTGTTGGTTTCTGCCATACAACAACTTGAACCAGGTATAAGTATATGTACGTGAGCCTCCCTCCCTCCTGCCCCCACCTACCCGTCTCCCTGCTCTAGGTTTCAGAGCAGCGGGCTGGGCGCCCCGTGTTATACAGCAGCCCCCCCATCTGTTTCACACGTGGTAATGGATATATGTCAATGCTACTCTCAATTCGTCCCACTCTGTCCTTTCCCACTCTGTGTCCACAAGTCTGCCCTCTACATCTGCTTCTCTATTCCTTCGCCACAACCGGTTCATCTGTTGTTGTTATTTAGTTGCTAAGTTGTGTCCAACTCTTCAACCCCATGGACTGTAGCCCACCGGGTCTTCTGTCCATGGAGTTTCCCAGGCAAGAACACGGGCCTTTTTTTTTTTTTCCAATAGAAATGCCATAATTTATTCTGTTGTATAAAAAAGTCATCCTTATGTAACAAAATGTCTTCTTAGAAGAAGATATGTTTTATTTCAGATCATAAATAACCAGCAAACATACAACTGTTGGCAACTTAAAAAACAAAGTCAACACTGGTGCTTTCCATCAGTGCTGAAAACAAACCTGCTTAGGATATATTTACAGGATATTACAGTACTCACACACAAAAATTGAGGTATTTGGTTGCCATTTCCTTCTCCAGGGGATCTTCCTGACCCAGGGATCAAACCCACATCTGCATTGTCAGGTGGATTCTTTACCACTAAGCCACTAGAGAAGCCCTAGGCTCGTCAGTACCACTTTTCTAGATTCTGTATATATGCATGAAATAAGATATTTATTTTTTCTGTTTTTGGCTTAAATCACTCTGTATAACTAGCCTAAAGTTTTTCTCTTCTCTCACCAGACTCCTTTCTTTCCTCCATCACTGCTTGTAACTATTCACAGTGAAAAGGCTCACCAAACAGGAACTCCATATGTTTGAAAAATATGAACTGACAATAACTTCTCTCTTTCAGAAATAATTCCAAATGAATATACAAGCATTATTTCATGATCAGATCAGTCGTGTCCAACTCTTTGCAACCCCAGGAATTGCAGCACGCCAGGCCTCCCTGTCCATCACCAACTCCTGGAGTTCACCCAGACTCATGTCCGTCGAGTCAGTGATGCCATCCAGCCATCTCATCCTCTGTTGTCCCCTTTTCCTCCTGCCCCCAATCCCTCCCAGCATCAGAGTCTTTTCCAATGAGTCAACTCTTCGCATGAAGTGGCCAAAGTACTGGAGTTTCAGCTTTAGCATCATTCCTTCCAAAGAAATCCCAGGGCTGATCTCCTTCAGAATGGACTGGTTGGATCTCCTTGCTGTCCAAGGGACTCTCAAGAGTCTTCTCCAACACCACAGTTCAAAAGCATCAATTCTTCGGCGCTCAGCCTTCTTCCCAGTCCAACTCTCACATCCATACATGACCACAGGAAAAACCATCGCCTTGACTAGACAAACTAGCTTCTTATAAAGAAAAACCTGATTTAAGTTTTAAATCTTTTGACTATTACCAAAATAGAACTTAGCTTCAAAGATATATATTGAGCCCGTAGATTAGCACTCATTTTCTGCTTTCAGAAATCTAAGCTTTAAATCTGAAAGAGATGAGGAGATAAATTTTTTGAATTTTAAGATCCCCCAAAACGCTCAGAATGATAGTTGATTCCAGGTTGTTCTGAAAGCCTGTTTTAGTAATGGAGGATGGCTACAGAGACTTCTGGAAAGAGTTATTCCCACAGTTTCAAGCTCAGTTCACTTTTTTCACTACAGAGCATTCTGTCCTATTTCAGAAAAATTAAGTGCTTCAAATTTGAGGACTTTAAATGAGATTTCAAAGATTCTTCTTTGTTTGAAACTTCTGCCCCAAGTCTTTTGCATGTCAATTTGAGAAAGACCTTGGGGTGCTATTCAGATCTTGGGTCCAGTCCTACCCAAGGTCAAGCTTTGGGCCCCAGCAGCCACATCTGAATAGATGCTTAAAATTTTACTGTTACTCTTAACTGGCCTGTGATTCAGAAAATATTTCTTAAAAGCACTTGAGTGAATTTTCACAAGTTCTGTGTCTCTTTATGGAGACTTCCTGGAGAACATAATGGATTATAAATCAATCCAAGTTTGGATAAGCAGAATTACAGCACCTCCTCCTAATTAATAGTTCTTTGAATCCTGAAATCTGTGTTTCCTTACTTATTTTTATTATTTGTCTGTTCTTGGTTTTATTTGGACTTGTTAAATCCTATAGATGCCATGCCTGTCCATTAAAAACAAGTGAATGATTGTACCCTTGATTCCAGTTGTACTGGAAGCAGTTTTTAATGATTTGAGGATCGCAGGGCTGATCTAAGACAAATTTTATTTCTGAACTTTCATCCAAGCACACCTGGCTCTTGGCATCAGAACACTGCACCTTGCAGGATGTGGACTGCCCTAGCCAGTTGTGGACTCCCTACAGCCAATGGCCCGTTCTCCCAAACAGCCTGGAAGGCACCAACTTTTCAGAGGGGAATAGAGCTTCTGAAATAACCAAATAATTCCTGCAAGTGAAATGGCTAGTAGCACTGAGTTATGTTGACTGCCATAAAAGAAAAACACCAAAGACCATCAGAAAAAGGAGATTCTTCCAAAGTTTCTCATGGCAGTACATCAGAATTGGTGCATGTTCCACTAACCACATCACTCTACTTAACCCCTCAAATTGTATGTAATTATTTTATTTATTGTTAGGTTTCATGTTTCATAATCATGTTTCCATTATGGCTTGCAATTGTAAAGGGAAATTTATTTGGATGTGTAAGTTCTAACCAAAGTGGACCAGCAACACATAAAATGACTTTAAATTACAGAAGAGAAAGTTTGAATTGGAACAACAAAACTTCCCAGCAAAACCTTTATCTAGATCATAGGCAGTATTTGTAAACAATTTTTATGTAGTTAATATATTCAACATCTTCAGTTGATCTCTTATTCTGCCTTGCAATTTTTAAATCATTTTTCAGTCATTAGTAATTTCCTTGCCATGTAAAAGCAACAGTTAGCACTCAGAAGGTCCACTCTGATAGCCATCTGGGTCTCACATTGCTAGCTATTTCACTGCAGTGCTGATCAGTGCATTGAGCCAAGAATAAAGATAAATAGAAAGGAGACTGATTGATTGACAGATGATAGATATAGACAGACAGATAAATATGGGTATTTTGAAGACTATTTTCTTTTAACCTTTAAAATCTAAAATTTCCCCTTCCCTTGAATGTGTACGGAACATAGTAACTCATTCCCAAAGAATAGAGAGGGCAAATAGTAACTGAACAGTGGAGAAATCTTGTTAATCTTGATACCCTTAACCAGTTATCAAGTTAGCATCACCAGTGACAAGGCTTGTTGATAGCATGCAACCTTGATATGATGTGATAAGGAGGGCATGCTACCTGTCTCCTATTTTACCCCCAAACCTATATAACCCCAGTATAATCATGAGGAAAAAAAAATAATAAGGCAAACCTAGTTTGAGGATATTGTACAAAACACCTGACCAGTACTCTTGAAAACTGTCAAAGTTGTGAAAAACAGAAGTTCACAAATAGAGACTAAAAAGACATAATGACTAAATTCTGAGCTGGGTCCTAAAACATGAAAAAGAATATTAGTGGAATATTGGTGAAATCTCAATAAAGTTTGCGTTTTAGTCCATTAAAAAAAAAAAAAAACTGCACAGCACAATTATAAAATAATCCGTAGCCAACAGAAATCTTCATTAACCAAACATTATCTGCCTCAACATCATAGCTGTCTTTCCACTGAATTCTGTACTAGAAACAGGTCATTGCATTCTGCTTTAAGTTACTGAAATTGATGCCACATAAAAATGTCTAATAGTCATTTCAATAAAAGATACCAATATCTTCAACTGAACTTTCAAATAAGATTTTCTAATTGCAATACAAAGGCTAATTGTGGGCAGTATATCACAACTGTGCACCTTTACCTGTGTTACTTAAACTGGGTATTGTCAGAAAATATGCTCTATTTCCTTTCACAACATAGTTTTACCAGAGAAGGAATAGATATGCATTAGAAAAGCTGGGCTTGCTGTATCAAGAGAAGCAGCTTTGGAGTTTGGTGGTTATTCTCCTCTCATGATCTCTTACCCCTGTATTATATTTGTTGATCCAGCTCCATAGTGGAAGGTTTTAGGACAATACATCTGATCAGCTCTCTTCAGCTCTCATTTCCTACCCTACAGAGGTGAGGAACAGAGGTAATGCCTGCCCAGGCTTCCTCTCAGAGTAGTTGGCTCCATCGCAAGATAAGCAGCAATCTTCATTACTGTGCCACAGCAAATGTTTTCCCAATTTTATTTTCTCTCAATTTTGATGAAATATGTGAAAATGCTTAGAAAGTGATAAGGAGCTCTAAAGAGGAAATAAAATGTAAATAAAAGCCTAAGGTGATAAATTAGAAATAAACTCCTCCTTGGGATGGATTTTATATGTCAGTAGGCAGTAGTCTAAGAGGCCACCTCATCATGCTGCTGCTGCTGCTGCTAAGTCGCTTCAGTCGTGTCCAACTCTGTGCGACCCCATAGACAGCAGCCCACCAGGCTCCGCCGTCCCTGGGATTCTCCAGGCAAGAACACTGGAGTGAGTTGCCATTTCCTTCTCCAATGCACAAAAGTGAAAAGTGAAGGTGAAGTTGCTCAGTCATGTCTGACTCTTTGCGACCCCATGGACTGCAGCCCACTAGGCTCCTCCGTCCATGGGATTTTCCAGGCAAGAGTACTGGAGTTGGTTGCCATTGCTTTCTCCACCTCATCATGCCACTCCCACCAAAAATACCAAATCTTTGTGTCCAGAGAGGGATGAGCTTGTGTTCCATTCCTTTGTGCTGCAGTACTTCCACCTCTCCAAATGCAAATGCATGCACACTTTGATTTATAGCTCAGCACCCATAGAAGAAGGCTTCCCTGCTGCTTCTATGGTAAATAATCCATCTGCAATGCAGGAGATATGGATTCGATCCGTGGGTCAGGAAGATACCCCAGAGAAGGAAATGGCTACCCACTCCAGTATTCTTGCCTGGGAAATGCCATGGACAGAAGACCCTGGCAAGCTACAGTCCATGGTGTTACTGGAGTCAGACATAACTGAGCGACTAAACCACCACCACACAGAGGGGAATGGTTATTACTTCAGTGGGACTTTTCTGAGGATGCTTCCTGGGAATGATAGTGAAGGGTAAGACAGAAGCCCCTGACAGCAGAAAAGTCTGACTACCTCATTTGTACCTCTCAGTTTCTGAGGACAAGCTTCACCACTTTACAACCCTCCCAAGGCTGTTTCTAATGTTCAAATTAGCAGAAACAAGGACCATTCTGGAAGCAAAATAGCTTTTGAGAGCAAGAGCTGTGGGCACCTCACACTTTCAAGTGTTTGGGTTGCAAGACGTATTGCACCCAGAGTGAAATGATTGTCAAGTAAGTTCTAAAATTTCCTTAAAAACCTTTGTGTACTTCCCTTAATATTGCACGCAATACCCACTCTGTCCAATTTCCCTGGGAGTATCATTGCTCCCATGCTTGTATAAGTGTGAAAATCAATTTAAGCATATTCTGTAAAAACCTAAACCCTTTCCTCTTAAAAGCAAATATTTGATTTTTCTTTCAGAAGTAACTATTTTTACACCATTCTGTCAAACTTCTGAAACCTAAACCTAGCCAAAGAAATAAGGAAGAGAAAAATGCCACTGGCTTCTAATAGAGTACATTAGAAGCAATGAGAATAATACAGACATCTTAGTAAAACATCAATCTTCTTTTCTGATACTTTTGAAAATACATCTCCTCTAAAAACACATTATCCTTCAAGTGGCCTTTGGAGAAACTGAAACATTGAAGAAATCCTTGGATTGCAATAGAGAACATTCTCCATGGACAATTCTAATCAATTGTAGAAGCATAACTGTACCCAGATCATAAAATATACCACAGTGATGATCCTGGCTTCTGTCCATCCTCTAAAAAGCTGCAACCCACAAGCATCATATGTGCTGCTGTTTGTAGCTCTCCAATCCAGAAAGACTTACTCTCAGCTGATTGTTACTTTTCACGCAGAAAATGACTATACATCTGCATCTTCTATTTCGGTTTTGTCATTTTGTTATCTTTGCCCACTGTGTTAATTATTTTGGAATGCCTCAATCCTGTCTCCAAACAATGTATTTAAAACACTCATGAGGATGCATTGCATAAATATTGAATGCGTTAAAGACAGAGTCTGAGGTAATTCAGAATGAATTTAAGTAAATTGATTGGAATCAGCTTTTATTTAGGAAATCTTCTAGGGACAATTCTGACATATTTAAAATAACTAACTGTTCACAGAGATGCAGTCTGTATGTGCATTCTAACAAATTCATGAATAAGCAATCAGAACAGAAATACATACCTTTGAGATGCTGGAAAACTGCTAAAAAGAGATACCAATTACAGTAATAAAATACCTGGGATTATTCTTCAGACGAAAAATATTTTCATAAAATCAGATGAAGATGATGTAACAATGATGAGGTGTTAAAGAGAGGAATCAGATCAGATCAGACCAGATCAGTTGCTCAGCTGTGTCCGACTCTTTGCGACCCCAGGAATCGCAGCACGCCAGGCCTCCCTGTCCATCACCAACTCCTGGAGTTCACTGAGACTCACGTCCATCGAGTCAGTGATGCCATCCAGCCATCTCATCCTCTGTCATCCCCTTCTCCTCTTGCCCCCAATCCCTCCCAGCATCAGAGTCTTTTCCAATGAGTCAACTCTTCGCATGAGGTGGCCAAAGTACTGGAGTTTCAGCTTTAGCATCATTCC
>NW_011494607.1:19950806-19951257 GCF_000754665.1 Bison bison bison | reverse complement strand
CATTGTCTTTCTTTGGGATTGCAATGAAAACTGACTTTTCCAGTCCTGTGGCCACTGCTGAGTTTTCCAAATTTGCTGGCATATTGAGTGCAGCACTTTCACAGCATCATCTTCCAGGATTTGGAATAGCTCAACTGGAATTCTATCACCTCCACTAGCTTGGTTCGTAGTGATGCTTTCTAAGGCCCACTTGACTTCACATTCCAGGATGTCTGGCTCTAGGTCAGTGATCACACCATTGTGATTATCTGGGTCGTGAAGATCTTTTTTGTACAGTTCTTCTGTGTATTCTTGCCATCCCTTCTTAATATCTTCTGCTTCTGTTAGGTCCATACCATTTCTGTCCTTTATCGAGCCTATCTTTGCATGAAATATTCCTTTGGTATCTCTGATTTTCTTGAAGAGATCTCTAGTCTTTCCCATTCTGTTGTTTTCCTCTATTTCTTTGCAT
>NW_011494607.1:19949692-19950706 GCF_000754665.1 Bison bison bison | reverse complement strand
GTAGCCTTGACTAGACGAACCTTTGTTGGCAAAGTAATATCTCTGCTTTTGAATATGCTATCTAGGTTGGTCATAACTTTCCTTCCCAGGAGTAAGCGTCTTTTAATTTCATGGCTGCAGTCACCATCTGCAGTGATTTTGGAGCCCAGAAAAATAAAGTCTGACACTGTTTCCACTGTTTCCCCATCTATTTCCCATGAAGTGATGGGACCAGATGCCATGATCTTCATTTTCTGAATGTTGAGCTTTAAGCCAACTTTTTTACTCTCCACTTTCACTTTCATCAAGAGGCTTTTTAGTTCCTCTTCGCTTTTTAGGTCCTCTTCACTTTCTGCCATAAGGGTGATGTCATCTGCATATCTGAGGTTATTGATATTTTCTCCCAGCAATCTTGATTCCAGCTTGTGTTTCTTCCAGTCCAGCATTTCCATGATGTACTCTGCATATAAGTTAAATAAGCAGGGTGACAATATATAGCCTTGACATATTCCTTTTCCTATTTGGAACCAGTCTGTTGTCCCATGTCCAGTTCTAACTGTTGCTTCCTGACCTGCATACAGATTTCTCAAGAGGCGGATCAGGTGGTCTGGTATTCCCATCTCTTTCAGAATTTTCCACAGTTTATTGTGATCCACACAGTCAAAGGCTTTGGCATAGTCAATAAAGCAGAAATAGATGTTTTTCTGGAACTCTCTTGCTTTTTCCGTGATCCAGCAGATGTTAGCAATTTGATATCTGGTTCCTCTTCCTTTTCTAAAACCACCTTGAACATCAGGAAGTTCATGGTTCACATATTGCTGAAGCCTGGCTTGGAGAATTTTGAGGATTACTTTACTAGTGTGTGAGATGAGTGCAATTGTGCGGTAGTTTGGGCATTCTTTGGCATTGCCTTTCTTTGGGATTGGAGTGAAAACTGACCTTTTCCAGTCCTGTGGCCACTGCTGAGTTTTCCAAATTTGCTGGCATATTGAGTGCAGCACTTTCACAGCATCATCTTCCAGGATTTGGAATAGC
>NW_011494607.1:19937835-19949592 GCF_000754665.1 Bison bison bison | reverse complement strand
ATGATTCTGGGTCGTGAAGATCTTTTTTGTACAGTTCTTCTGTGTATTCTTGCCATCCCTTCTTAATATCTTCTGCTTCTGTTAGGTCCATACCATTTCTGTCCTTTATCGAGCCTATCTTTGCATGAAATATTCCTTTGGTATCTCTGATTTTCTTGAAGAGATCTCTAGTCTTTCCCATTCTGTTGTTTTCCTCTATTTCTTTGCATTGATCGCTGAAGAAGGCTTTCTTATCTCTTGTTGCTATTCTTTGGAACTCTGCATTCAGATGTTTTATCTTTCCTTTTTTCCTTTGCTTTTTGCTTCTCTTCTTTTCACAGCTATTTGTAAGACCTCCCCAGACAGCCATTTTGCTTTTTTGCATTTCTCTTCCATGGGGATGGTCTTGATCCCTGTCTCCTGTACAATGTCATGAACCTCATTCCATAGCTCATAAGGCACTCTATCTATCAAATCTAGGCCCTTAAATCTATTTCTCACTTCCACTGTATAATCATAAGGGATTTGATTTAGGTCATACCTGAATGGTCTAGTGGTTTTCCCTACTTTCTTCAGTTTCAATCTAAATTTGGCAATAAGGAGTTCATGGTCTGAGCCACAGTCAGCTCCCGGTCTTGTTTTTGCTGACTGTATAGAGCTTCTCCATCTTTGGCTGCAAAGAATATAATCAATCTGATATCAGTGTTGACCATCTGGTGATGTCCATGTATAGAGTCTTCTCTTGTGTTGTTGGAAGAGGGTGTTTGTTATGACCAGTGCATTTTCTTGGCAAAACTCTATTAGTCTTTGCCCTGCTTCATTCCATATTCCAAGGCCAAATTTGCCTGTTACTCCAGGTGTTTCTTGACTTCCTACTTTTGCATTCCAGTCCCCTATAATGAAAAGGGCATCTTTTTTGGTTGTTAGTTCTAAAAGGTCTTGTAGGTCTTCACAGAACCGTTCAACTTCAGCTTCTTCAGCATTACTGGTTGGGGCATAGACTTGGATTACCATGATATTGAATGGTTTGCCTTAGAAACGAACAGAGATCATTCTGTCATTTTTGAGATTGCATCCAAGTACTGCATTTCGGACTCTTTTGTTGACCGTGATGGCTACTCCATTTATTCTGAGGGATCCCTGCCCACAGTAGTAGATATAATGGTCATCTGAGTTAAATTCACCCATTCCAGTCCATTTCAGTTTGCTGATTCCTAGAATGTCGACATTCACTCTTGCCATCTCTTGTTTGACCACTTCCAATTTGCCTTGATTCATGGACCTGACATTCCAGGTTCCTATGCAATATTGCTCTTTACAGCATCAGACCTTGCTTCTATCACCAGTCACATCCACAGCTGGGTATTCTTTTTGCTTTGGCTCCATCCCTTCATTCTTTCTGGAGTTATTTCTCCACTGATCTCCAGTAGCATATTGGGCGCCTACTGACCTGGGGAGTTCCTCTTTCAGTATCCTATCATTTTGCCTTTTCTTACTGTTCATGGGGTTCTCAAGGCAATAATACTGAAATGGTTTGCCATTCCCTTCTCCAGTGGACCACATTCTGTCAGATCTCTCCACCATGACCCACCCATCTTGGGTTGCCCCACGGGCATGGCTTAGTTTCATTGAGTTAGACAAGGCTGTGGTCCTAGTGTGATTAGATTGACTAGTTTTCTATGAGTATGGTTTCAGTGTGTCTGCCCTCTGATGCCCTCTTGCAACACCTACCGTCTTATTTGGGTTTTTCTTACCTTAAGCGTGGGGTATCTCTTCACAGCTGCTCCAGCAAAGCGCAGCCATTGCTCCTTACCTTGGATGAGGGGTATCTCCTCACCACTGCCCTTCCTGACCTCCAACGTGGGGTAACTCCTCTTGGCTGCCGCCCTTCGGGCATGGGGTCCTCCCGGCTTCTGCCTCTGACCTCGGACGTGGGGTAGCTCCTCTCGGCCACGCTTACCGCGCTGGTCGAGATAAAGAACCTGCCTGCCAATGCAGGAGACTGCCTGCAAAGCAGGAGAAGTGGGTTCGACCCCTGGATTGGGAAGATCCCCTGGAGAAGGGCATGGCAACCCATTCCAGTGTTCTTGTCTGGAGAACCCCCATGGACAGAGGAGCCCAGTGGGCTATATAGTCCTTGGGGTGACAAAGAGTCAGACACAATTGAAGTGACATAAGCACACATGAACACACAGTACACCTAAGCTGTAATGACATGTGTTTTATAGATTCAGTAGATAGAAAATTCTCCACCCTGGTGGACACCTGGTGTCCACTGTCCACCCTGGTGGACAGTGAGGGAAAGAGAAGTAGCAACTGTAATTAAAAGTCAGATGTCCTGCACTGGATTTGGCAATGATTTCTTGGATATGACACCAAGGGCACAGGCAACAAAAGAAAAAATGCAAACTGAGCTTCATAAAAATGTTACGCATGAAAAGATACTATATGGGACTTCCCTAGTGGTCCAGGGACTAAGACTCAGCACTGCCAATGCAGGGGACTGGGGTTCAATCTCTGGTTAGGGAAGTAGATCTCACATGCCAAAACTAAGAGTTCACACACCACAACTACAGACCCCACAGGCTGCAACTAAGAGAGGTGCAGCCAAGCAAACAAAAACCTTTTTTAAAAGGACACTATGTGTTAGCAGTATGGGCTTCCCAGCTAGCACAGTGGTA
Organism: Bison bison bison; assembly: GCF_000754665.1. NCBI lineage: Eukaryota > Metazoa > Chordata > Mammalia > Artiodactyla > Bovidae > Bison > Bison bison. Next base: position 19,946,932 of record NW_011494607.1, on the reverse strand, counting down.
AAGAATCCACCTGCCAATGCAAGAGATGCAAGTTCAGTCCCTGGGTCAGGAAGATCCCCGGATGGAGGAAGTAGCAACTCACTCCAGTATTCTTGCCTGGAAAATTCCATGGACAGGGGCACCCGATGAGCTACGGTCTCATGGGGTTGCAAAGAGTCTGACACAGCTAAGCACATGTGCATTAGCAGTAAAAAGGCAACCCACAGAATATGAAAGAAAATATTTTCAAATTATATATCTGATAAAGTATTAATATTCACAACATATAGAGAATTCGTAAAACTCAAAAACAAATGAAACCAACCTGATTTAAAAAAGAGTGTTGGGCTGCACCCTACAGGCCTACAAGCCCTGTACTTGCCTAGCTTCAAGACCAAAGAAAGAGCCTGGAGTCAGCAACAGAGATTTCAATGGTTTAATGTACGGAGGAGCTCACAAGTCTGAAACAAGGTTCTGAACATTGGGCAGGACTTGGCAACAGTCTCTGCTCCCAGAAAAAAAAGATCACCACTTATAAGAAAACTGACGTCAGGTGGGCTCATTAATTACCAGGGAAACCAGTAGATGGGCAATGCCCCTCACCACCCCTTAGATCAGATCAATCACCAGTTGAAGCCTGAGGCAAGAACACAGGAAAGTCAGTCAGGTGCAGAAGACACAGATGAAGCAGGCCCTGGTCAGGCAGGGGATGTACAGAGAGTAACGGAGCAGCCATCTTGAGTGGCCTGACCATACAATGGAGATAGATAGATGAGCCTCAAAAAGGAAATACATCTCAAAAAAAAAAAAGATATTCAAGTAGACAATGGTCACATGAAAATATGCTCGACATCACTAATCGCTGCTGCTGCTGCTAAGTCACTTCAGTCGTGTCCAAATCTGTGCGACCCCATAGATGGCAGCCAACCAGGCTCCTCTGCCCCTGGGATTCTCCAGGCAATAACACTGGAGTGGGTTGCCATTTCCTTCTCCAATGAATGAAAGTGAAAAGTAAAAATGAAGTCGCTCAGTCATCTCCGACTCTTAGCAACCCAATGGACTGTAGCCTACCAGGCTTCTCCATCCATGGGATTTTCCAGGCAAGGGCACTGGAGTGGGGTGCCATTTCCTTCTCCCCACTAATCACTAGAGAAATGCAAATCAAAACCACAATGATACCACCTCACACCAATTAGATGGAGAAAAAAATTAACCAATGTTGATAAGGAAGTAGAGAAATTGGAACCCTTGTGCACTGTTGTTGAAAATGTAAAATGATACAACCACTGTGGAAAAAATAGCAAGGCAGATCCTTAAAAACTTAAAAATCGAATTACAAAATGCTGGGCTGCACCCCTCAGCCTTACAATGTCTGCGTTTGCCCAACTTCAAAACCAGAGAAAGAATCCAGAGTCAACAACAGAGGTATCAGTGGTTTAATAGATGGGAGCTTACACATTTTGAAGCAAGGTCCTGGAGAGACAACCCAAGTTATGCAGTGGATGGCAGGCAGGACATGGTGTCAGTCTTTGCTCCCTCCTGGGGATAGGGAAGGAGCAATTACCAAGTATAAGGGAATTGACGACAGGTGGGCTCATTCATTACCAGGGAAACCAGCAGAGGGGCATGCACCTCCCAGCCCCTTTGATAAGAACAATCACCAGCTGAGGCCTGGATGCAGGAAGGTCAGTCACGTGAGTGGGATATAAGCGAAACAGGACCTGGTTGGGTAGGGGATGCACAGAGAACAAGAGAACATCCATCTCGGGTGGCCTGATCATACACTCCACCCCTAGACACCCCGCACAACCCTTACAATCTTGGTCCACCCCTCTTCCACACGATCCCCTGGGTCAGGTATGCAGAAGGCACTGCAACCAGACACCACAAATACAATACAGAGAGGTCACCCCTGGTTTTCACAAACCCAGAGCCACCCCCATGGGGAGGAGTGGGTCTGGGTCAAAGAGAAACACTATTGTTGGGAATTCCCTGGCAGTCCAGTGGTTAGGACTCTGCATTTCTACTGCAGGGGTCATAGGTTCAAACAGTCTGCCACTCCATGTTATGCTGAGTGACGTTAGTGGTGGACCCATCAGGTCTTTCCAAAGAAAAAAAAAAGAGTTAATCTCACTAGTTGGACTTGTGTCCAGAAGTCAGCCTATTCTTCTTCACACAGTATAGTCCAGGGGCTCACGGGCAGTCAGTTGCACAGTAACATTTACTGATGAGTCCTTCTGACATATTGGCACATGGGACCAGAAGATGATGGGTCTTTCCCCCCATCGTCAGTAGTCCCCATATAGTCACATGAGCTAGATCAGTTTTTCATGGAAGTCCAGAGGAGACGACAACAGCATCTCACTGTAAACCCAGCAATTAGACTAATTTCACAGTGAGGCCAGTGTTGCTGCTCAATCCTCAAACAGATTTCCTCTCTCAGGCTAGGGACAAAACGTAAGCCATCTCACAGGCACAACACAGGGAAGATCACAACAATTAAGCAAAATACAAGCAGTAATCACATTCTGAGAAAATACCACACCTGCCTGTGGGTTTTGTTCCAGTGTGCAATACAGTTGAGAAAACTCAAGTTTTCACTAATACAAGAATGTGTCTAAAATCAACATATACAATAGCCACTTAGTTTCACCTTGGATCTCTGGACCACAGTTACTTCATTTTGACTTTCAAATGCATTCCCTTCCTCAATAACCAAGGCAATGTACAATGAATATTGGCAAGGTCAGAGAACAAGCTGCTATGATCATTAAAATTTAAGTTAAACCATGTATAAGTCTTCTTATACCCCATAGCTCAACATGGACAGATTTTTCCATCATTCCCTCTTTGATTGCAAAAGCATTGACTACAAAATATCTATCCTTTGATGTCAGGGTGCTGGCTCCTATCCCAGGTTTAGATCATGTCCCTTGGTGCTAGGCCTCCTTTATACTCGCCTAACCATTCACAAGTGAAAACTAACCAGATCTCATGTACAGGCCGAGGTTATGTTAATGTGATATGCTTTACAGGCTACATAATTTATCTCTCATACCCAATTGTCACACAGGCATTGTACATGTGCTTTTAGCAGCAAACTCTAAGCAGTGCCACACTTCATGAATAGTTACATTCTGTGACAATTTCAAACATAATATTGTTCTCTCTTAAAAAATTACCCTCATCTCCACCAAACACAGCCAATCAAGACTAATTTGTTCACAAAATAAGTCTGGTCAACAACATTGCTGTTGTTGTTGTTTAGTTGCTAAGTCCTGTCCAACTCTTTATGATCCCATGGACTCTAGCGCACCAGGCTCCTCTGTCCATGGGATTCTCCAGGTGAGAATACTGGAGTGGGTTTACCATTTCCTTTTCCAGGGAATCTTCCTGACCCAGGGATCAAACCCATGTCTCCTGCTTGACAGGCAGATTCTTTAGCACTGAGACACCTGGAAAGCCCCAGTTGACCACATAGGTTCCTCCAAACTGGCTGAGGGAGACCTCCTCAGGAGTTTCAGACTGAATTCCCAAAAGGTCTCTCAAGGTCAGCTAAGCCATGTCAAAGCCCTGCCATCAGGCACTGCCTTGGTGAATTTCTCGCTCCTAGAGGTCCCCAGAGTATTGAGATGCTGCACGTGTCAGGAGGCAGGCTTTCTCATTCACCTGAGAAGGCTGCTCAGAACCTAGTATCTCCAATTTCTGGACGGATCAGGCAGAGAAAAAGAGATATGCTTCAATACTACCCACAGGTGCAGTTTACCAAACTACTGGAAGTCATAACTAACTTGAGGGGAAGGGCTTTCCTCTAGATCTGTTCAGAAAACAACAGATCAAAACCAGTAATATTCTAGACAAAACCTGTAACACCATAACCATAGCCACAGTTCACTCAGTAACCAAGCTGTTCACATTTTATAATGTCGTCGGGTCTTCCATTGGGATTAAGTTCTTAACCAGCTCGGTAGTATAATAACTCTCTATAAAAGACAAAAGACAAAAAAGACATGGTTAAATACATGATTACAATGTAATCAATAAAGAAACTTGGTTATAAGAACTGGAATTATGACTGATTATAATCTTAACCCTTAAAAACCTTAATCTCTGGCAAAAACCAAGAAGCAAGCCACTGTGCACTTTCTGATAGTCCTGCAGGAAGAGGACCTCTTGTAGGGCCTGAGAGTGAACTCATCTAACACTTGGAAATGAATAGCCTGAGGAGACATGTGCTGACAAAGCAGGAGACCTTATTGGAAACAGGCACCCAGGGAAGAGGGCAGATAGCAGGGTACAGAGACCCAGGAGAACTGCTCTGCCATGGGGCTCACCCTCTCAGGCTTTATGTAATGGGGTTAGTTCCCAGATTGTCTCTGGCCAGTCATCTTGCTTGGTTCATATTTGGTCTGACTCAGGGTCCTTCCTGGTGATACCTGCATCTCTCAGCCAAGACGGATTCCAGCGAGAACAACTCTGGGAGATCGGTCATCTCTTCCCTCTTCTGGCCCCTCCCAAATTCTCCCAATTGGCTTCCGTTTTCAGCGGCAACACTAAGTTCCCTATTGGGACTTCCTGTTGTGAGGAGGCAAGCAGGCCTGGCCAAAGATGATGGTTTTGGTTACCAGTTTCCTAACTATTGGAAAACTTACGCTTTAATCTTCATCTCCTAAGAAGGCAAGAGTAGGTAAACTTAGACCCACCCAGCAATTAGTGTTCCAATATTTTATCCTATTTGAAATGACACAGTCAATGAATTCTCTTCATTTAACTTAGTTTCAAGTTACCAAAATCTGGAGAAACTGTTTTAGATAATTTCAAAACAGTTCAGTTCAGTCACTCAGTCGTGTCTGACTCTTTGCAACCCCATGGACTGCAGCACACCAGGCCTCCCTGTCCATCACCAATTCCCAGAGTTCACTCAAACTCACGTCCATGGAGTCGGTGATGCCATCCAGCCATCTCATCCTCTGTCGTCCCCTTCTCCTTCCACCTTCAATCTTTCCCAGCAACAGGGTCTTTTCCAATGGGTCAGTTCTTCGCATCAGGTGGCCAAAGTATTGGAGTTTCAGCATTAGCATCAGTCTGTCAGGTAGGTAGAATAGGAAAAAGGAGTCCCCGAATGGTGGTGGCTAAAAGACAAGGAAGGGAAAAGCCCTCAAAAATAGAACAAAAGAAGGGCAGAGGATGGGAATGAGGACCTCAGGTAGAACAAACAGCACTCCTGACTAGCCCAATTTACATAGGGCAGGCCAGGGGAGAGGAAAAAACATAAAAAGAGGAGCCAAAGGGCCGGGGCTCCCTCTTCTCTTCCTGTCTTTGGGTCAGCATGTCCTCATGCCTCAAGGATGTATTTTCCTGTTATTTTCTAAATTAAACTGAGCTGTAACACAGAGCTGTAACACTGATCTGTTCAAGAGCTATAACACGGTCTGTCCGAGACCCAAGAGATATAATATGGTCTGAGAGCTGTGACCCACCAAGGGCTTTAACATCCATTGCTTCAAATTTTTGTTGAGATGAGACAGAACCGAGGAGATTACACTCCCCTGACAAGTCCTACCAATGAATATTCAGGACTGATTTCCTTCAGGATGTACTGGTTGGATCTCCTTGCAGTCCAAGGGACTCTCAAGAGTCTTCTCCAACGCCACAGTTCAAAAGCATCAATTCTTCGGTGCTCAGCTTTCTTTGTAGTCCAGCTCTCACATCCATACATGACTACTGGAAAAACCACAGCTTTGATTAGATGGACATTTGTTGGCAAAGTAATGTCTCTGCTCTTTAATACGCTGTCTAGATTGGTTATAGCTTTTCTTCCAAGGAACAAGCAATTATTTCTAGAGTTTATCTAAAAGCTGTTTTTTTCTCCTTTACTCTTAGAGATCACAGGAGATTAAGTTCCAGAGAGCTCAGGTAGATCATTTACATCTCAAAGGTACAAGAGGAGAGTCAGCTCCTTTGAGAGACCTATCAATGGCTTAAATTACAAAAGGCTCAGTTTGATACAGTAGCAGAGCCATTAGAGGCCATTGTTCTCCAGATCTCTAGGAAGCCCCGGTTAAACAAGGACAGCCACCCCAGCGCTCTTCATACTGGTGGACAGACAACGGAGGATATGCTCCGCAACTTTTGAGATCACCTCTGGAAATTTTGGGCCCAAATGTCAGTGGATGCCCTTGCAACTTTCCACTCCCGTCCTGTATTTCCAGACATCTCGGAGCTCAGGGGAGTTCCCTTGGTCTCCTGGCTGCTCTGCCAATTGTTGGGCTGAACCCTACAGGCCTACAAGGTCTGTACTTGCTCAGCTTCAAGTCCAAAGAAATAGCCCAGAGTCAATGATGGAGACATCAGAGGTTTAATGGATGGCGGAGCTTACCTGTCTGAAGGAAGGGCCTGGAGCAACACCCCACTAAGTGTGGCAGACATCAAGCAGGACTTGGCGTCAGTCTTTGCTCCATCCCAGATGGTAGGGGTTGGGAAGGGAAGGGGAGATGACTAGTTTTAGGGGAATTGACATTAGGTGGGCTCACTGCCCAGGAAAACCAGCAGAGGAGCACACCCTTCACAGCCCCCTTTGATAAGAACAATCACCAGCTGGGGCCTAAGGCAAAAATATAGGAAGATCTGGTGCATAAGATATAGCTGAAGCAGGCACTAGTCAGGCAGGGGACTTCAGAGAGTGAGAGAACAGACATCTTGAGTGGCTTGATCATACAGCATATGATCAAGCAATGTTACTTCTGGATATATATATCCAAAAAAGTAGAAAACAGCATCTTGAAATATTTCTACACCCATGTTCTTAGCAGCATTATTCATAGTGCCTAAAACATGGAAGAAACCCAAGTGTCCATTAACAGATGAACAAATAAGCAAAATGTGGTATATACATGTAATGGAATATTATTCAGACTTCAAAAGGAAAGATATTGACATATGCTGCAACATGGATGAACGTTGAGGGCACGATGCAAAGTTAAATAAGACAGTCACAAAAAAACAAATATTTTATGATTCCACTTACACAAGGTTCCTAGAGTAGTCAAATTCAGAGAGACAGAAAATAAGATGGTGGTTACCAGGGGCTGGGGGAAGGGAGTTTGGGGAGTTAATAGGTACAGTTTCAGTTTTGCAAAATAAAATTTAGGAGATGGATGCTGGTAACAACTGTATAACAATATGAACGTAATTCCATTGAACTGCATTCTTGAAAATGGTTAAGATGGTAAATTATAAATGTGTATTTCACCATAATAAAAAAGATCTTTTGTTTCATCTTGGGGTTTCTTTTTGCTTGCAGGATCTCAGTTCCATGACCAAGAATTGAATGCAGGCCACAGCAGTGAAAGCCTGGAATCCTGACCACTAGGCCACTGGGGAAATCCAAAAAAAGGTGTTATTTTTTAAAAGTCAGATAGACGTCTTGGATCAAAGATGAAGAATTATAAGAAAACCACATAACATTCAAAACATTTAATAAAAGTTCAGGACAATGTACTTAGTCAGTATATTTATACAAGAAAAAGCAAACATTCCACAAGGAAAACTTATCAGGCCATTTGCCAGTTTATTCCACTGAAAATATATTTCAAAAACCTGTCAGATCATTGTTTCTAGATATTAGAAAAAAGAGAGTGGAGCAACTAATTTCCTTTCATTCATCCTTCCCTACTTTTCCTGCCAGAATCCATACCCCTCAATTAGGTCCGAGCCAGGTCTTCTCAGAGTGAGAGGGTGCATCAGCATTCCCAACACTTGGCCCCAGACTTCATACCTGAAAGTGTTAGTCACACAGTCATGTCTCACTCTTTGCAACACCATGGACTGTAGCCTGCCAGGCTCCTCTGTCTATGGAGTTCTGAAGTGGCAAGAATACTGGAGTGGATTGCCATTCCCTTCTCCAGGGGATCTTCCCAACTCAGGGAATGAACCTGGGTCTCCTGAATTGCAGGCAGATTCTTTACCGTCTGAGCCACCAGGGAAGCCCCATGACACACTACAAAGTTACCAGTTGGTTGGATGGTGGTCCCTTTGTGACATCTACACTTCCAATAATGTGAAACTGATCACGAGGAAGTCAGGCTTTCTTCTCTCTCCCTCATCTCCCAGACCTAGGCTTATGAGGTCTTGGAACCCCGCTCTTCAAGCCCACAGCGAATAGAATGACAAGTTTTAATTATTTGTATTTTGCTCATTTTTTTATTACAAAATATTCCAAACATAAAAAATGCAGAAGTGAACATAATGAATATCCCTGCACTGTCTCCCAAATTTATTGAATGATAACATTTTGCACTTACTTTTTTTAAGAGAAATAAAACAGTAAAGTATAGTTGGTGTCCTGTACACTTGTTCCCAATTCTTCCAGTCCATAGCTAATCCCTACCTTGAATTATTATTTTTCATGTATATGCTTTTTTACTGTTACTGATATAACTACTGTGAAATGTAGTTATATCAATATACTCCTGCCATATCAATAAACAAGAAATGTCACAGCCATCAGCAATTTCTGGCCTCCAAATGTGAATGCTGCTGCTGCTACTGCTGCTAAGTCGCTTCAGTTGTGTCCAACTCTGTGCAACCCCATAGACAGCAGCCCACTAGGCTCCTCTGTCCCTGGGATTCTCCAGGCAAGAACACTGGAGTGGGTTGCCATTTCCTTCTCCAGTACATGAAAGTGAAAAGTGAAAGTGAAGTCATTCAGTTGTGTCCGACTCTTTGCGACCCCATGGACTGCAGCCTACCAGGCTCCTCCATCCAGCCACGGGATTTTTCAGGCAAGAGTACTGGAGTGGGTTGTCATTGCCTTCTCCAAGTTCCCCAAACTGGGATCCAGAGAATGCTGTCACCCCCACCCCCAGGTGATTGCTGAGAAGCTGGGGGAATGCAAGAAGCAGCCATCTGCCACTCAAGGTGAACAAGGAAACAGGATTTGGCCCCAGATAGCTGAGAAGGAAATGGCAACCCACTCCAGTACTCTTGCCTGGAAAATCCCATGGACAGAGGAGCCTGGTGGGCTGCAGTCCATGGGATCACAAAAAGTCGGACACAACTGAGCGACTTCACTTTCACTTTTCACTTTCATACATTGGAGAAGGAAATGGCAACCCAC
>NW_011494607.1:19911139-19937699 GCF_000754665.1 Bison bison bison | reverse complement strand
TTGGCAGCAGCAGCAGCAGCAGCAGCAGCAGCAGCAGCTGAGGTGCAAATGTAATGAATGAATTCAGTGAGCCAGAGGCTTCCATCTTCCCATACACAAAATGCTACATTCCTTAACTTGATATCTGATCTTTGATGTTCCCACTGCCTGCTCCCTTTGTTGCAAACACATATATAGCCTGACTTTCCCTCCTGCCTCCTTGGAGCAGTTTTCTCAGAGCTACTAACATGCTGTCTCAGGGCTTGGAGTCCTAAACATTCCCACCAAATAAGATAACTCTACTTTCAGGTTGTAGAGTTACTTTAATTCTACAACTAAATAACTATATTTTTTTAGGCAATACTACATAATTTTATTACATGTTTTTACACTATTTTCATATATAAGCAAAAAAGCTATTTAGCAGTAGTGGTCTGCAGCCTCCAAGATGGCCCCCAACAACCTTTCTTCCTGGTGTTCACACCCTGGACAATCCCCTCCCCTTGAACTTTGTCTGGATGTAAGGATTAACTTCCAATGAGCAGAATATGGCAGAAGTGATGGGATATCACTTCCAAGATTAGATTATAAAATATATTGCTTTTGGATAGCAGAAACTAATACAACATTGTAAAGTAACTATACCCTGGTTAAATATATATATATACACACACATATAGTTTTTGAGATTTATCTATGTCAACATAGTTTACCATACTAAATAAATATATCACTGCTGCTGCTAAGTCGCTTCAGTCGTGTCCCACTCTGTGCGACCCCATAGACAGCAGCCCACCAGGCTCCCCCGTCCCTGGGATTCTCCAGGGAAGAACACTGGAGTGGGTTGCCATTTCCTTCTCCAATGCATGAAAGTGAAAAGTGAAAGTGAAGTCGCTCAGTCGTGTCCGACTCTTAGCAACCCCGTGGACTTCGGCCTACCAGGCTCCTCCATCCATGGGATTTTCCAGATAAGAGTCCTAGAGTGGGTTACTATTGCCTTCTCTGAAATATATCACAGTTTATTTATTTTTAAGTTGATGGACTTTTATATTTGTTTCCAATATGTGCTACCACAAAAACGGCTGCAACCGGGACTTCCCTGGTGGTTCAGTGATTAAGAATCTGCCTGCCAACAGAGGGGACACCAGTTCAGTCCCTGGTCGGTGAAGATCCCACATGCTGCAGGGCAACTAAGTCAGTGTGCCACAGCTGCTGAAGCCCACATGCCTAGAGCCTGTGCTCCTCAAGGGAGGCCACCAAGGTGAGAGGCCAGAGCAGGGCAACAAGGAGTAGCGTCTGCTCTTTGCAACTAGGAAAAGCCTGCATGCAGCAACGAAGACCCAGCACAACCAAAAATAAATAAATAAAAATTTTTTAGATATTGTTGCAATCAATATTTTTCCTTTTTATCTTTTTTTTTTTTGGACTGTGCCACATAACTTGTGGGGTCTTAGTTCCCTGACCAGAGTCTAAACCTGGGCCCTTGGAAGTGAGAGTTCAGATTCCTAACCACTAGACTGCCAGGGAATTCCTATTTTTCCCACTTCTTATTGAATTAGCTTTAATTTCATAAAAATGCACATAAAAATATTCAAGTCAATATTTTAGTCCAGGAATCAAAAATAACTAGACGTAAAGAATGTATGATTTGCCTAGGCTAGTATGGGACTTCCCCGGTAGCTCGGCAGGTAAAGAATCCGTCTGCAATGCAGGAGTTGCAGGAGAAACAGGTTCGATCCCAGGTTGGGAAGATCCCCTGGAGGAGGGCATGGCAACCCACTCCAGTATTTGTGCCTGGAGAATCCCATGGACAGAGGAGCCAGGCAGGCTACAGTCCATAGGGTTACAAGAGTCGGACATGACTGAAGAGACTGAGCATGCAAGCAAGCAGACTAATATGGCATGTTTATATTTTTAGGGCAAAATATAATCTGCCATGGATTTCTCCACAGTAACATATCTAAGTAGGTGATGTTGACATTGTAAAATATAATAAAGACAGCCAAGGAACCATATTCCAGGCCAAGGCTGATGGAACACAGGCAGCCATGGTCTCACAATTCCTTGATTATGTACAAATGAAACTAGTTAGCATGAATTTTCCTTTTCTGCTCTTAAGCTTAGATTTAACTGCAGAATTTCCCGATGGATGCTTCTTTTGTGCTTCAGTGGGAGACGTCCTCACAGATGGATTCTCTATGCGTCACTGGAAGAAAGGGGTCAGGGAGCAGAGCCCCAGCCGTCAATGCTCTGTTGAGCGGGGATTCAACAGGCTGTGTCTAGAGGGACCACAGGAGTTAAACTGAAGTTGTAAACCTCCTCAGAAATGGGAATATGCTCTGTCATCATCTCTCCTGGCAAAATAAGACTGGTTAAAATGTCATCATGAATTAACAAGCATGCCTGCATGCTTCATGGTGTGACAAAGGTCTTAAAAGGGTCTCTTCTATTTTTGATTTACAGACTTTTAAAGCTGACATTAAAAATTATTCCTCCCATACAGGGTATTCGGTCAAATGGTATCACATTTTTGGATAAGCTTGGTTACTTGTATTAAATCTCTTTCTTCATATTTCCTATCACATGTGGATAGGAAAGGAGAATCCTAATCCTGCAGACTCTTGCCTCCCAGTTTTAGCTGAAGCTAGAGCAGCAACCTACCCCCAATACCCCCACCCACATTAAGACACAAAAGTATTAAATAGAGAAAAGCCAGCTTTGATGCAAGTTACAAATATAGTAATACCCCTCGGTGCCCTGCCTTGAATGGCTGTTGTTCTTAGGCACACGGAAGGCAATCTATTTAAAGGGTTGTCAGACATTTCAAAGAACTTGTATTACCATTTCATTACAACCTAAGATTTATTCAAGAAGAAACCTAAAGATTGCCTTTTAAAAAAATTCCTTCATTATTTGAGTCATTATCAGAAGCAATCTATCTCTCTCTCAAAATACACTGTATCTCATGCACGTCAACCAAAGAAAAACATACTAAGCACAACTTTCAACCAAAATTGAGCTATGTAGATGCTTCAGAACATAAGAAGCAACAAAAATCAGCCAGTGCCGGTCTCCCCTGCCACCTGGTCCTGAGCCTGCCCTCCTCTCCTGACCCCAAGCTGCAGCCTTTCTCCTGGCCACTAATTGGTTCACCTTAAACCCTCACCTGCAGAGCCCATGGCCTCAGTCAGGTATAAGAAGCGCTTGAAAAATACCCGTGGCACAAATACAACTGTAAAATAATAGACTGAAGGGCTGTCCCATGTAGACCATGAAGCTAGCAGAGAATGAAGGTGATACAGCTTCCGCAGCACCCTCTGCGCCCACTGTCCTCGGGTGAGGCGTCCCCAGGGAAGGTCAACAGAACAAAGTAAGGTCACAGAATATCCTTCCTGCTTGCAGGTCATTAGGCAGACAAATGCCTTCCTGTACCGGGAAAGACGATCTGATGGAGAATCAAGCAAGCACGGAATTGAGGAAATTAAAGGCATTTTTCAGGCAGTGGGTGCAGGAGTAAATGCCCCTGATGTGTAACCCCGTTGGAGACTATTTTACAGCCTCCACCCCAGATTGCTACTCACTTAACGTGTTCCCAACCAAATGTGAGTTGCCGCAAGAACTCAGCACTCTCCACTGGATAATTCTGGAAGGTCGTAAGAGGAATTTATGAGCGGTGGCTTCTGAGAAGGGGACAGAAAGCAGAAGTTTAATGTGTAATGTTTTGCACTATTTTTTTTAACCTTGTGCTTAGTATTTTTCCATTGAAAATAGTCAGTTTAAAATGTTTGATAAAAGAAAATAAACTCAAAATTATAACCTATTTCAAACCAAACCTAACCAAAAGACTGTGCTCGGTTTTCCTTTATTAATTTCACTAGCTGTGCCTCTGAGGGGACAGGGCTTCCATGGCATGTTAAGGAAGAAAAAAAAAAAGAAAGTTTAATTTACTGCTGAGGACAACCTGGGGAGAAGGAGGGTGATTTCCTGTTCACGCCTGGAAGGGACCCTCCTGAGAGCAGGCACAGGTCCTCTGACATGTTTGCTGCCTGTGAGAACAGCGTAGCTAGTGCTGGAGCCCTCAGATCCTCCACGAGACACCATGAACCTGTGTGGGGGTGGTCGCTAGAGATGATTCTTCATTAAAGGATGATTAAAACAAGGGAAGATTCAGTGTTCTATGTAGGGAGGAAAACTGAAGATTTTCTGGGGAAGCGGTTTTGTGTTTGTGCTTTTTGTGTCTCTGAGAATCCCAAGGTGATTTCTTCCCAAGGGTAGAATTGTGTGTTCCCCACCCCACAAAAAAAGATATGCTGACATCCTAGCCCTCAGAACCTCAGAACTTGATGAGGCTTGCACACAGGCCTTTACAGAGGTCATCAAGTTAAAATCAGGGCCTTGGGGTGGGCTGTCATGTGCCATCACTGGTGGCCTTATTAAAAGGGCAGTTTGAGCCCAGAGACAGACATGTATGTGAAGAGACACAGGGGGGACGCCCATGAAGGAGGGGGCAGATATTGAAGCCAAGTTAACACGTGGGGTGTCAGAAGCTGGACAAGGCAGGACAGGTCCTCCCCTTACAGATTTCAGAGGGAGTGCCTGGCTTGCAGATTTCTGGCTGACAGACGATGGATTCCTATTGTCCTGAGCCGCTTAGTTTGGGGCTCTTCGTTACGGCAGCTCTGGTCCTAATGCGAACCTCCCCTGTATCTCCTGGGCTTACCAGCCCTCTGTGACCTCTGCCAGGCCTCAGTGCCTGTGGCCTTTTGCCTCAAATCCCACCGATGCCCTCTGTTTCACCTCATTGCTTTTAGTTCCCTTGTGCTGCCGGCACTTCCAGGCCTTGGCCCAGTTGGTCTCCATGCTTGAAAGGCTTTCGGGGCCTGGGGGCCTTCGTGGCTGTCGCTTCTCACTCATCCTCAAGTCTCAGCCCTCGGAGGCATCCCCTCAGGGTGGAGAAGCTCCCATTCCCAGCCCTACCGTTCCTCCCCTCTCCCCCACTGCTGTGCCTGCTGAAAGTGTCTCTCTGTGCGTCTGTCCAGCCTGTGAGAGTAACTCCCTCCAGAGCAGGGACCACGTCATCTTCATCTTTTGCTCCCAAGCCCGCCACAGTATCCAACACACAGATGTTCAGTGCATTGTTCCTGAGATGAACTGCCCTCTGAGTACCTGCTGAAGTGGAACCCTGTCAGGAGATGCTCTGTCATTCCAGCCAGCTGCAATAGGAGTCAACACCCAGAACTTAAACAGCCTTGTGGGGGATCAGGAAGGAGACACACCATGACAAGGAGAAACTGGGGCATCTGGTCTCACACTTCTGTAACTGTTACTTGTCCCCACTCAGAGGCCCTGCAAGAGACAAGCCCAGAGCAACAAACGGGGCCTCAGGAGTGGGACCTGGTCTGGGTTATAAATCTGCAACATCTGGGGTGTTTTTCCCCCATCATCTCTCATTCGTCTACTTGTACATCTGCCTTGACTGCATTTGGTAGTGAGTTTCTTTGGGGCAGTAACCTCCTCTTCAGAGAGTGTTATTCAGGGACCTCTGGGAACTGAAGAAATAATGGCTGGATTGAGACTGCAAAACCAGGAGACTGAACAAATGGGTAGAGGTGAAAGAAGGCTCTGGAAGAAGTACATGGTCTCATCCCCTCCCCCCACACTTGTTTCTTATAAGATAAAAGGAACACGTTTAAAGAACTAATGATTTAGAAAGAATAAAAAAAAAGTGGAGGTGAATGCCCTCTTTTTCTAAGGCAAGAACATTTTCTCTTGATCATCCACAAATTATAAGATGACATATACTAGCATGCTATTTCATTAACAAATTACAGTCCATTCTCCACAGTGGAGGTATAAAGAAAAAGTTCACCTGATAGGAGAGGTTAGCTCCTAATTAGGATCAGACTGCAGAATTTGCCAGGTGTAATTTTCCACTGCAAATTGTTCTCGAGTTGACCTTGGCTGGTATTAAGGACATGGGTTTGAAAACACATCGTTCTTTTGCCAGCACGTCCCAACAAATCTCCAGCGCCTTCCACATCTGTTACTGAGTCTGTCTGCACCCCCAGCCTCCTGCTCCCCAACTATCCTGCCTTCCTCCAGCTTTAGGGACCTTCCTGAAGAGAAATTAACATTTACTGAGTACGTTGGAGTAGTAGAAAGGACACAGGACTTGGAGTCAGACAGTCCTGGCACTGAGTCATGTCTCCACTACCTACTCGCTGCTCTGTAGTTTCACTGAAACTGGGTCTCCAGTTGAATGATGAAATGATGAGAACTACTTTCAGAGTTGTAGGGGTTCATCGTGAGGGTGGTGTGAAGGGGTGAGGCAAGCGCTCACATGTATTATTTTCCTTCTCTTTCAAGTCTAGTGAGCAACTCTGTGAGCCTGGCATTCCCCCTCATTCCACAGCTAAGACGCCCAGAGAGGCCAAGTGAGTCTCTCAAGGACGTTAACCCGCATATGTTGAGGGCGGGCTTTGAACCTCTGACCCCAGAGGTCCAGCTCAACCACACTGTCCACTCCGGCACAGTGACCTTGAAGATCAGCTGCTCGAGCTCACACATGGGGTGTGGGCCTCCCAAAATGTAGGTGCTAATTAACCACAGTGGCTGGTGATGTCTTTCCACCCTTTTGGGCATAAAAAGTGAGTCAGGGGGAGAGGTTGGGGCAGCCAAGGTGACCCTGGGAATGGATCTCCTCCCTTCCTCCAACCCTGTCCCCCTCACCAGGCTGCCACAGGGGAGTGCCAGCTTACCCTGCTACCCCAGTGGCTTCTAAGGAGATTGTGTAAAAGCCTTGAGAGATGAATGCTCTTTCTTTCCAAGCAACCACCACCACCTACCCTCTCACCCCGTCTCACCTCCTCTCCCCAGATACCTTGTGAGGCCCCAGGTGTGCTGGCTGTGTGTGTAGCTGAGGTGGTGATTTTGTAACGAGGCAAGAATCAGGGCTTTATACGATCACTTCATCCATATTGATTGTTTCACCACATGAATAGGAAACCTGTGGAAAAGTTCTATAAATGTTCACCAAGAATTCCAGCTCCCTAAGTCAGCACTTAGGAAAATTTTGGGGTTTTGAAAAATTTTCCAGAGGTTCCAGAGATGTGAATGTGACCTTCAGAGACAGGACAACGGTGGGAGGGGAGAATGATTTCCAGCTCAGGCCACTTGTGCTCTCATATTACTACAATGAATGTCTGGGAAATCTTACCTGAAAAGACCTTGAAAATAGAATTAATAGAATCTCCTCGGACTTCAACTTTCCTTGACCCCCCCTTTTAGGGTTTGCTGTCTCAATTTGCCCTAAACAGGCCCCACTTGGGCTGCCTGAGAACTATCATCAAGAAAGAAATTTTAAGAAAAACAAAATCAGTTAAAATCCCTAACATTTAGAGATCAAAGAATATCATAGGTTATGGAAGACAGAGAAGTAGCAAAAATGAAAAATAAGAATGCGGTAATAATTTGTCTTACCCAGTCCTTATGGCAGGTGATCTAAAGTCTTCATAAACACGGGAACCTTAAAGTAGAGATCTTAAACACTCCAGTGAGTTTTAAAGGTGAACAGTAAAAGATTTCTCTTTTTCCTCTTGCATCTTAAAAGGAATTGTGCAAATTTAAACAATCTTCCTTTGGTTGAAAATGACTTACGAATTTGATTATATAAGTACTCAAGTTTACAATAATGATTGGAAATCAGTCTGACTTTTAGCAAATCCCCGAAATAGCGTCTGAATGAGTGTTATTGACTTCAGAGTCATTAGCTCAGAAGACTCTGCTTATTTCAACAATGAAGTTATCTCCCACAAGTGTTTGAAACTTCCTTTCTAAAATCAATTCAGAACCCAAGGTATATTTCTTAGTAGTGGCAAACGTTTGTTCTCTAAGAGAAAATTTGACTTTTGGAAATGACCAAAAATGAACATGATCAGTCTTGGTAAAAACAGCTTTGGTCAAAAACAAAATGAGACTATGATTCCAGAGACACTGATTTTGAAACTAGTTCCCAAAGAGAAGTCTAAAAAAGTGTTTTCCACAACAGCAGCCTGTTGGAGTAGGAGCTTGCCCTGCCAAGCTGGATGTTCACTCAGCTGTATGAAAAGTCATTCTCTAGTTTTCTTGAGCCTAAATCTCAGTATTGAGTTTTTTCCTAGTCGCTTTTCACAAAGTTTTAATTAACCACTTACAACTTGATGATACTACGTCTCCTTTCACCTGGGATCAGTGATTATTTTTTTGAGAACTTTCTGGTGTAGAAAATTAGAGCCCACAGAACTAATTAGCTGGTGGAGGAGCCACTGTAGATTTGCCCAATAGATTTATTCTTTAGTTTACAGCATTTTCTGGCATTTATAAGCTGTTAAGATTAGAGTTACGTTATAGCTTTACCACGTTTCTGATGCCAATAACCTGTGGAGGTTAGCTGGGCCTCCTCTCCTCTCTAATTTAGAAGCTCATTAGGAGACGTTTATTTACTTCAAAAGTGCATGACTATTAAGGTTATCAAGTGCTAATCCCTGCCATCTCATCACAAATACAAAATTTTTCTACACCCACAATGTTTATAAGTGCCTTTTGCTCGGTTCCTGTGGCAACTTCTCCATATTCTGGCGCAAGATCCAGGGTGGTACCTATGGGAAGAAAAAGGATAAAGTTATTTCTAAATGATGCTCTCCCTGCGCCCACTTGAGGCATCTGTGTGCTTCCTTGTGGTCCAAGTCTGCCTCTTTTACCCAGCCGAAAATAAAGCACACGAGCATCTTCCCTTTTCCAGTGAACGCCGAGGCTCGGCCACAGAGGGTGAGATGGAATCCTGGTGTTTGGGAACACAGTGGAGTCACCCGGGCTACCAGGGGTGCCTGTTCTGCAGAGGTCAGCTGTCACAAGCCCATCTGAAATTGGCATCAGGCTAAAACAGGGTGTGTGTCCCCCTGGGCCATATCAGAGGAGAGTGCTCAGAGGAGGAGACTCAGGCGTCTTAGAAAACTCCGGGTCAAGCGACACAGGGACCTGCCTGCAAAGAGCCTTTCAGATGGCGACTCCTAAAGACAGTTGTTTTGCCTACTGACCCAACCTGATATTTTGGGGTTGGGGTGTCCAAGTTTTTCCTCCCCTGGACAAAAGGATAAAGGACTTCATGCTGGTCTACATTTAATGTGAGTGTTTATCTTTGTCACTGATGTTTACCTGGAGATTTTTATAATATTAATATAACTTAATGTCATATATGTAAGCTGAGCTCTGATGTATATACTCTTTTCTTTATATAATCAAATCTTTGTGACTCTAGATTAGGGAAAGGTGCCATATTTATCCCTTTTAAATGTGTGTTAGTTGCTCACTTGTGTCTGACTCTTTTGTGATCCCATGGACCTTAGCCTGCCAGGCTCCTCTGTCCATGGGATTCTCCAGACAAGAATACTAGAGTGGATAGCCATTCCTTCTCCAGGGATCTTCTGACCTAGGGATTGAACCAGTATCTCCTGCATTGGAGACAGTCTGTCTTCTTCACTGCAGCTGGATTCTTTACCATCTGAGCCACCAAGGAAGCCCCAATGATTGTTTGTAATTCCTAAACACCCAGGATGGCTTCCCAAAATGGAACGTGAAGCTAGGTGATTCTTCTAAATTGGCATCAGGTAATTATTTGCTCAAGAAGACAAAGAACGTAAAGTTAGATTCCGAATTGAATCCCTAAGTTTATAGTAAGTTTTCTATAGGATACATTCTACTGACAAATTTGCAGCTACTTTGAAACACACAGAATCTGCTTTGGAAAATGGGTTTTTGCCTGGAGTCAATGTATTCCTGTAGGATCACATGGCCTGTCTCTGGTGGCTGGCTGCCTAAGAAGTAAAGAGGAGAAAGGACCAAAGAAAATTACGGATAAACTAGAAGGATTATACACTATGGTGCTTCCCTCCTCCATCCCCCTTGTTGCTTTATTTCTCAATCCTCACTTGAGAAGCTGGTAGTAACTTAAATATATGTTGTTTGTACAGATAACTCATAATTTGTCACAGTATTGTCAGCACGGAGGAAATTTTATTGAGAGAAATCTGCTTGCAAAATATCTCTCCTCCCACACATCAAAATACCCCCGTTTTTGACACATGTAAATGTGGTTTTAATAAGGGAATAAAATACAGACTCAGGTACTCCCTCTCCTTTGTTTCTTCAGCCTTTCTCTCTCTCTCTCTTCACTTTTTATTTTTGAATTTACTAGCTTGTTGAGGAAAAGAAGGGGTGGGTAGGTGCTATGTGGAGACAGTCATGATGAAAATCTCTAGCCCCTGAGGGACACAGGTCAAATTTCTCTGTGCGCTGGCAAAGAAACCCATAGTCACTGCCAAAACCACAGAGTAAAGTCTTCACAAAATCCCCTCAGACGGCGATGTTTTCAGAGTTAAGCCTTTTCATTTATATTTGGACAACCACCTGTTGACTTCTACTGGCGCTTGTCAAGGGCGGATGGATAGCGGGAACCTGCAGCAGAATTAGCCCATTCAGAGGGCTTGATGCTCCTCTTTGAAGAAGTTGCCATTGTTTTCAGTGGAGCCTAGTCAAGGCTCATAAGATCAAAACATGAAAAACAAAAAAGGAAAGAGTTTACTTGGGGCAGGGTCTCGCTCTCCTCTTGTGATTATCACAGCTTCCACAGGCCATCCTTTTAAATCCAGGAATCGATCAGGGCAGTCTTTACGATGCCTTTCCCAGTCCTGAAATGCGGTGGGTGAGAGCCAGGGAAAGACAAGGGAGAAAGTCCAGGACAGCAGGGCCTGCTCCATGGCTGCTGCTCTGCCTGAGCATTTTCCAGGGCCAATTCTGCTCCTACCATGAAGAAAGAGGAGAGGATGAAGGCAAAGGAAAGCCAGGGGAAGCGAACAGATTGCAAAATGTGCTTCATTTAAACCCAATCTCAGATTTGTGATGGGAGAGTTGACCACCATAGGATGGCATCTTTGGCGAGGTGCAGACAGTTCTAGGCACTGACAATGAGATGCCCAGTCCTCCAGCCTGCCTTGATCAGGCTCTTCCCAAGTATTTTGTGAGCATTTGCTATACCCTAGGCCTTATGGCAACTCAACCATGAACCCAACATGGATCCTGCCGAAATGAAACCATATGTTGTCAATTACCCTTACCAATCCCCAAAGGAGACAAGAAGACAAAACTCAAAACCGTAGGCTTGTTTTTACTGAATGAAATATTCCAAAGTCTCTTTTTGGAGACAATTTCACGGCTAGTTCAGTAGCATGAGCATTGGATGGTGGCCTTTACTTACCAGCATGATATGTGTACACTGCAGATCCAGAATTAGGCAAAGAATCCAGAGTCACAGAGCCAGCTCTGCTGAGAGAACCAGCCTTGCCCTCCTCCCGCGAGTGCTGTGACATCTTGACAAGAGTGCACGTTTAGCTCACCAGCTTCCTCCTGTGGCTCCCCTTTCCCTCCCACAAGCCACTCATTTCAGAACTACTTCTCTCCTGACCTGCCATGGACATGGGCCCTTCACTCTCATCCACATCGACAGCAGCCAGCACCTCAGGCACCCAAAGGGGCTTCCTTAGAGCAGCAGAGGGTCCACAGGCTCTGGGCTGGGCACTGGGGAAGCAAGGCCCAAAGTCAACACTTTGTCCTAAATTGGATTGTCTGTGACGGGGTATGGGAGCCTGAAGAGTCTGCATTTGATTTTGCTGAGAGAGACACAAAGGCTTCTGTGTGTTTTTACTTGCTAAGTCATATCTAATTTTTTGCGACCCCCATAGACTGTAGGCCATCAGGCTCCTCTGTTTATGGAATTCTCCAGGCAAGAATACTGGAGTAAGTTGCCATTTCCTTCTCCAGGAGATCTTCCCAACCCAGGAATCAAACTGGCATCTCCTGCATTACCAGGCAAATTCTTTACCGCTGGCCCACCTGGGAAAAGGCGTCTACACTCCTAATTAAATCCAGCATCAACTGCAACCAGACCTGAGGCAAGGCTCAAGCGGGCAAAACAGGATTAGGGCTTCTGTGATGCTGGGGTTGCTTATGAGATGCTCAGTTCTCAAGATTTATCTTCCAATTCCCCGAACATGCATCTAAAAGTAGCATTTGGTTTTCTAAGCAATGAAACACATGTCAATGAACACACATGTCATCGCCACAGCATAGCCAGGGGAAGAGGTAGGCACTCCGCAGAGCAAAAGAGAGGGTTTTCTCAACTGCCTTCCTCCCCACCCTTGTGTCACTGCCTCTTCGATCCCAGGCGCTCATCTACCCTTCTCTCCAGATGGATCCCATCTCTCTATCATCTTGAGGGCCACTGTTCTTCCCAAAAGGCCACGAGCACCTTGTCTTGGCAGGTATTTCTAATAGAAATGGGCAGGCACACACAGAGTTGAAGTGAGAAGAGTTTGATGAAAGGACTATGCAGAGCGGAGCAGGGTTTGGGGTGTCACCAAAAGGATGACAGAGCACCTAGAAACTAGCAAGAGTAAGAAGCCCTCACCACCTCCAGGCCTAAGAGGGCAAGAGATGGGAGAGCTGCAGCTATACAAGAGGGCTATCCACCAGGGCTGGAGCCTAGGGGAGCATGACCACCACCATGGCCACAGCAGGAAGAGTATAAAATAGGAAACCATCCAGCCTTTCCCCTCTCCCATTCTCCAAAGGCTGCCCACTGGTTGAACTCAATCAGAAGCTGAAGAGAGCCCAGCTTCCCTCTGGGATCCTCTGAGGAAATTCAGTGCTGTGCTGGGGAGCAGAGAGCAGAGTCAAAGGCATAGAGAATGGATCTGTAGCAGAGAGTGCTGTGCTGTGCTTAGTCATTCAGTCATGTCCGACTCTTTGCGACCCCATGGACTGTAGCCCACCAGGCTCTTCCATTGGGACTCTCCAGGCTAGAATATTGGAGTGGGTTGCCATTTCCTCCTCCAGGGGAATCTTTCCAACCCAGGGATTGAACCCAAGCCTCCCACTTTGTAGGCAGATGCTTTATCATCTGAGCCACCAGGGAAACCCAGAGAAGGGTGATAGAAAATAACCAACACACAGCTACAAGGAGATTGTTCAGAAGCCTTCAATCTAATGGACACTGCATGACTCTCAAAGATGTACGTTGCCTTAATATTACTTCTGATTGCACACCAGACCCCTGAGCAAGGTTGTGCTACATACATTATCTCATTACCCATTTTACAGATGGTGAAAGTGAGATTCCATTAGCTTAAGTGTCTCCGGCAAGGTTTACAGCTAATGGTGGTGGAGTCAGGATCTGAATTTAAGTCTCTTTGACCGTGGAGCCTGTGTGCTTTACCCAAGGAAGATGCACCTACAACAGGACTCAGGGACTGGTGGGGTTCTGGGAAGGGAGGAAGAGGAGAGATCTGACAACGTCTTTTAGGGGTTGACCTTGTGATTGTCAAGCCTTGAGCTGGGGCCTTGAACTGAATGGGACAGGCAAGTCCTTAAAGTAAGGAACCGTTGGGTGGGTGTGTCAACACTCAATGTAGATGCAGATCTGGAAAGCATCTGGAGGTCTCAAAGCCAGGAAGAAAGATTGACAGCCATGGGATGGGTGATGGCCGACACCTTGGGGTAAAGAACACATGGGGAGCTTGCAGGGCAGAGATGAGAAAAGGACCCAGGTAGGGCCCTCTAAGCCCCCTGCATTGAGCAGTTCCTCCAGACTTGAAGAGAATCTTGTATCGCCTAGCATGGCACACGAGGCCCTCCTCCCCTGGGCTCCACATATGTCAACATTCCAGAGACTAACCCTTGTCTCTGTCCAGCCTGCCTCCGCTTTCCAAACCCTGCCTCCTTTCCCATGCTGTATGCCTTGCCTTGCCGGCACCCTACTCCCACTTCACAATGTTTTGGCCTAGCCGATGGCTCCCTTCCTTGACCCTTAGTGGTTCCCACATCTCAACCATGAAACACAAGCTGTCTTATAAGGTCTGGGTTTTTTGTCTCCACCCCATCTGGAGAATTAGGTGCTCCATGAGTATTAGATGTACTAATTCAGGTGGTCCAGTGCCTTCCTACCAGGGTTTCCCTCCAGTGGCTGAAACTCTGTGCTCCCAATGCAGGGGGGCCTAGATTTGATTCCTGGTCAGGGAACTATATCCAGCATGTCACAACTAAAGTTCACATGCTGCAACTAAAGATCCCTCATGCTGCAATAACATATAGCAATGCATGCCAAATAAATAAATATCAAAAACAGAAACCTTTGATTCAATCACATGCTCATTCTGGAGACAGCCAAAGCCAAATTTCTTCTTTGATTCACACTATCCCAACAGTTTAGACTAATTTGTTATTCCTAAAACAGCTCCAAAAAAGTAGTGGCAGCATCATTGGAATATATGGATAGAATTTCAAAGGGACTATGCAAAAAGGACAGCACTTATTTGGAAATATATTACAGTGGCTAAACTCTCAGTAGCCTCATGAATCAGATCATCCAAGTTCATATTCTGCTCCTACTGCTCACTTCCTTGAAATCTGGGCAAGTGGTAATGTGTGCTTAGTCGTGTCAGACTCTTTACGACCCCATGGACTGTTGTCCACAGGCTCCTCTGTCCATAGAGTTCTTCAGGTAAGAATACTGGAGTGGGTTTCCATGCCCTCCTCCAGAGGATCTTCCCAACCCAGGGATCGAACCCAGATCTCCCACAATTCAGGTGTATTCTTTACCACCTAAGCCACCAGGGAAGCCCAAGTTGTAATAGGGGTACCTATAAATAATACCTTTCATAAGATGGGCTTTCCTGGTGGCTTAGACAGTAAAGTGTCTTCTGGCAATGCAGGAGACCCAGGTTTGATTCCTGGGTCAGGAAGACATAATGGAGAAGGGAATAGCAATCCACTCCAGTATTCTTGCCTGGAGAATCCCTTGGACAGTGGAGCCTAGAAGGCTACAATCCATAGGGTAGCAAAGAGTTGGACATGACTGAGCAACTAAAATTTTCACTTCCGTAGGTTTGTCAAGCACATCAGATAAGATAGTGCTTAGCCCAGGGCCTGACAGGTAGTAAGGCCTTAGTAAATGTTAGCGATCACTGTTATGATTACTTTTAGCCCATAGAGTCTAGTTCATTAAAGCCAGAAGGAACAGCACAGAAATTTTATCCCGATCACTTCATTCACAGATGTGGAAGTAGATGCGCAGGCCATGGTCAGGCAGAGCTCAGTTGTCATAAAATGAGGCCCTCATGGTCTTTCCTCACTGCCCAACATTATTCAAGGGAAGGAATGATGCTTCATATCTGTACAAGTCTGCTTTCACTTACATTACAAGCAGTGGGACAGGGTGATCTAGATCTGTTTTTTGTATTTAATGTTCTAAAGATTGCTGGTGATCCTTATGGGAACACTAAAAGCAAACTTGGAGAACACAGTTGGAGAAGTCATGGGGATTTTTTGTGTGTGACAGGTTTCTGTTTTGTTTTGTTTCAGATCAATATCTCAGACACAGGCAAACACTTGTAATGAAAAAGTTCACCTATAGGTGGCAAACTTACACTGCTGGCATTCTGTCCTTGAGTGCCCTTGAAATAAATGTCACCAGGGATGGAGGTGAAAGTGAAATTTAAAGAAAGAAAATAAGAAAGCAAAATGGATCCAGAGATAACATTCTCACACAAATGCACGATGAACAAACACCCACATAACTTCACAAAATACTTAGTCTGATTTGTCTGCAAAAACACAGGCAAGAATTGCACCAAATACACTTATTTGAAATAGCTGGCAAGCTATTTCAAATAAATGCACTACAACACAGCACCCCCTGGCTTGCAGTGAAAAAGACACACTTCACCACCTTGAGAGCCCTGACAGTGCAGGGCCTTCCACAACAAAGCCCTTCTAGCAATAGCTTTCGTCTGGCGCAGCCGTTGTTCCCGATTTGACAGACGAGGAAACAGAAGCTCATACACACACAGAGCAGCAGCAGTGACGACTGGAGCCCAAACCTTTGGATTGCAAGCTGATCTCTGTCTGCCGCTGTATGCTGCCTGTAATACAAGGCACAAAGTGACGAGATGATCCAGGACTGGGGATAGGGCTAATTCAGCTGGGTCTTATCATTCACAAAGGAGCCTCAGCTGGTTCTTCCAGAGCTTTTCTGAATAGTGTCCTCAGCTGCCCCAGCTAACCCAGACTTGCTCCCTAACCATGGTGGGGGGGTGGCTGTTTACTAAAGTATAGGTCTGGACCCCCTGGGAACTCTAAGGAAGGTAATGAAGAATCTAATTTATCAGTAAGGAAAAAAAGTCTTTTCGCACTACTGAAAAATCTTTGGATATAATTCAATATTTTAAAATATCTTTAATTAGAACCACATTAAATGACTTTAGACACAGAAAGAGAGTAAACCCACCCCCTGCTCCTTTCAAGAGTTTCCTATGTATTACTCCAGACCTATGACTATGTATTTACAGAGATGTGGATACATAAGTGTGCAGACAGAGGTTTTTTTACCCACTTCATATATCATTCTGCCACTTGCTTTTTCCATTTAACAATATACCTTAGAGGACTTCCTGAGGATATATGTCACTGGGTTTACTGTGGCATGGCGATTTATAGTTTGGATGTACCATAGTATATAAAACATCCCCCTACTGGTGGATATTTAGGTTATTTCTGCTTTTCACTATTGCAAACATTCTGTAGTGAAATCCTTTTACATATAACTGCACATGTGCAAGTAGCCCCCAAGGATAAATTCCTAAAAAATGAAAAACCTTTGGAACAAAGCATATATACATTTTCATAAATCTTGTTAGATCATCCCCCAAGAAGGCTGCATTCACTTTCGATTGACTCATTCCAGATTTTTTGTTTTCTTTCTTATTAACTTTCTATTCTCATCCTAGTCTCTGCATCACTGTTATCCTACATTCTAACTTTAACCTTAGAGTCTTCTTTCTCCCTCCTTCTCCCACATCCAATCATCAGAAAGCCCTGTTGGATACACCTTCAAATATGTCCAGAATCCCAGCCCCTCTCATCATTTCCACTGCCAGCACCTGGTGGAAGCCAGCATCATCTCTGTCCTAGATGCCTGTGTGGTCTCTTACACATCTCTCTGCTTCTGCTCTTGCCTCCTTCAAACTGTTTTCAGCACAGCAGCCAGAGCGACTCTGCTAACACCAGGTCAGCCGGTGGCAGTCCTCTGCTTGAAGGGTCTGCACTTCACTCAGTGATGTCATCATGATGGCTTCCACACCTCTCCCCCGCCCCAGTGACCTGCCCCTCTCAACACTTCTCTATTCTCTCTTCCTTGCTCCATTCTGCTCCAGACACCCACCTTACTGCTATTCCACCAGCATTCCCCTCCTTCCAGATATCCCTTAAGTCCTTCACCCCCTTCAAGTCTTACTTCATCCTGCAAATGCCCTCTCTGGCTCCCCGTCTTCTTTGTTCCTATTGCTTTTCCCTGAGCACTTACAACCCTCTTACCTGCTATGTAACTTTTCATCATGTTCACTGTCTATGTCTCTGCCATGACTGGAACTGCCACACTGGTGGGGATCTTTGCTGTACTTTTTTTCACTGAAAAATCCTGAGTACACAGAGCAGTACCTGCTACACAATAAATGCTTAACAAATACCTATGCAATTGGAATTGCCATTCATTCCCCTGTTGTGGTTATGAAACAGATTCCCAGAGGAGTGATTTTGACACTGAGGCATTCCCTAGTGGATGATTTTGTCCTATGGATTTAAAAATAAGTTTCAAAAAGAAAAAGGAAATATTGGACATCATCCAAATATAAAATGTTAGCTATGTGAAAGACCATAAAAATGGAATAAAAAGACAATTTGGGGAGAAAATATTTGCAAATCACATATTCAACAAAGGGTTTATTTACTCAGAATGCATCAGTCAGTCAGTCAGTTCAGTTGCTCAGTCATGTCCCACTCTTTGTGACCCCATGGGATGCAGGATGCCAGACCTCCCTGTCCATCACCAACTCCACGAGTTTACTCAGATTCATGTCCATTACTTGGTGAAACCACCCAACCATCTCATCCTCTGTTGTCCCTTTCTCCTCCCGCCTCCAATCTTTTCTAGCCTCAGGGTCTTTTCAAATGAGTCAGCTCTTTGCATCAGGTGGCCAAAGTATTGGAGTTTCAGCTTCAACATCAGTCCTTCCAATGAATATTGAGGACTGATTTCCTTTAGGATGGACTGGTTGGATCTCCTTGTAGTCCAAGGGACTCTCAAGAGTCTTCTCCAACACTGCAGTTCAAGAGCATCAATTCTTTGGCACTCAGCTTTCTTTGTAGTCCAACTCTCACACCCATACATGACTACTGGAAAAACCATAGCTCTGACCAGACTGACCTTTGCTGGCAAAGAAATGTCTCTGCTTTTTAATATGCTGCCTAGGTTGTTCATAACTTTCCTTCTAAAGAGTAAGCATCTTTTAATTTCATGGCTGCAATCACCATTTGCAGTGACTTTGGAGGCCCCAAAAAATGAAGTCAGCCACTATTTCCACTGATTCCCCCTTTATTTGCCATGAAGTGATGGGACCAGATGCCACGATCTTAGTTTTCTGAATGTTGAGCTATAAGCCAACTTTTTCACTCTCCTCTTTCACTTTCATCAAGAGGCTTTTCAGTTCTTCTTCACTTTCTGCCATAAGGGTGGTGTCATATGCATATCTGAGGTTATTGATATTTCTTCTGGCAATCTTGATTCCAACTTGTGCTTCATCCAGCCCAGCATTTCTCATGATGTACTCTGCATATAAATTAAATGAGCAGGGTGACAATATACAGCCTTGGCATACTCCTTTTCCTTTTTGGAACCAGTGCATTGTTCCATGTCTAGTTCTAACTGTTGCTTCCTGACCTGCGTACAGATTTCTCAAGAGGTAGGTCAGGTGGTCTGGTATTCCCATCTCTTTCAGAATTTTCCACAATTTATTGTGATCCACACAGTCAAAGGCTTTGGCATAGTCAATAAAGTAGAAATAGATGTTTTTCTGAAACTCTCTTGCTTTTTTGATGATCCAGCGTATGTTGGCAATTTGATATCTGGTTCCTCTGCCTTTTCTAAACTAGCTTGAACATCTGGAAGTTCATGGTTCATGTATTACTGAAGCCTGGCTTAGAGAATTTTGGGGATTACTATACTAGCATGTGAGATAAGTGCAACTGTGTGGTAGTTTGGGCATTCTTTGGCATTGCCTTTCTTTGGGATTGGAATGAAAACTGACCTTTTCCAGTCCTGTGGCCACTGCTGAGTTTTCCAAATTTGCTGGCATACTGAGTGCAGCACTTTCACAGCATCATCTTTTAGGATTTGAAAGAGTTCAGCTGGAATTCCATCACCTCCACTAGCTTTGTTCGTGGTGATGCTTTCTAAGGCCCACTTGACTTCACATTCCAGGATGTCTGACTCTAGGTGAGTGATCATACCATTGTGATTATCTGGGTCATGAAGATCTTTTTTGTACAATTCTTCTGTGTATTCTTGCCACCTCTTCTTAATATCTTCTGCTTCTGTTAGGTCCATACCATTTCTGTCCTTTATTGAGCCCATCTTTGTATGAAATGTTCCCTTGGTATCTCTAATTTTCTTGAAGAGATCTCTAGTCTTTCCCATTCTGTTGTTTTCCTCTATTTCTTGGCATTGATCGCTGAGGAAGGCTTTCTTATCTCTCCTTGCTATTCTTTGGAACTCTGCATTCAAATGGGTACATCTTTCCGTTTCTCCTTTGCTTTTCACTTCTCTTCTTTTCACAGCTATTTATAAGGCCTCCTCAGACAGCCATTTTCCTTTTTTGCATTTCTTTTTCTTGGGGATGGTCTTGATCCCTGTCTCCTGTACAATGGCATGAGCCTCTGTCATAGATCTGATAGACTCTGTCTATCAGATCTAGTCCCTTGAATCTATTTCTCACTTCCACTGTATAATCATAAGGGATTTGATTTAGGTCATACCTGAATGGTCTAGTGGTTTTCCCTACTTTCTTCAATTTCAGTCTGAATTTGGCAATAAGGAGTTCATGATCTGAGATACAGTCAGCTCCTGGTCTTGTTTTTACTGACTGTATAGAGCTTCTCCATCTTTGGCTACAAAGTATATAATCAATCTGATTTCGGTGTTGACCATCTGGTGATGTCCATGTGTAGAGTCTTCTCTTGAGTTGTTGGAAGAGGGTGTTTGCTATGACCAGTGTGCTCTCTTGGCAAAACTCTATTAGCCTTTGCCCTGCTTCTTTCTGTACTCCAAGGCCAAATTTTCCTGTTACTCCAGGTGTTTCTTGACTTCCTACTTTTGCATTCCAGTCCCCTATAATGAAAAGGACATCTTTTTTGGGTGTTAGTTCTAAAAGGTCTTGTAGGTCTTCATGCTGCTGCTGCTAAGTCGCTTCAGTTGTGTCCGACTCTGCGTGACCCCACAGATGGCAGCCCACCAGGCTCCGCCGTCCCTGGGATTCTCCAGGCAAGAACACTGGAGTGGGTTGCCATTTCCTTCTCCAATGCATGAAAGTGAAAAGTGAAAGTGAAGTCACTCAGTAAGTGTCTGACTCTTCATGACCCCATGGACTACAGCCTACCAGGCTCCTCTGTCCATGGGATTTTCCAAGCAAGAGTACTGGAGTGGGTTGCCATTATCTTCTCCTGTAGGTCTTCATAGAACTGTTCAAATGCATAAAAACTCTCAAAACTCACAGTAAAACACCATAGAATCCAAGTAGAAAATGCACAAAGGACATCAACAAATGCACAACAACAACAACAGGACATCTGATGATGTTCTGATCTCCAACATCAGAAGGGAGACAGAGATGGCAAACAAGCACATAATAAAATGTTCAACATCATTAACCATTAGGGAGATGCAAATTAACAGCATAATGGTATCAGACCTGCCAAATAAACAGTAAGGATAATACCAAATGCTGACGAAGATACGGAGAAACCAGATCACTTATACATCGTTGGTGGG
The DNA here is from genome assembly GCF_000754665.1 of Bison bison bison. Lineage (NCBI taxonomy): Eukaryota > Metazoa > Chordata > Mammalia > Artiodactyla > Bovidae > Bison > Bison bison. The sequence goes on along the minus strand of NW_011494607.1, from coordinate 19,916,752 downwards.
AATATTAAATGGTACGCTCGCTCTGGAAAATAGTTTGGCAGTTTCTTTTAAAACTTAAAAATGGACTTCCCATACAATCCAGAAGTTGTACTCATGGGCATCTATCCCAGAGAAGTGAAAACATATGTTTACATAAAAATTTATATCCAAATGTTCACCATGGTCTTTTTATACATAATATCCAAAAACTGGAAACCATCAGAACGCCCTTCAATGGGTGAATGGTTAAACAGACTATGGAAGCGTCATAGCATGGAATATTATTCAGCAGTAAAAAGGAATAAACTGTTGCTACATGTAACCACTTGGATCAATCTCAAGGGAGTTAATGCTGAGTAAAAGCACCAATCTCAAAGTTTCCATATTACAGTGTTCCATTTATATAACATTCTTGAAATAAAAATTAGAAATATAAAACAGATTGTTTATTGCTAGGATTTAAGAAGTAAAGCGGGGGAAGGGACAAGTGTTGCTGTAAAAGGCAGTGTGAAAGAGACTTGTAGTGATGTTACACACACACACACACACACACACGAGTGCATTCATAAGTGGAGAAACTCAAATAAGCTCTGTTAACACTGAGGCAGGCGGGGTGAGAGTAAGGGATGCTTGGCATTCCCCCATACATTTCTTTGAAACCTAGTATAAATCTATAATTAGTTCAAAATGAATAGTTAAGAAAAATTTCAAAAAGCGATCCAGGCCAGCTAGTAAGTTCCTCCTTTTTCAGCCTAGAGATATTTCTGCTTCCTTGATTTCGTGGGGATGTTTGCCCCTTGGGTTATTCCCTGTATTTTCAATGCATATCATCCCCTTCTACTTGATCATGTTCTAAAAGTTCCAAGCACTTTTCAAAAGAAAATCTTGAAACACTTACTTGGGTGAACATCATTCCCATGGGGTTCTGAGGAAGTTACTCAGCTTGCTTTTGGAAACTTGGAGAGCTGTCATCCGTCCCCCTCCTCATAGCAATGCTGAGGATTACAAATTCACAGAAGTTCCAATGAAGTCCTGAAATCATCGAGGGAGTGAGAATCCCCTCCACGGAGCGCCCTGCTCATTTTCCTCACTGCTCAGGGGCTCCCACCAAAGTGTCTCCTTTGTCAAGTGTCAGCTCATTCTAGAATGATGTGAAGAGTCTTTATGAGTTTACAGTATTACCAGCTGTTGGATAACTGGTGGTTAATAACACTATTAAATATTTTGGGTCTACAGTAGATTTATACCCTTCCTCAAATTTCAAATTAGTCAACGCAAGTGTGATTTTCTGAAAGTTACCTAAAATGCATAAACTTACTGTTCAGTGGATTTTTTAAAAATAAATATATTCCACTATTTTAAGGCATTTCCCCATGAATTTGACCAACAGATTTAAAAATTATCTCATGCATGTTGATGTCAATACTTTTTCCAAACACTCTTCCCTCAGTTCTTCCCACCTGCACATGTTTCTCTGCTTCTCTTCATCACAGTAACCTTTCTTTTTCACTCCTTTACTTCTCCAGAACATGACCTTAGTAAACAAATTTGCTGCATCGCTTCTAATACTCTCCTAGAGTAAATCATTATTTGCTGGTTGCTCTGACTAACACTGGCAACTGGAGTTAACCACTGAAACCCCTGCATGATGATTTCCAAAGGGTCATAATAAACATTCCTTGAATGTGTCACACAGCCTAGATTCAACAAGTGGGGCAGTGTTAGCCCAACAAGAGCTGCTCCACAGAGCACCTTTGTGCAACTTAGGAAAAGGTATCTTCCCTGGGTAGGACATGGGACTGAGTCATAGCTGAATTTCAATCTTGACCTGCCCAGGTGGAGCACAAGTCCCCCACCTGGACCCAGAAGCTCTCCACCAAGTTCAGGAACACACGCTTGGCTCCTTTTGACCTTTGCACTGATTCCATCATCGACTTGCATTGTTTCTAAGAGCAATCACTTGACCCTTTTTTGACACAATTTTTTCCTGGGTCACAGGAAAAAATACAAAATACTTAGACACAAGGTATTGCAAACTCATCCTGTTACAAATTTCTTTTCTGTCCCCCCTGCAACAGTCGCCGCAACAGTGGTGCCAATACTCATTGGGAGATCAGCAGATCACTGAGCCCTAGCCAAGCTCAAACCATTTTGGTTTCCTTTAATGAGGAAGAGGGAACTCTAGCTGGCTATTTTTGTCCTTGTTCAGCTTTCCTCTGTGGTCAGTCCAACAGTCATGACGTGCTGTCCAGGCTTTGAGACACACATTCTCTTCAGTTGAATAACATTTGACTCGCTGTCAATTTGCTGTGAAACACACCTCCCAGATTTCTACACTATGTGATACCAGCTCTGAACATTTCTCATTCAGTGTTCATCTCTGTCAGCTAGTCTGAAAATTGGAACCAGAAACACTTGACAAATCAATGGCCACATTATGGTTACAGGTGGTGACATATTGCTGCTGCTGCTGCTGCTTATTCATGAAACTGGAGGTTAAGACTCCATTTCTGAGATGTAAAGTAGGGAAAACCCCACATAAAGCACCAGCGTTGGACAGAATATCACATAGACAATTTCCAACTGAAATGCCAGTTATTAGAAGTCATGTGGAGTCAGGAGTTGCCATGGAATCCATTTGTTTCTAAACCAGCTCCTCCTGAAGGAATAGGTTTTCATTATCATGTCTTTCTTATAGGGAAGAGGGACAGAGAGAAAGAGAGAGACAGACAGACACACAGACAAATAGATGGGGCTGTTATTTTATATAAAACTATATTATAATTCTTATACACTCAAGTCCTAATATTAATCAGATATTTAAAACTTAAGGAGGGTTTTAATATCAGCTTTGACATACATTTATATTGCTGTCTGGTTTGGAGTAAAACAGTCACATTGTCATCACATGACTTCTGATTATTCAAGGAGAATATACAGTGGCTTATCATATGACATTTATCTTCACAAACAAGTTATCAGATCTCTGAGAATAAAAATAAATATCAAAACAGATCTAAGCCACAGTAGGCTGCACACTTGCAGCACCCTTGTTTTTCCTCTGCTTTCTCCCATGTATCATTTGTATTTAGATTCTTAACTAGATCATTATAAGTTTTTCCTGTGAAATTACTGCCAGGATCAGTCTGTCCCCTTGTTCCTTCAAGTTATCGGCTTAAATCATACAACACAGTTGGCTCGCATATGTTAATGTTTGAGTTGTTTTTATGGTAAAGTCTTCTTGTGTTTGCAGGTAAAATACAAAAACAATTGGTTCAAGTATCAACCTGGGACAAGTGAATTTCAAAACATACAGAATCCATAAATTAACCACTATTTTAACATATGTACAATATAATTGAAGATAATTAGATCAATTGGATGAAAACACATTCAAATTATAATTGTATATTTATCTTATGTGTTTTACACTAAAGAATATTAAATATTTTATATGAGGGGTGAGGGAAATGTCAGTAGATGACTCCAGACCTTTGAACTTGTATTTCTGACTGTTTCCATTTCCCAGAGGTCTGGGGAGCTCTCCTCCCCAAGAGGTTCAAGAAACCCTCACCTCCCTTAAAAGTCAGGTCCCAGCTTTTCCTCCAGCCCAGGAACCTTAACCTTGTCCAGAGCCAAGATGGCCCCACCCTCAAATGTTTCTGGAAAGACCATTCAAGAGGAGAGAAATTTGAAAAGCCCTTAGGCATATGAAAAGATATTCACCTTCCATAATAAAAGAAAGACAAAAGTAGACTGATTTTTTTTTTCACCTACCAGATTGGCTAAAAAAAAAAAAAGGCTATAATGTTCTTCATTGCAAAACTGTGGGAAAACAGCTACCCTCTACCCTCGTGCACTGATGGTGGGGGCATCAATGGGCACAACTTCTGTGGACGGCTATGTGGTAGTATCTATTAGGAGTACAAATACACGTCCCCTTGGCCTAGCAATTCCACTGTGGGGAGTCTGTCCTGTGGTTACACTGCTACACAGGTACCTGACTGCTTGTGATAGTAATGATGAGGAACAACCTAAATGCCCTTGGTGGATGCCAGGTTAAATAGATTATACTGATATATTCATAAGATAGAATGCTATAGGGATTTTAGAAAAGACAAGATGAAGAAGTTGTCATGGAAAGTGAACAAATCAAGGTGCAGGACAGTGTAAGGTATCAACCTTAATGTTTGCTTGAATATGTGTAAAGCAACTTTATAAAGATAGTAAGAAATCAGGTATTGTTGCATAGCAGCAGACACCAACTGGCAACCCAAGTCTGTTGGTTTGCATCTGCTTGGTTTGCACACCATTTTAAAATTGGATTTCACTTAATAATCTGATATCCAGGTAAGGAAAAAAAAGTGAAGCAGGCCGGGTGTTAAGAAATGGTGCTGATAACCTAATCTGTTTGGATTTTTCCAGCCAGTTTTAGGGTCATACCTCAGACATAACTAAAGCAGGGTGGAGGGCCTCTGCAGTGTGAGCCCTGAGGAGCCAATCCATTTTGTACCAGAAGCAGGGCTGTGACTCATGGATAAATACGACGGTCCCAAACCTCTCTCCAAGTTTCCTAAAGAGACTTAGGAACAGAACCTGTGACAAGACACACCTATCAGCCCCATCCTCCCAGCTATGCTCAGGGCAGCATTTGTCACAACAGGCACAGGACAGGGCCTAAAGCCCCTGGCAGTTTTAGAAGCCCATAATATGTTTTAATTTTAAGCTCTTGTACAATCAGAAGAAAAAATATAAAAGAATAATGAATATAAGATTATGAATTCAGCCGAACTTGCATTAATCTTTGCACCAACTCAATTGTAAAATATAACCTTTAGTATTTTTAACAGAGGAAGGGACCCATAAAAACCTAAGTGCCCAAGGACTTACAAAGTCATACTGTCCAAATGTGATGCTGAACGTGGCGCTGCACAGAACAGAGCATGACCACTCAGGAGGAGGCCTAGACCTCACAGGTCCCATGGGCCCAGCCATGGCTGCTTCTCCGAGGGACAGTCCCCCTGCACCAAAACCGCACACATCTTGAGTACATTATGCTTAAGAACTCTGCAAAATCAGGGAATGATTTCAAGGCCAAAAGGAGGACCAATAGGTTATCTGCCACTTTTCCAACGTGTCCTACCCTAGGTGGACTGGCTCAAACCCTGTGGACTTCTCCAGTGAGAGCACTGGAACTCCGGCACCTTCTGGGAGTACTCTGAAAACTTCCCTGTTCTTTGGAGGCCAAATTCCCCACTGAAGGCTGGCCTGGCTGGGTTTCCCTGGCCTCTTCTCTGTCATCCTGAGGGCACTATCCTCTTTCTTAAGAAGGTAGGAAGGACCCATCGTCACAGCCTCAAGCCTCACCCCTGGACCTCAACTAGACAATCAGATTCTTTTAAGCCAAATGCTCAGGCTCCTATAATAGGACTCTCACTTTAAATCTTTTCCCTCCAGACTGTCTTCTCCAAAGACAAGCTGAGAAAAGGCAGACTAAAGCAATGGTTCTCAAACTGTGGTTCCCTGATTGGCAGCATGAGCATCATCTGGGAACATGTTAGAAAGGTGACTTTACTGGGTCTCATCCCAGATCTGCTGAATCGTAAACTCTGGGAGCAAGGACGAGCCATCAGT
>NW_011494607.1:19910819-19911039 GCF_000754665.1 Bison bison bison | reverse complement strand
TCCCCATATAGGCTCAAGTTCCAAAACCACCAGCCAGGAGCAAGGATGCCCAGCTTTTCAAGGGCAGGTTCCCAAGGGCACAGAGGTGATGAGTCTGGCTAGAGTGAAACTCCAACATGCCCCAGATGTCAGAGGCACTTGGTTCCCGTCCCAAAAGACAGAGGTACTTCGCTGGGATCCTGCGGTGATGCCCCAGGCGAGGGGGTGGCGGGGCAGGGGG
>NW_011494607.1:19905823-19910704 GCF_000754665.1 Bison bison bison | reverse complement strand
GGGGAGTTTCCTAGAGCTTGGACCACCCCCGCCCCTCCCATACTTTATAAATGCGGACTCCAGAGTGCAACCAGGATTTCCGATCCTAAATCAGAATGGGGCCTGAAGGTCCATACTTAAAAGCTAAGCTCGGCACAAAACTCCACCCTCAGGGACCCCCGGGCTCAGCCAGGTCTGGAAGCCCCGTCATCTGTTTATGGATTAGAAGCATCCGCCTCGGGTGAATGCCTTACCTACTCCGCCTAGAGTGCGGGGCTAGGGGATCTTTTTCAGGCGCTCACCGCACAGTCCCTGGGGCACATCGATCCCAGGAGCTAGACTCAAAAGTTGCGGCTCAGGGAAGGATTAACTCTCCAGAAACGTAACCCAAAGGCTCTCAACGCAGGAGAGTGAGGCACAAGCCCTCTGGATCCTCACAGTTCTGACGCCCCTCACCCGTTTCGAAGTCACAGACTCCTCTCGGCCCCCTTTCGGCCACCTGGCTTCCCCTCACACCCCGCACCCCACCCCTGCTCATCTTAGCCACCCACTTGCGCCCACAGGCTTGGCGTGCTTTCCAGTAGCGCACCGACAGCATGATTTAGCCTGAAAATTGGAAACTGGTTTAGGAATCAAAGCGTCTTCCAACCCCAAGTAGCGAACCAACGTCATCTTCGGCTTTTGCACACTTTGATTTGTGTTCCTGGGCTCTGCTTTGCTGAATTACACACACACACACACACACACACACACACACACACATCTTTAGCTCAATTTCTAGAAAAGAAAAGTGTAAAAAGTTCCCGCGCTCTGAGCTGCAGACACCCACCAGCTCCTGTCCTCAGAATGCGCAGCATCAGTTTATCCATTACTGTTAATGCTCTAGTGGTTCAGCTCTTTAAAAGTGCGCAGTTTAACAGGCACTCTTGTTTTTCAGCGACCAATTCAAGGTTATATTAGACTATAGTTCAAAATCTGGGTGGAAAATATCCAGACTATTTAGAGAAAATATTTTAAAAAATCTTTACTTGCATTTTCACGTTAACACATTTTCCTTCCTTCCTTCTCTCTCTTTCTCCCTCTCCCACCCCCACTTTCTTTTTTTTTTAGTGTGTAACCACTGAAGCTAATTTTCTGGACATGTTAAGTTAGTCCAGAAAGTTAGTCCATGTTAAGTCCTTAAAGTCCATGTTAAGTTAATTTTCTGGTCAATTCAGGCAGGCGCCTGAGAAGTAGGACCTCAGAAGAGAGCTGTTTTTTGTTCATGAAATAACTTATACTTTCCCAAACAACCTGATCAAACAAGGAATACTTACAATATACTTACAATAATTTGAGAAAGATTAAATACTGCCCTATTTTTTGGAGGTTCCTCCTTGTCTTTGTTTTCTAGCAGACTCCCCCCTGGGGGGGGGGGTAAATTTGTCAGGGGCCTTTGTTTATGCATCAACATCACAACGACTAAATCTGGTAATAAAATGAGGCTACACTCATTCACGTACATGGAAGAAGAAAAACGTTAGTGTTTCCCTAGACATTAATATTTCCCTAGATAAAGTCTCCTTTCCACTAATAGACAGTGAATATCTGGATATAACATACTGAGATATTTAAGTTACCATCTTCAAATTTTAATCTTGAATATAAATATCCTTCATCCTGACCTTGGCCATTGAGTAAAATCCGTGCCTGAAGTGCTTTATGCGATTGTGTATATGTGATATGATAGAGTGTAAAAGTGCATATGTCAGTCCCTAGCAGTCTTTTTTATTTTTTCTTAAGCGTTATGCGGGCGGCATGGGAGACAGCAGTCTAGTTTTGAAGCAGCAGGGCGCAGGGAGGAGTTTCCAGAGGCATGAGGGAGTCTGTGCCCGAAGCAGGGGTCGAGGCCTCTGTGCTGAAACAGGCTCCTTGGTGTGCACCGGAATTCAGCTGGGCGTTCACTCGTTCGTTTACAACCCAACTCAGCTTCTCCAGATAGCTCTTTGCCTGAGCAGGCGAGAGGTCCTCAGAGGATCCTCTTTTAGCGCGCGGAACTCCGCAGGTTCTCGGCTCGGCCACGGCGGGCATGCCTTTCTCCCTCTACTCCGAACTTGAGCCCTGGACCTCTGCGCATCTTGGCATCCAGGCCCATTGAGGATAGGATCCGTGCAACCTGGGATTATCTCGGAAGGGAACCTCGAGTGCACGATGTTACTATCACTCTAGGCTGTTGGCTCTCCTGGGAAAAGGCGGGGGGCAGGGATGGCGAGGGAAGGAGGGAGATGTTTGTTTATAAATCGGTTCTGGTTTCTTCCCGCTTCAGGACCGGGTTCTGGGGTAGCATAGACAGTGCCCGGGCGTCAGACGGCTGCAGATTGAGGCACCCGCGCAAGGAGGCGGTGGCCTAGCCTCTTACGGTTCCCGTTTGGTGTTGGTGGGTCCCGTGTGCCCATCTTTTTCCTTTCTGGGGCTTTCCCCCTTAAATCGTCAAAAAAGTGGGTAGGATTAGCCTCTTAGCCTCAAGAAGCTGGTTTAAAATTACCCCTGCTAGAGGTGAGCAGGGATCCTAAGAGCACGTGGGAGGCACCCGAGGTCGCGGCTCCTGCCCGACAGGCTTGGTGCCCCCGGGGCCCCAGGCAGGGTCGCCGGGCGGGGGAGTGCCAGAGCCGCGTTCCTACTCCAGCCGGGTTCAAAGATTAGAAAAACAGGTGTTACGTCGCCATGCTAATTCACTCTCTCGGTAAACGCGGCTCAGACAGTTGTGTGCGGAGGACTTAGAGAGGGGGCCGTCACCATATGGCCCTGCATTCAGTTTGTTTATTAAAGGACACATTCTCAGTTCATCGACTACTGAGCTTCACTGGGACACTGGAGTGGCCCTCACCACCTCCGGGACGTCCTCTTTGGTGTGAAGACTTCCATACTGATCTTGATCTAAAGGCGAAACATTCCATTTCTTTGGCGCCAAACACGCCCTGTATGGGAAGTCGGCTCTGCCTGACCCCTCGGAGTCCCAGCGGTGGGCAAGGGTTTCGGACCGCTGTAGAGGTCCAACAGTTCTGCACATTGTTTGAAGCGGAAATAGGGTTTACGATAACCGTCGACTTAATTGAAATCCTTTCTAGAACAGTCGGAATAGAAAAATGCTTTTTACCCCTGAAGTATCATTGCTTCATCTGGCCGCTCCATTTCACTCCTAAGATCTGTCCAGGTTGGGGGCTGGGGAAGTGGGGAGAAAGAAGGCTCTCAAGAAAGGTTCTTTCACCCTTTCCAAACACCCTCTTTTTTTATTTTTTTGGCACGAGTCAGCTTGATCTTATCTGATCTTTCCAGAATCTTGTGTATAAGTGAGCTCCAGTACATCTCTCTGTGTATTCCTATTCATAAGAGAGCATTACTTGGTGGTTGAACCGCCCAGAGCCAGGTTTCTAAGTGGCTACAGCCTCTGGGGAAATGACTCCTCCTTCTAGATTAGAGTCCATTTGCTGGATTCCAGTTTGGGAACACCTATAACGTCTCTACATTTAGTTCTTTTACAAAAAAGTTCCTCACCCCTCCTGTCCAGAACGTTCACCACTTCCTCCTGCCAGGTGTTTCCCAGATGTGTAAATATCCCCAGGACTCTCCCACTGTGGTTCTTCAAGCTTACTGCCATTGGGCTGCAAGGAGGCGGTGAATATATATATTTTTGAACAAACACTCTTAAATTTGTTCCAAATATCAGCAGGATGCCACACACACCCCTCTTCAGAGTCTATGTTTTCTCCGAGGCAATTATCGCCACAAAGGAGGAGTGCAACATGACTAGTGTTCTCTTTTATCGCTGATAAAACAACTGCCTCCAAGCCGACCTCCGGGAGCCTTTAAGTGGCCACTGCTGCTGCTGCTAAGTCGCTTCAGTCGTGTCCGACTGTGTGCGACCCCAGCCACTAGCAGCACCAAAAGGAAGCAAGGAATCGCTTCTGTAGAGAGTGATTTGCAAGTAGCAATAATTATCTTCCAGAGCGAAGGAACTTTCCCCCGTTGCTGTTTTGTTTTGTTTTTTAAATTCACAGATGACAGAGAAGGCGATTCAAATTAGAGGTTCTCTTAAAAATAACTTGTCAGCAATAGTACTTACAAGCGTTTGTTTAAACGGTTCCTGTAAAGGATTGTAAATGCTGTAAATTCATTCATGCAGACTGTATCCTTCCGTTAAGGAATACTGGTGTTGGACTTTGGTTTCCTGAAACAAAACCCAACAACAAAAATCTTCGCCCAGGATTAGGGTAACAGATCGCTGTGAGATATCTCTATGTCAACGACTCTATTTTGGCTTGAAGTGTAACCTCTTTTCCTCTAGTGTCCCCTAACTGCTCCTCATAGGAAAACCCCGAGACTGAGCTTTCTACGGTGAACAAGTCAGCCCCCATATTCGACCCATCTCGAAAAAGACGCTCCTCTTTGGGATTAATTTAAAGATGGGTATATTTATTCTCTCTGGCGATGAATTCAGAGATGCGAACAAGAAAATATAACCCACCGGCCCTAAGCACGCCGTGAGCCCCGCGACTTGCCGGCCGAAGGGAGCAGCCGGCTGGTTGGCCTCTGGGCAAACGTTTCCCGCAGCCAGAGCGACTCCCGCCTCGCCTGTGGGGAGCCCCAGCCCACGGTCCCGACCTTTGAGGCCCGGAGGCCGCTGCCAGTCGCTTTGGGGCGCCCTTGGCACTGCGGAACCGGCGCTCAGGGGTGAGTGCACAGCCCCTAGACCCTCGGGAGAGAGGGGAGCGTGGGTTCTGCACATCGCCCTCAAGAGCCAGGAGGCCAAAAGCAGCAGCTGCTGAGGGGCAGCGCAGACTCCGTGCCCGGGGCTAGTTGGAGCGTTACGGCCACGCGGCTAGCTAGGCGGCTTGCGGAGAGCCGGGGCGCGCGGCTGGGAGG
>NW_011494607.1:19896696-19905723 GCF_000754665.1 Bison bison bison | reverse complement strand
CCCCGAGACGCACCGAGCCAATCAGAAACGAGGAGGTTGTGAGTGGCATTAAGAGAGGGCGGGAGAGAGGGAGCCCTGGAGCGAAGTTGAAGCTAAACCCTGTAAAGCCATAAAGAAGTTACAGGGGGGCGTTTTCGGCTTCCAATTAGCGATAATACTTCCTTCATAACAACTACCGAGGAGGAGGATTTTAAAACCACCTCACCCGTCCCAAAGCCCGAATCCTCCCCCCTTCTCCCTCGCACCCATCCCCCAATTCATGACCGAGAGAAGAAGAGAGAGCCTGGACGCGCTCTGCTCCTCTCTGCTAGTGGGAAGCGGCGAGGCCCGCGGAGTGGCTTAGTTGGACGGTAGGCATGAGTACAATTAAGAGGTGGGCGCCTCCGCATGCTTTGCCCCCGGCAGGGACTGAAGGTAGGTGAAGTGGAATATGCCCTGCGCCCGCCCAGTGGCGCCCGCGGCTCCACGGCGGAGGAGGAGAGGCCAGGAGCCTCCCGCCCTCCGGTGCCTGCGAGGGGCTGTCGCGAATGTGCCACCTGTTAACCTGGCGCTGCCGTGCCCGGCGTGTTGCCGCCCCCGCTGGGCAGGGGAAGCGCTGGGTCGCCTCCTTGGCAGTCCCGAGGGACTCGATGTATAAGTGCCACTTTTTGAGGAATCCCTGAGACTTGAGACCCAAGTTAGAGTCAAGTTCCGGACCTACCAAAGTGGGGGGACGGAGAGGCGCCCGAGCGCTGCGGAGAAATTCTGGTTTGCAGAAACCTGGCTTCCTGGGAACGTACGCCTGGCCTGGGGCTCCTAAGAGTCTCCCGAGACCTGTGTTTTGTGGTTTGGGCAACTTCCCAGGGGGCTGGAGAATGTGTCTGACGGGGGTGAGAGAAGGCGAATATTATTTGCAGGGGACTCAGTCTCGCTGCTGATTTTTCCAGATCTTAACCAACCAACCAAAGCACTGAGTCTGGCAAGGAAAAGCGGAGGCGCGCTGAGGCCCTTCCCGGCCATTTCCCCCAGAATTGGGGCGAGCGCGTGAGTGATTTTGGAGCCGCAGATGTCTGACGCTCTGATGCTGTTGTCTTCACAGTGGCCTGAAAGAGTGGTCCGGCAGTCGTGTTCTTCCCCGAGGGGCTCGGAGCTGCCTCCAAGGCCTCGGGACTGAGAGAACCCGTCGGGGATTATTATGTCGATCTCCGGAGGACCGGGGTTTGCAGCGCGGAACCGAAGAAAAGGCTGGCTCTTCGGGGTTCCCGCCGGCATTTGATACCCAGCAGGATTGTCGAGATCGCTTGCCGTGGATCAGCAATTTTATTCGCATCCCATATTTTTAAAGAAAAAAAAAAATCCGTTCGCCGTTGTTCTTTCACTACCATCAAAACACTGAAGCAAAAGTCTCGTCAAAGCATGCTTTATATTTTTTGCCAAATATGATCTCTAATTGAAAGTTTATTTTTGATTTTGGATGAATCTGTGGAACTTATGTTGTAAGAAGAAAGGGAGAACGAGACACGATGAAAGAGAAGTCCAAAAATGCTGCCCGGACTAGGAGGGAGAAGGAAAACAGTGAATTTTATGAACTGGCTAAATTATTGCCTTTGCCCTCAGCTATCACCTCGCAGCTGGACAAAGCATCCATAATCAGACTCACCACCAGCTATCTCAAAATGAGAGTAGTGTTCCCAGAAGGTAAGTGACTTTGACCAGGTGGAATTTCAAAGGTAGAAGGGGTAAGGGATTTGCCAATGAATGGCTACACTACCGGCAGAGAAATACACGCATATGTAGCTACACACTCACTGCAAAGGGAAGTTTAGCATGCTAGAATAACTAAGGACTTTGCTGGATTTAGAATTTCTCTTGCCTTTCTGTGGCTCTTTCTACTTCCCCATTAATACTTTCTCTTCTGTCCATCAGATGTGTTTGATTGGGAAGCAGCCCAACGGTGCTTTTGTCAACACTTAGATAACTGGGCTCTGTCGGAAGTACTAATAACCCAAACATGTATTTCTTTTTTAATTCCTCTTGTTAGATTTATATCTAGTAGAGAGCAGGAACACCTCTAAATTCTTCTGTTTTTGCTATGTCTAGACAGATCCATGTACATGGAGATAATAATTTCTCAATATGTCAGTAATTCAGCAGATGAGGAGCAGGCAAGTTCATGAACAAATATGTTCTGAATTTACCCAGTTTCTCGACTACTTATTGAAAATTTATCTGAGTTGTTGAGATGGTCACAGATTCTGAGACTAACTCTGATTTGCAACTCTGGGCTTGATATTTTTTCTGAGATATAAGATTGAATTAAGATTACTTGCCTGCTTAGAAAATATCTTTTAGGTGGCAGGTTGGCAAATGAATCCCTGGGAAAATTGTCTTATAAGGCCTAGAAGTTAGAATAGCTGAACTGTTGACATGATTTAAAATGTGTATTTAGATTATCAAGATTCACTGTGTGAAGACAAAGTAACCTTCATAGAATACTGTCGTGTATAAAACCATTTATATTCAGTAGATGAAGGACTCCTCTCTCTTCTGTTTCCCCATCTTTTCCTTTACTCACATTCAAATAACATATAAACAGATTTTTAAAATATTTTAGATATGTCTTTGCTGGGGAAGGACGATTTGGAAGTGTAAAGAAGAGAATACTAAACAAACAAATTCAAGAGAAGGAACCCTGTTTATTTACAAACCAGAACGTCTTATTTGACCCAGAGAGATTTATGTTATTGTTGATTTTGGATGTTTGGAATTTGTTGTTTCTTTTAGGGAAAAGAGGGAAGGAAAGAATCACTATTGGGCTTTGAGTTTCACTTTGCTTCATTTTGACTGCAAGTTATTATCTGAATCAAAATCTTGCAAAACATGCCCCCGAATTAGTCAGGAGCACTAAAGGACAACTTTTATAGTTGAGTTTTAGCCCAAAGCTATTAGTAGTATTATGGTCATTTTGTCTTAAAGCAGTTCCTTGAACTATCTCATTTGACCTTGGAAACTACAGGAGGAGAGGAATCAAAACCTAACACACCTGAAAAGTTTTTTTAAAAAAGAAAAGAGAAAAAAGAAGGAGGGGCAACTTATGTAATAAAAAAAACACACTTCCCATTCGACCTGTGTTGAGAATTTCCGGTGGGAAAATTTCTATTATGCTACATTGCCTTGTGTTTAAAAAAGAGATATCGTTGTCTTTATACTGTCAGCGCCTACTTTATAAAAATAAAGCTATTGCGAACTCCGCTGGCCGCTCTGTTCCTAACAGGATTATTAGCAGTGATTTGTCAGCCCCTGCGGTCTCAGTGGGCTCCCTTTCTGCGTGATTTCTAGCGGGTCTCGTCAATTATCGGTGCCGATGTCGCTCGCTGTTTGATCAGAAGCAGCATATGGTGCTGCTTGTGAGGCTGCGAGTAATAGCGGAGGAAAAGAATAGCGGGTTGGCTTCCCGGGCGGGCACACAGAGGGACAGTGCGCCCGGGGAGTCGCTGGGCCAGGGGCTCCTCTGTGTCGTGCAGACCCCGGGCAGGCGCGGCCGGAGGGAATCGGGCTGGGTTTTGTTGTTTTGTTTTTAAGAGAGCAAGCTTTCTTGTTTAATTTAATGCTAACTCCACAAATTATAAATTGCGTGATAAATAGGAGGAACAAAAAGTAAACCCTCTTAGTCAACTTCTCATTAATTTTAAAAAGAGCGCGGGTGAAAACTCCCGCTGGAGTCCCCTTGTTGGCCAGGCCTGTCCCCTGTGGCTACTTTAAAGGTGATGTACTTTCTGCAGCCCCACTCACCTTCCTTCAGAGCTCTGGCCAGGGGCCACTCCTTCCTCTCCCTTCTTTGGATGCGTGCGAGTTTATGGGGAGGAGGGGATGGACGATGTGTGAACTCTGGGCACATCATTTATTTCCCCAGCTACTGTTGAGCTCATAACTCACCCGAAGCCTCCACCGGGTGAGTTAGGGTCATCCAGACAGCTGGTTCCTAAGGATGAGGTTTTAATTTTGAGTCTAGATTAGCTTCAAAAGTCCAAAACCCAGATTCACCCCTTTAAAATATTAAAGGACAACAGCAACAAACAATAAAACCAACAGTTTTCAGGAGCAAAATAATCACAAGGCCGCAGAACCAAGCACAACCTGCAGAGGGTGCCAAATTTGGGTTCAGCTGTTGCCTGAAGGCAGAAAGGTGGGCAAGATTAGGTCCATGCAGTGGGGGAAACTGAGCACTTTTTATGGAGGTAATATATTTTAGTGTGGAGAGATGGAAAGAATTTGTTTGAAAATGAAGTACATTTTTACATCTGTCCTGACACCATCCTAGCACATAGTAGGTCTTCAACAAATTTTTAAAGGTGAGATGAAGGTAACTATTTCATCACAATAAGCCTGCTATCACATGTAACATATGGATTTTGCAAAGTATATAATCTAAAATTATTCTAAATCTGGTGGCATCAGTTATTAGGCATAAAAATGACTATAAAATTTTACTGTTTTTGCTCATATTACATTTTATTTATAATACCCTGTAATGCCAAAAGATTTAAACAGAAATCCTTCCATACTTACACATGAAAAAAATGAAAGATACTTAAAATATAGCTACCCTCCCCCCATTTGTTGAATACAATTCTTAACCACCCTGCCCCCAGGAGTCTAGTAAATTCCTGGTTTGGGAGCAAATTTCAGCTTTTATTTATCTCAATAGATAAAATTGAGCTGTTGAGGGAAAAAATCGAGGGAGAAGGAACAGAAGAATGGGATATGGGCCCCTGGAATAATTAAGAATAAAGTATTAAATTGGAAATTTCATAGTAAAAATAAAAACAAAATCTCTGGGACAATTAGTGGGAAATCATTGGAATTGCATATCCCAAGTGGTAACATATTCTATTTTAAAACAGCCTTGCAAAGGAAAAGTTGGCATATCTGGATATATACGTCTTTGGTGTTCTCAAAGCCAAAGAGGCAAGATTAAAAAAAAAAAAGAGAGAGAGAGAGATGTTATGACTTGATTTGTATACAAAAAAGAACAAGTTCAACTAAAATATGTATTTGTTATCCAGTTATAATACAGTTTTTTACTGGGGGTATAGTGGCTTGCATAGTGTGGCCTTTGAAAAGATCAAATGTTTTCAAATCTATGGCCATTCAGTATCTTGGTAACATTACTGCCATTTCTTTGTCAATATGTCTTGGCAAAATAAAAGTAATGACAGAATTGAAATCAGTAACTGTGTAGGAGTCTCTACAAAGTTTGGAAAGAAAAGGATAATTAAACAAACCTCCACAGACACTTGCTCTAATATTCACCTCAAGACTGAAATCCTTAATCACCTTGTATTTTTTTGAGGCTGAGAACTGAAAGAGGAAAAGAGGCCCCATTTCCCACGTGGATGGGTGATTTAAGGCTGTTTTTCTTGCTGCTTGGGGAAATGATTGAGCATTAGGTTTCCATGTTTATTTTCTTACAGAAGTTTTTCTCATTTAAACGCCTTTAAGCACAGTTTATGCTCCACGCTGGGTTTCTCTGTTTAATTCCAGTTTTGATGTTGACTTAAAATATAGAGTGCAAAACTAAACTCTGGGCAGAGCATTTGCAAGGCAGATTTATGTGCTAGAAATTGTAGACCAGATCAATGGAAGAAGTACTTTTTTTTTTTTTTGAAAAGGGAGTAATCATTAATAAAAACAGTAACAATAGCAACAACAGCAAAACTATAAAAACAGGGTATGATAAGCTATGGCAGAATACTTTTAAGCAGGGTACACTCTTCTGAAACTAAAATCAGGTTAAATTTCCAGGGGACAAACCTGATTTCTAGGGGGAGTTATTTTTCAATCTGGGGGAATCTTGGCAGATTCCAGGTTTTGCAGATACAAATGTGGACACAGAATTCAAATCTATTAATTCTTGCCTCATTTCTTTGTCGGATCAGGTGTTTCTCAAGAGAATAAGGTTTAGTCCCAGCTAAAACCTTATGATAATAGCTGTGCATTCATTGTCAGTTTATGGTCCACGGAATTTTAAATTTTGCATGGGGACGGAGAATCCTCAATTATTTTGCAACGGGCCTCCTAGTTAGAAAACACTGAAACATTGTCTGAGCATTGAGGACCAAAGCTTCTTCCTCGGGTAGCGCCATTGGGCAGACGGTTCCGGAGCGGTATCACTCGACCTCCGTGGCTCTGACCAGTCCAGGGACAGCGACCTTGTCGAAGCCCTCGCCGCCGGGGAGGCTTGTAGGCCAAGGCCCGCGGGCCAGATCCCCACCGTGCGGCCCATTCTCTCCCCGCGACGGCGGCCAGTGACCCGCTCGCCTTGGCCCCGGTAGCCGAGAGTGCGCCAGCTCGAGGCCTCCGCGCGGTGTCTCCTCACGCTCCGCGCGGGCCTATGTTTCTGCCTTCCTGGGGCGTGAGGGCGTCTCCGCCCGCCGAGCCTGGCGCTGCGCGGGCCACTGCCCCCAGGCCCGGCCCTCCTCTAAAACTCCTCTAAAGGCAAGATGCCGCCCGAGGCGCAAAGCTGTGCGTCCCGACCGCCAAGTGGAACCGAAGCGGGACAGGCCCGCCCCGCGGAGCGGACCAGCGGCCTCGCCCGCGCCGGTCTTCGGACGCCCAGCCCGGCCAGCCTCGAAGGTCCGGAGTCTTGGGGAGATACTGCGTGAGGCTCTCAGCCGTCGCACACTATTGTCAACGCTTCGTGCGTGTCCGTCCCACGGGTTAGTCGGGACCTGGCCGGACCCGGCCTGTCCTCGTTCCTGCAGTTCGTGTTCTCCCGGGCTCGGCCCCGCCCGGGAAGCCCTAGCTCAGGGGCCGAAGCACCAGCCAGCGCCCAGAGAGTGTCAGCGCTGCGACCG
Source organism: Bison bison bison (assembly GCF_000754665.1). Lineage (NCBI taxonomy): Eukaryota > Metazoa > Chordata > Mammalia > Artiodactyla > Bovidae > Bison > Bison bison. Next base: position 19,898,887 of record NW_011494607.1, on the reverse strand, counting down.
TCGGTCTCCACCCCAGGTTCACACTGACAGAAGTGGATACCCTGGGCGCGGCTGGGGGTCTCGGAGGCAGGCAGGGGAGCACCGGGCACACGCGCACTCCGGGGCCCGGGACCCTGCACGGGGCAAACCCCAGCCCCGCGCGGCCACCAAAGTCGTCGGAAGGTGGGCCACACCCGCCAGATGGCCCAGAGGCCAGGCGTCCCAGGTTGGGGTACTGAGTGCGTTTCGGTGCGCGAAGCAGCCTTCTGCCCAGTGACGGCTCCAGACCGCTCGGTCTGGGCCAAACGCTCCTGATCTCCGTCCCTCTCTGCCGCAAAGAGCCCAGCCGCTGAGGCTCCTGGAGCCGGAACACGAATACCACTTGCTCTGAGGCTGAAAGGGTTGCACAGTGAGAACGCGGAGGCCCTGTGGACAAACCAGGTGGCTGAGACAAGTCCCCCGGGACCAGAAGTTAGACGCGGGGTCTCCGAGGGCTTTTCCCGTCTCAGTCACCAAGTTGTGGTCAGGTCATGGGACAGCTCCCTGTCATCCAAGAATTGAAGGTTTCCGGGAAGGACAATAAGGAGAACACCTTTCTATTGAGATACTGTGTTTATTTATTAAAGTGGGGGTGGGGGCGGCGGCGAAACAGTAGAACAACCTCTTCTCCTCCTCCTCTTCCTGACTGGGTGAAGGAGGAGATACCTGGTCTGTAATCTATATTTTGTCAAGGGTATGAAACTCATTCCGAAGGAAAAGCTCGATCAATTTATTTTTGCTGCTTGCAATAACACAGCTGGATGATGCTTTGGGCTCACGCTAGACTGGGGCTCATCATTCATTCGCCAAGAACGGGCCTAAATTGTGCCTGTGGGATTAGGTCAATTTTAGTGGATCTACTTCGCCTCATTTGGTTACTAATTGGTTTCTTGTTTTATAAATCGAAATCTCATTTTCAGGAAATTACAAAACCCGTGCAGTCAGTCCATTGAGGTAATCCTTGGGTCAGGGGGTATTTAAATGGAAATGGCTCAACGGCGCACTGAGGGTAAAGCAACAGTGAAACTTCGCCCGGGGTTTCACGTGAAATGTGAGCTAGTCCTTTAGATCCATAATAGATACATCCCTTCTAATACTACTTATGTAAATATGATAAACCAGACTTTAAAGGGAGAGGGGGTGGGGAGAAGAAAAATTTATCTGCTAAGGTTAATGTGGCATATCTGGGAAATCTTCCAAAATAGATTATGTTTTCCTTTGTCTTCGGCCACTTTAGCTGGGGAAAATCCTTTTGTCTAAAACCCGATTTAGTTATCGCCTCCCTCGCAGAGCTCCTTCTCTCCTTTGCAAAATCCCGTTCCCTCAGCCTCACCGAATTACAAGAGAATCTTTAGATCTTGTTCCCACTGTAATCCTGCCGCAAAGGGAGCTGGTTTCCTCCTCATTTTAAACAGACAATCAAAGGATTTGTGAATTTTCTGCGGTAGGTCAAGTGCAGAAACGAAATCTCAGCTTACTCCCTTCTCCAACAGAAACTGGGGGTGGGAGCGCGTCAGTGCGGGAGGAAGGTAACGGGGTCCAGGGAGAGGGGTCTCTGCTCCCACCTTACCCCCGGCTTTTTGAGAGATGAAACCCATGCCCCGGCCTTGGAAGGTGTCCTGGGCCGGCTGAAAGGAGAGCTCAGAGCCCTGATCTTAGGTCAGAAAAGCCCGACAGGTAGAGGAAGGCAGCCAGTTCTTTATAAAACATTAACCCAGACACAACCATGTGCGGGAGGTTTCAACCGGGAACTGAAGAGAAGGCAATGCTCCGTGAAAGCAAAAGGTTCCTTAAAAGGTGAGGGGGTGGGGGGGTACAGGAGACGGCGCGGGAGGCTCCTGTCACCCTGTGCCCGGCCCGGCTGTTTATTAACCTGCAGGGAAGTCTTGCTTTTCCCTCGTAGGCGCATAATAATGAGGCCGCCCCCAGAGACCACAACCAGCCGAGGCTGGGGCCGGGAGTTCGGAACCGGTACTCAACTCTGAGCTCAGCTCGGGGGGAGGGAGTTTCAGATGATTCTGGTCCGGAGACGGCTCCCGGGTGTCCCCAGCCGCTTTGGACAACCTTCGTAATTTTAGAATAGCCGTTTGTTGGCTCCACGAGCAAGTTTCACACCCTTTGGGGAGCTGCGGAAGGCACAATCCCAGACGAAAGGCGGCTGCGGCCACTTCCC
>NW_011494607.1:19881954-19896596 GCF_000754665.1 Bison bison bison | reverse complement strand
CCCCCCCCCCGTCGCGACCTCCTCGACTACACCCTCCCGCCACTTCTTCTGGGTGGGTATGTGTGATCGGGGGTGAAACCAAGAAATAGAGCTTGACTCAGACGGCAGGAGCTAAGGGAAAGTAACAAGGCGAAGGATTGTGTGTGTGCCGGCTGCTGTGGCAGGGCCCTCCGGAACTGTCCAGGAGGACCGCAGGGATCAGGGCAGTGGAGTCACTCTGGGGAAGGAGGAAGAATCAGGAGGAATTGCTCAACGCGAGGAAGGGAGAGGAGTCTGGGCGAGGGCGGGGGTTGGTGGGGGCGGATCAGTGTTTGCAGAGCGGTGGGGAAATCGTTAGATTTATTTAGATGTGCAAACATCCAGAAAAACCCGATTCGCGCTTAAGGGGCGCTCACGGTTACTCCTTACCAGGGTTTTGATCGCTTGCTTCGGAAGCAGTTTTAAGAGTCCCAACTCTGTGTTTTATTCTGAAAGATCCGCCCCCACCCCTATTTACAATGCAAGTGTTCGTCATTGGGTACTTCATAGTGATTTGTCCCATAAAGCAGTAATTCAGTAAATCATCCCCCCCCCCAATTTTTATCACGTTTAACCTTGTTCAGTGGTGGAAGCATAAAAGAATTGGACTACCTAGTTATGTTAATTTCAGCAGCAACATTGTTAGAAGATATTACCCATAAGTAGTTTAACCTCTGCAAGTTTCTTCTGTCTTACTTTTCATTTTCTTCCTGAAAACAGGTACTATAGCAGACTGCATATTAAATTTTGAAAAATGAGCCACGGGCATACAGGGAGGTTTATTTTTCAGACATCACCAGAGAACTGATTTGTGGCAAAGCCTGGAGAGAGCTTAAGGTGATAGCATCAAGGACAGGAAGGGGCAGTCTTTGTTAGTAGTTGATGCCGGGGAATTAGAGAAGAGGAATGATTCCCTATGTCCAAAATGGGACATAAATATTGTAAGATGGTCTTAGCACCTTAAAATAAGTGGCTTTCAGAAAAGCTCCTGGGTTTTTCTTGGGGTGGGGGTGGGGACCTGAGGTTAGGACGCGTTAAGGCTGCTAGGAGAAAAAGGAAAGGCAGAGGAAGGGTTGCGGAGGGTAGCTGGTGCTGGAAGCCATCCCCAACCAAACGAATTTTTCCGAAGCGTTTTAAAGTCAGAGGCCAAGGGGAGGAAAAGGGCTGGAGAGCCCCGCAGCCAATTAGAAAGCCCACCAGGAAAAGCTGTCCTTGGCCCGCAGTCTCAGGTCTTTCTGGGCAGGCCGCGGTATTCGCTGAAAATGTGGACACCCTCGGCCTCGTGATAAGGATGATGAAACTTGGGGTGAGAAGTAGTGTCCCTCGCCCTTCTAAGCACATTAGTGAACCTGCACAAAAGTTATCGCTCTGCTGTTGTGTCGGGCCCCTTCTGGGCACAGACTGACCTCAAACGAGGCCACTTAGGATGCTGCCAGGGTGGGTGAGTGGGGCGCTCAGCCAGGACCCTGTCCAACCTGAGAAGGGCCGGTAGTGCAGAGGGAGAGGGAGTCTGACGTCTGTTAAACTCCTTTGGAGTTGAGAGGGCAGAGCCGCAGTTGACTCAATGGGTTCCCGAGGTCCAGGTGGAGAGGGAGCCCAGACGGTGTCCGGTTGTGTGTGAAAGCTTGCCTGGGTGACAGACCCACTAAACTGCTTCTCAAACCGCCAGCTGGGTCGGAGTGCATCTTTTAAGGGTGTCTCTGTGTTTCACAGGGCTTGGCGAGGCGTGGGGCCACTCTAGTAGGACCAGCCCTCTGGACAACGTCGGCCGCGAACTGGGCTCGCACCTGCTCCAGGTACTGACGCGGCACGTGTGCGAGGGCCCGAGCCAGGCTTCCTGTTCCCCAGAAAATGGGAAACTGTCCCAAGGTGGCCGTCTCACACGCGGTCCCTACGACTCCTTATAAAGTTAAAATGTTAGGCTCCGGACCTCGCTGGGTGTGGAAGTCTCCTGGCCAGGTGGAGAGGGAGGAGCAGGTGACAATGGGCGCGTTGGGTTTGGAGGGGAGCCCGTTAAGGCCACAATCAGGACTGCTGAACCGAGGGAGGGGGCGCCATCTGACACCACTCGGCAGAGGGAACTGCTGTCCTCGGGCCAAGCTGCCGAAACCCGGCTGCACAACCGTCCGAAATGAAGAATTTATCCCACAAATAGCCGGGATCTGGTAGAAATGCCCGTCAGTGCTTTAAGCCCACACATTCCGGATGCAGCTGCGACCACAACTTGTTTCATCTGCGCCCTGTAGCTCCCGGGGCTCTTTCCTCTCTCCAGGCGCCCTCATCCCAGCCCTGCCAGGCCGTGCAGGGACCCTCGCGGTAGCACACATACCTCCCCAGGTAATGAGTTTATCCATTGTGGAGGCGCCCATTACCACGTTGTTTGCAGTGTACACCGTTTTAAATTGTCCACTGCCCGAGTAAGTCGCCTAGCAAATATTTAAAATAGTAAAACTCCCCATGGAATTTTTAGGCTTGACACTTGTATCCCACCCTGCACCCCCTTATTCTTGTTATTCAAGTCCACCAAAGCTCCTCACGTGGGAGCCTTAGCATCAGACTGGGGACTCTCAGATGGTCCTCCTTCCCTGGCCAGGCATGCTCAGCATCTCATGGCAGGAGTGGCCTGGCCTTTCCAGTCTTATCACTACTCAGTCCCTCCTTCAATCCCAGAGGCCAAAAGAGATTTTAGTTTCATAGGGCAAAGAGAGGCCCTGTGTGAGCATTCCCTTCCAGGTCTGGCCTCCACACCCCTGAATTTAACTAAAAGGCACTATCTCTCCCCTTTCTTGGGGACACCTTCCATCAGTTGTCTCTCAGCAACTGACCCCCTCCGAAATCCCTCCATATTCCCAGCTAACTTTCCTCATCAATATAAACAAGAGAGCACAACCCAAACAGTCACCCCTTCTAGTCCTTGCCCAATCTTTTTCCTCATCTTCATCCCAAACTCCTCACAGGACTTAGTGATGCTCATCTCTTATCTTACCTGACCTCGTTCATTCCACAAACACAGGAGGTCCAGTTGTATGCCAGGCAGAAAGCCCTGCCCTCATGGAGCTGACATTCTAAGGAGAGCAGCCTTGCATATCCATTCAGGTGCATAGTATAACAGTGGTGTGGGTGCCATGGACAAAAAGAAGGTGAAGAAGAGGGCTGTGTTTAGTGATAAGACAGTTGGCAGAGGACCTCATGGGGAAGGTGACATTTGGGCAAAGACTGGATGGAGGTGACATGGCTTGCTTGACATTCTGCCTCTCCCTTAGTCTCTAAAGTAGCACAGTTTCCTGGATTCCTCCCCCTCTCTGCTTGCTGTTCTAGGTTTTCCCACCACTGTCTGACTGTAAATGCTGGCATTTCCCCAAGGTTCCAGCTTTGTTTCTCCTCTTACAGCTTCAAGGTTTCCTGGGTTATCTCAGCCAACACCACCACATCAACTCCTTTCCCCACATTTGCATGACTGCTTGTCTAGATATCCCTCTCCTGAGCAACAGACCTTTATTTTCTGCTGCCATCTGGACACATCCAAATGGAAATCTGCCTATACCTGAAATTTAGCATACCCAAGACAAGAATTCACTATCTCCTTCTTCCAGACTTCCACTCATACTAAAACTCACCATGCCTCTGTAAATTTCAATGATCTTGAAGTCAGTCTCAGCTTCTCTTTCTACCACCACAAACCACAACAGCCAGAATCATCTTAGACTCTTTCCCTACTCTGTCTTCCTTGAACCACTAAGTTCAGGCTTGACCATCCCTGATTTCCTCATCTCCACTCTTTCTTCCTATAGGTCACTGTCCACATTCTGCCAGAAAAATGAAACAAAAAACACCACCAACACACACACACATTTAAGCCTGCTATTTATTTCCCTACTCTGTTGGAACCTGATACCTGTAAAGCATCTCTGAATTCCTCAGACTGACATCCCAAACTCTCCAAAAATCCAGCACCAGTGTATTTCCTCAGTCTCATCTCTGGTACACCAAACTTACCATGCCTGAATACACCAGATGCATCCTCTCCTCTCCCCCAATGCCTGCTTTCTATATATCATGCTTCTGTCTAGGATGACCTTCTTCCCTTTTCACATTGAGGCTTCCTCCTCAAGGTTCCGCTCAGACAGCTCTTCTAAATTCTGCTTCTCTGACCACTCTGATTCTCCCCAGGTCTCAGGCTACTCAGCCTCTAGGCCCTCACAGCACTGTGCATTCAGCTGTATGGTCATTATATCGGCCTTAGGTCTGTTGTCCCTTATACATTTCTGGCTCCTTGAGAGCAGGATCTGACTCATCCTGATGCTCCACCACCTGGACTGAAGCCTCATTCACAGAGATAAAGAAACGGTGAAAGTCTAAGATTTTTCTTCGTGGAGAGCCTGTCAGTTTGCTACATCAGTGTAAACACACACATATACTCTGTAGCACTTCTGTGTGGACTTGCTCCCCCAAAAGACTCTCATCTCCTAAATCCCCCGCTCCTGGACTCTTTCCAGAGCCACTGGCCAACTGCCTTCTGTCTACAAACTTTTCAGACTGCCAGCCCTTCCACATCTCCCAGTGCCCGCTGTTCCCCAAGCCCCGCTAGCATGCTTTCCATTATAGAATGTCCCACCATGAAACTCTCCAAGACTGACACAGGAAACCTCTGGTTTTCTTAGTACCCATCCCACCTCTTATCACAGGCTATGGTTTTCCCCCAGAATGTTTGTGTATGTGTAGCTATGTGTGCTTTGTTCATTTCTTGAATCCTCAGTCTTGGAGGACAGTAGCCTCACCCACCACTTCCTCCATGCTTACAAATTTGGAATGAACAAAAGAACTCTTGTGGCTAGTTTTCTCTTTCTTTTTTTGCCCTCCTTCCTGCTAGCCTCTGTCTACTCCATCTCTCTGTACTTCTGTATCACTCCCCCCACCCCCAATTTCTCCCAATGCCCCAGAGGGCTCTCCATTCAATGGTTTCTGTCTCCCCAGACCCTGGATGGTTTCATCTTTGTGGTGGCCCCAGATGGGAAGATCATGTACATCTCTGAGACAGCCTCAGTCCACCTGGGTCTTTCTCAGGTAGGTGAGTGGTCCACACCTCCAGCCTTCAATATTTATAGCCAGGGCTGGAGGCAGGGGGTGGGGCGGGGTGGGTGGGGCTTTCCCAAAGCTTTTCTATGTGTTTCTAGGACTGAAAACATCTCAGTTGACAGGAGGTCTGGATCTTCCCCTTCCTCTAATTGTCCTTTAGCATCCACCCTAAGCCCTTTTGGATGCCTTTTCCAGCTGCTATAGCCTAAACCAAAGACCATGGGAGGTGGCTACATATTTATGTCATGATGTCTTTACCAGATTGCCAGGGAGCTGTTACTATTACTACTGCTACTATTACTATACTTACTATTGTTATTCTTTCCTCTCACAGATAAGGAAACTGAGGCTTAGATAGGTTGCAATAGGTAGCAGGCAGAACTGGAATTAGAACTCAGGATCGACTCTGGAGCTGAGGCTCCTGTCCCCTGCAGACCCCCTGGCTCAATCTTTCAGCCCCTCCGTGGGACGTCCCACCACCTCGGAGACGGTGATACCCACCTCTTTACAGGTAGAGCTGACCGGGAACAGCATTTACGAATACATCCACCCGGCGGACCACGACGAGATGACAGCGGTGCTCACGGCCCACCAGCCCTACCACTCTCACTTCGTGCAGGGTAAGGCAGCCGTGTGCAAGCGACACCGGGACCCATCGCAGTCAGCTGCTAGCTCTTTCTCCTTTAGGTATGGCAGGGACCGTGGCGCCGCCGCTTGTCTCACGTGCTCTCCACCCCTACCCCCACCCCCCGCAGAGTACGAGATCGAGCGCTCCTTCTTCTTGAGGATGAAGTGCGTCTTGGCCAAGAGGAACGCGGGCCTCACCTGCGGCGGCTACAAGGTGCGTGGCTGAGAAAGAAGATCCACGCCTCCTGGCGGCCGCGCCCACCGAGCAGCGTGAGGGCGAAGGGGGCAGGACTGGAGGCGCGTGAGGGTGGGGAGAGGGGTTCCTGCAGCCAGGACTACCCTGGACGGCTCTCCCCCGCCCCAGCCCCAAACGTCACAGCGCCGCCAGCCGGGCGCATGGCAAGGGCCATTAAACTTTGTGAACAGCTGGAGACTGTGTTTTAAGCTTGCTGACGTCTCAGTGGGTTCGAATACTGCCTTGAACGCTGGGGATCTTAACCTCGGGCTGGTAATGGGCCTTAGGGATGTGTAAAGCATCTGAAACAGTCTGTAAGTTCGGTAGATTGGTAGAGTTTATTCATAGCGTCGGATTCTGCCCGCTACCCCGCCAGAGGTTAAGAACCAGGGTTTTAGCTGGAATGCAAGATTTTCTTGTTTAATGGCAGCGAACACGCAGATCCCAGGGCCCCACTTGGCGATCTGAATGCATTAGGGTTGGCCGGGTTCAGGCCTTTACATTTTCATCAGTTCTTAAGTGAGTCCAGTGGGGCAGGACCGTCACTCCCTTGAGACACGTGGAAGCCCTATAACTGTGGACACTTAAGTGCACCGGCTGTGGCGCACAGGCGTTTGTGGCCGAGAAAAGTCTGCAAATGTTTCCGTCCCTTTCCCACCTTTTTGGGTGTTTCCTGCCTGTGGCTGAGCCTCCGGCCTTGCCCGTCCTCCTCAGGTCATTCACTGCAGCGGCTACCTGAAGATCCGCCAGTACAGCCTGGACATGTCCCCTTTCGATGGCTGCTACCAGAACGTGGGCCTGGTGGCCGTGGGCCACTCGCTGCCTCCTAGCGCCGTCACGGAGATCAAACTGCACAGCAACATGTTCATGTTCCGCGCCAGCCTGGACATGAAGCTCATCTTCCTGGACTCCAGGTGGGTGGTCAGGCCCAGAGTGCCCCCCTAGCGGGAGGGCGGCCCAGCTCAGTCGCCGAGAGTCCTCGTCGACCAATTTTGCGGATGAGGTGACTGAGGGGGCCCTGAGAATTGAGGGTGGGCACAGTTCTGCGGTGGCTGTTCGGGGTGGGGGCAGTCCCGCAGCCGGCGCTCATCCCGGGGGTTACTCTCCGCAGAGTGGCGGAGCTGACAGGGTACGAACCTCAGGACCTGATTGAGAAGACTCTGTACCACCACGTTCACGGCTGCGACACCTTCCACCTGCGCTGCGCCCACCACCTGCGTAAGACGCCACCTTGCCCGCCGGGAGGTGGGGGCGGGACGGTGTTGGAAAAGGTCGGTGGTGTTGCTAGGAGAGGCCCTGCGCGCCTTGCCCCAGGACTGGCCCCAGCTCAGCTCCCTAATCATCCCCTGGCCCTCCTGCAGGCCGAGGGAGTTTCTGAGTTCCCGGGTGAAGTTCTCCCAGGACGGGTCTCGTTCCGCCTCCTCTCCTCCCCCAAGATGGAAATGGGATCTAAGGCTGCCCCACTGGGCTCAAGCTTGCACTGACTCACTGCAGCTTTGAAACAACTTTGCTTTGAGCTTAATCTCCCGGGACAGGGAATGTGAGCGTCCGGGAGTTGATGCCTACACCCGACCTTCCATAGTTAAAATATCGAGTCTCGAGAATCCCCCAACTTTAAGTGTTCCCCTCTTTTTTAAATCTTGAGGGACCGGAGGACTCAGTGCAACTCAACAGGACGAAATGTTCGTTTGGGAATGTTCTGGATGTCTCTCCCTCCTGCCTGGGCGCAGCTCTTAGGGCTCCCTGGGGACCTGCACTCCCCACCGCCAGGGATAACATTTGGGCCGATTCAGGAGCAAGTCTGTTCACCACGAGCCATCTTCTGTCTCTCCATCAGTGCTGGTAAAGGGGCAGGTGACCACCAAATACTACCGGTTCCTGGCGAAGCACGGCGGCTGGGTGTGGGTGCAGAGCTACGCGACCATCGTGCACAACAGCCGCTCGTCCAGGCCGCACTGCATCGTCAGCGTCAACTACGTCCTCACGTGAGTGCACGTCTGGGACTCCGTGGCCCACTCCAGGCGACCCTGGTCTCGTCAGGCGAGGCTGGGGTCCACTGGGTAGGGTCGGTTTTGACCCCGAGCGCTGACTGCGCTGGGAGGTGACAGCTCTAGCACTTTCATCATCATGAAGAGCGGTCTTTATGTTCCAGAGAAAGGTTTAGGAGTTTTCCCCTTCACAGTCTATTTTTGATTTCTACTCTCTCTTTTTTAACCTTGTAAGCGCACTCTTAAATTTAATAGGGCAGGAAGAGAGAGGAAAGGAGGGAGGGGGAGAGAGAGAGGGGGCGCGAGAGAGAGGGAGAAGGATCCTACGTACGGAGCCATTTATAGTGAACAAACAGGACATCTGTTTCACTTTTCAAAGCTGGGTTTGAAGTGCTTAATTTTAACCAGAGTCTCCAATCAAAGTTCAGAGTTCTGAGAGTGATTCGTCCCTGAACCACAAAGAGGGTTTAAGTGACCGGGAGGGTCTAACTTTAACCTCTAGAATGTGAAGAGACCCCACCACCGGAGCTAGGGCTGCAAGTCGTGGCGGGGCCCTTCTGTTGACCTGTCCTCCCTAGGTGAGGAACCGGCCTGGAAGCCACCTGTGGATGAGACTGGCTGGGCGGCCGGGTGACCACACTGGAGCCTTATTCTTTCTAGAAACGATAATCATTTCTGTTTGCCAGTGTGGCCCTGTAGACTGATCACATGTCCTGGTATGCCACTGGTGAAGAAAACACGTTCTGTATACTGTTTGTGAAAGTAGAATTGCTTAGAACCCTTTTGTGTGCAGTTACCTCTTGTTGTTGTTTTTAATTTTTAAATGCAGGTTGAAATTCTTGTGATTTTAGAGAGCCTGAGCAGTTATTTACTTTGGAAGCGTGGACACACCAAGCACTTAGTAGGAATGCTATTTTGACATTAGGATGTTGGTTAAAAAGTGCTATTTTGAATCAGACTATACTATTGGCCATGAGGAATACATTAATTTCACGTTCTTAAATTAGCAAATTAAAAATGTGGTAGTTGGAAATATTATGCTTGGCAATAAGATTATTTACTCTGCCCTGTTTAATAAGAAAATTTAATTCAGTAGACTTGGAAAATGAATTTGGCTTAAATGAGGATTCAGTATTCAAGAAAAATAGCTGGTTATTAAGAAACTTTTTCTTTCTTTCATTTTAGTAAATGATATTGAAATGGATACTGTTAAGTTTTTGTAATAACAAGAAGGCTGTGGATTTTAATACAGAGCAGAAAACATACCAATATTTGGGGGTACAAAACCATCTATTTTAATGAATGCAGTTTTTCACATTATTAAAATAAACATAAGAGAAAATGGCAAAATATAATTCATAAAACAAGCCACTTTGTGAAGCAGAAGTATTAAAGAGTGAAAAATTATGTCTGCTTACCATGGAAAGGAAATGGACATTCTTTAAGAAGGTGCTTTGTATGTCTGAGACATCACGAGCATTATACATACACTCTGTTCTCTGGTGGGTGCCTGTGGTTAGTAATCATTTTTTATCAAACAGCAGGGTATATAGTCACACAGCCCCATATAAATGATCAGAATGCAAGTTGGACCTCCCAGTGGGTAAACTTAATTTATGTTTAGAGTCATTTTGAAATATTCTGTTTTGTTTTCCAGTGGGTAAGTGTACTTTCTTTCTTCTGTTGACTTTGTCATTCTTCACTTTACACACTTCTTCAGAGCTGCAGGATTAGGCTCCCAACTTTACATCAGATTAAAAAGATGTAATGAGGATAAATGATTTACAGAAGAAATAATAGCACTGCATACGATTTTCTGAATGTTTTATATTGCTGAATGAAAAGAGAAATAAACACACATAAGCACACAAGATGAAAAGCTGAAATTGATTACCATTTTATGAGTCTCAGCTCCAATTCTTTGTATAAAAATTCTGAGAACAATTTTTATAGCTGTAAATGTGGAAATTGCCTTAGATGGAATGTCATCAAGTGGCTCTGTGTGTGTTGACAGGATTTTCATAATGAACAGGTTGCAGTTTGTTTGATGTGTATATCACACATCTGGCTGGAAGTTACTAATTTACATTGTCTTAGCAAATTAAATAGATGGCTATTGATTCTCTATGGCAGCAGTGAACTACCACATACATTTGTTTTCAGGGCTAGTTCTCTGTGAAGCCTGAGAATGATAAGTGAATTCCTTCCAAATACACTATCTCAAACAATGCACTGCAAACCACAAGCCCCTCCAAATAACTTGACAGGCCAGATGTTTTCCAAATTTAGTCATTTTAATAGCATATATTGTGAGGGGGTTTTCATGTCATGAAAGTAGAGAGAATTTTAGATAATCATTGGTCAAATGAAAGTGTGACATTTTGGTGGGAGCTACATTCCTAAGAAACTCATTTTTCTGATTTCCTGATGGTAAATTTATTGTTCAAGTTAAAATATGCCTAGAAAAATCAGTCATTATTATCTAACAAAAGCAATAATGAATAGAAATATTCAGTTACCTTGTTTTATTTAGTGGCTGTGACAGTGAATGTAGGAATTTTAGAGGCAGGTGGTACTTATACTGGCTGTGTATGCCCACTGTACAAAATGTTGATATTCTGAAAATCTGGAGAAAAAAGGAGAAGACACTATGATTAAATTTTAAAAATTCTCTTTGTTTTTCTCTGAGTCTTTGAGGTTCCTTGAAGCTTATGTAGCTCTTCGTTAAGGGCTATCCCTCCCCCTAAAAAAACCCAAAACAGGAAAAAAAAACAAAAAACTGACCAGCTCATGACTCTTGTAAGGCACACATACCCTATTAGCTTTTAAAAAAACCTTACTGTAAACTTTGAGTGCCCACAGGCTTTGAAATAAATGTTAAGTATGACAGGCTGACAAAGCCTTACTCCCTAATTATTTTCAAGAGAAGAGTTGAATGGAGCTAGTGTCTAGCTAGTAACAGTGACTGTGGGCAAAGTCCAGAGAAATGTAGAGTGAAAAAGAGCATACTGTGTAAAGCCTAAGTAATTTTCTTGAATTTGTATTTCCTCGAGTTTGTTTAATTAGTAGTATTAATTATTCATAGGCAGTTCAGATGGAAAACATTAATACTCAATGTGAAGAAAATTGAAAATGTGGAACACCCAATAAACTATGAAAAGTAATTTCTAGAAAAATGAATGGTCTTGATTCTCTTTATGTTTTAAAAACAAAACTTTTATTATCTACTCTTAAGGATAAACCAATAAGATATAAAAATCTCATTTTAAAATCTTTTAAAACATAGAATTTTCAAAAATACAAAAAGGTTGAAAGAATAGTACAATGAATATCCATATACACGTCATCTGTAAGCCATATTTGCTTTATGTCTCTCTCTTCCTATATGTATGTCTATTTGTGTATGCACTTTTTCCTCTGCTGAATCATTTTAAAATAAACTACAGACATCATGATACATCATCCTTAAATAACATTCCCTTACATAGCCACTATACCATTTATGATGGCACATTTAAAGTGTTCAAATTACAGTGTGTAGAAGGTTGCAAAAATATACATGAGATCTAGTCTACTGATGCCATTAGAGACAGTCTGCCACTGAAATTCATCAAGTACTCACTGATGTGTGATCTCATTTAAGCTGATTGATAGATGATATATTGTGAGGGAACATCAAAACCCCTTGTTCTCTTCTGTAGCATATAGTAGTAAAATTTAGTGTATTTTAAACTAGACTTCTAATGAGAATTGTAAGCAATAAAATCTCATATTTCACTTGGAAAGTAAAAGAGAAGATTTTTGAGAGTGATTTGGTAATTTTGGAATCAGATACATTTAATATCTTCAACCATTTTTGTTGTTGGTAAAGAAGCCTTCTCTGTTTATTTCTAAGTTTAGGATGGAACAGTGTTTCAGTGGAAAATCTCACATCCTGTTTTAGAGTGATTCATTGAACATATAGAAGAAGGTAATTTTCTGTGTTACAGTTTCTGTCTTAGTGTTAGAGAAGGCAGAACAAATAGAGACAATTTACATTAGTGGTCCTTATAACTTGCTATCTACTAATAATCTTGTAAATTTGCAGAAAAGTTAGGGCAAATGGCGAAGGAGCCATACTTCCTTCATGGGAAAGGGGGGACAAAGAGGATATCTACATTGTAATTATCGCAGATCCCATAATTTTTGTTCTTCTTTGCATAAAACCATTGTTCTCATAATTAAAAAGGGTTTTTAAGTGTTAACATATTCTATGAATATAAACCTTGTGTATCCTTACCATAAAGCAGTAAACATAATATACTCATATTAGTTTGCTCTTTCAAGTGTGTTGAGTGTTGAGTTAATTTGAGCACTTAAATTTTTTTAAAAATTTAATTAACTTAAAGGCCCAGTGATATTATTGTTGTTACTACTAGGAAATTTTAAAAAAAGGTATTCTAAAAACTTGACCAATAATTTGAGTAGTTATAAAAAATGGACTTTATTTTTCTGGGTTAGCAAAACCATCCTTTTATGTTACAAATAATGTCAAATGAATCACCTTTTGACTTAGCAATCTACATCAAAATGTAAAGTAATTTACTCTTGTGCCTCAGATCAATGGAGCACTCGTTGAGTAGATTTAATGTTTTTGATCATTAAAAATAATAATTATATACCAATGTATACTCTCAAATCAGGATTGATCCTTAATTGTGTTGAATTATTATTATGATAAAATTGAACATCAAAACCCCTTGTCCTTTTCAAAGGACTTGTTATGTAATTGAATTGTCATAGAAACAAACTGAAGTCACATTTGTGTGGATAGTACTTTTTGACAATCAAAGCTATTAGTAGTAATTAATAGTAATTTTATAACTACCAAAACAATTTGTTAAAGGGAAGAGCTGGGACACTTAGTTTTACAGTATGTAATACCAGTACTCATTTTAATAATCTTACCTTCCATACCTTTCATATACTTTTCACTAATTGTAATTCTTTTGTCAAAATGATCATGTGTAGTCTTGAATTCATCATTTATACTCAACATTTTTCCCCATGTTGAATCCACATTTCTTTAAAATGCTGTCACATTTATTACTTCATTTGTTTTTTTGACAGCTCTGTGTGGTGGTTGGGGCCAGGATCACACTCCCCATTTCCTATGTGAGGAAGCTGAGGTCAGGTCTGTTGAGTAAGTGGTGAAGCCACGGTTAAAGCCTGGAGTGTTGACTGTATCCCCTGGTTCTCTGTATGGGGTTGGGGGCTGGGAGAAAATGTCTGGGAGAGAGAAATGGGTTTAAATGAGTAAGGCCTTCAGGGTTAGGCTACCCAACTTCTGGATAGGCTTTCATCTGAACTCATGATGGAGCAAAACACTGCCTCTGTGTTGCTGCTTCACAAGTATTGATAAGTATAGATATTGACAGTTTAGGGGGTTAAATTAGCAATGCTACCTTCTCAATGACATTCAGTTAAGGATGTATCTTTTTTCCCCTTACAGACATTCTTATTTTGTAAGAAAAAAATGTGGCCTGCAAACATTTTTGCTTTATCGAATTGTTTGTTTTTAGATTACATAGATACAAAATTGATATTACTAATTATTTCATTTCTACAACCAGATTTAACATTTTATGTTCTTGACAAACAAAAGTCATTGAATTGGCAAATCAACTCATCCTTTTTTTAAAAAAGAAAATCACATAAGGTACTAAATTACCTCCTATGGCGGCAGGCTATTTCCTAGAGAGAGAGAGAGAGAGAGAGTAGGTGGGCATTGGGGCAGGGGCAGCATTGGCTCTTTTATGTTTCTGAAGGAGAATGGCAGAAAAGGTTGTCTCCTGGGGACACTGTTCAGAGTCTGGGAATGGAGAACTTCCCAGCATGCTCTGGATAGGTATGTCATCCTCTGGTCCTTTGGTGGTACTGCTGTCTGGCTGCTTCCCCTTCCACAGGCCTCTCTGGCTTACCCCCCATCCTGTGTTGTTATCCTGACCTGGAGGGCACTGACTCGCAGGACCTCCCCTGTACTTTCTAGGTAGAAGCCTCTTGGTGTTCACTAAATGACCAGCCTGACAACTCGTCTCTGGCTGTTCGGAGAGAAAAAGGTTCTGATCTTTGAGTCACATCATGGAAAAACATGTGAATGGATGGACAAATTCAAATAAGGCTTTACTTTACTGGAACTCCAGAGAAGCATGATTTGTCTTCTGACTTAGTGTAGTCATGAGGCAAACACTGTTATGTTTCATATAAGATATGTGTTGGGGGGTGGATTATGTGTATCTTTTTTTTTAAAAATTGAAGTATAGTTGATTTCCTTTTTTTGGATTATGCATATCTTAATAATTTAGTAAAAGACTGCTACTTTCTTCCTCTTATCCAGGGCTTTCCTCTCTGTTTTCCAATCTTATTGGCTGTGACATCTTGCCGATGAGCAGGTGGTGACTGAAAGCTCATTTGGGTTGAAGTGCCAGTGTCTGTGTTTAAGCTACCATGCAAAAAGGATTGGTTGGAGTTTGGATGGAACCTGGAAATATTTGAGTGCCTATGAATGGAGGAATTTAACATTCTGCTTTGTCTAAGGGAGTAACTTCTCACTTCCTTTTCTCTGCCATAGGTATCCAAGGTTCAGGGAGCTGGCAGGGGTGAGAGATGATCCATGGTGAGGGCAGAGCTAAGGGCCACAAGAGAGGCCACACAATGCT
>NW_011494607.1:19864528-19881854 GCF_000754665.1 Bison bison bison | reverse complement strand
CACACAATGCTTTTGTTGGGCATTGACAACGTTTGTGGTCTGACTGAGTCTGAACCATCTGTTTACCATCTGTGACCTAACTCTAGGAAGTTATATTGCACTGGAATTGTGATTATGCTTTTTTAAAAGCACAGTATAATTTGAAGCAACCTGCAAGGGAAAGGCACAGACTTTGGTGTCAGATGTATCTGGATTCAAACATGCACTGCTGCACAACAGCTGTGAGACTCTGAGCGCAGCTCTGCTCCTTTGATCCTCTGTTTTCCCATCTGTGAAATGGAGACATTTGCACACACTTTTTAAGGATGGCATGCATGCTCAGTCACTCAGTAGTGTCTGACTGTTTGCAACCCCATGGACTGTAGCCTACCAGACTCCTCTATCCATGGGATTTTCCAGGCAAGAATACTGGAGTGGACTGACATTTCCTCCTCCAAGGGATCATCCCGACCCAGGGATTGAGCCTGAGTCTCCTGCATTGTAGGCAGATTCTTTACCACTGTGCCACTCGGAAAGCCATTTTTAAGAACTGAAAAGGATTAAAAGAGAAAATGTATATATAGCACAGTAGCTGGCAGAAAGCAGATGCTCACAATATCTTAACTCTTGTTATTAAGGGACTTCCTGGTAGCTCACCTCTTGCCAGCTATGTGACATCAACTGATATACTTTGAAAGATGAATAATTCCCTCTTTAATTTGGATTTCAAAATCCTCGAATCCACAAATTTAAGTGCTTATTTTCTTTCCCTTCCTCAGTCCTTCCATTCACACCCCTCCAAGCATTGTGCTTTTTGTGTGTGGTAATTTCAATAGTTTGGTTAATTTCTAGATGAGGGGTCCCCACCTTTTGGGATCTAATGCCTGATAATCTGATGTGGAGCTGATGTAATAATAATAGAAATAAAGTACACAGTAAATATAATGTGCTTTAATCATCCTGAAACCATCTCACCCCAGGTCCATGAAAAAAAATTGTCTTCCATAAAAGTAATCCCTGGTACCAAAAAGACTGGGAACTGCTGTTCTAGAGGGAGCTGAGAGTTCTGCTTGGACAGAGGTAAAGCAGCATTTCCTAAGTGCCTTACATTGTGATATAGTGCTTTACGGGGCAAAAGAGCATTCTAAGAAATTAAACTTTAATCAGATTTCTGAAGTTAGTTTAGTTGGAACCAGTGTTATGTCAATTTTACCAAATCAGTAATTATAATTTAAAGTAAATAAAACCTATGACACTGGTACTGTTGATAATTAGTGGAGCCTTTTGTGTGTTCCCCATCTCTCTCCATGGACTGATATGGCTACCTCACCAGTGTTTTCCAGAGGATGGCAGATTGCAGTGATTTATTGGGTATATTCATGAAGCAGAGGTCTTGGCTTCTCTTGGGTAGTTTACAATTTAGTTGACAAAATAAGAGTTTCACTTAAATACTTAAACACTTAAACACTCAGATTAGCCAGTTTGAAATGACGTGATCCACTTGCACTATTTGCTAAGGGCACAGAATTTAAAAGAGCTTGAAGTGAGGGTACAGCTATCGGGAAAGGAGTAGAATTTTAAGGGCTGGAAGCAGAGGTGGGGTCTTTTGAGATGAAGCAGTGCTTTCTGCACATTTGTCCCATTGCTCTTTTTCCATTAAGTATTCTTGGGACAGGTGGCACTGGTGGTAAAGAACCCACCTGCCAATGCAGGAGACATAAGAGACCCAGGTTCAACCCCTGGGTCAGGAAGATCCCCTGAAGAAGGGCATAGGAGTCCACTCCAATATTTTTGCCTGGAGAATCCCATGGACAGAGGAGCTTGGTGGGCTACAGTCCGTGGGCTCACAAAGAGTCACATATGACTGAAGCCACTTAGCAGCCGCAGCATTGCTCTGATAGTATCACTCTTCCAATTTGACCCAGCTGTGCTTGTCCACGCTGTTGTCTAAGCTGAATTTCTTTCTGTCTCTACCTTTTTACCTAAACTGTCTTGATGTAACTGAGCACATTCAGTCAGGATAGGAAACTCTTTTCCCCAAGGCTCTTACCTTCCCCAAATGAATGCTAGTATATCTTCAACATGTTCATATGACTTTAGTAATAAAAATATATTTTTTAGCATCCATGTATAGAACACCATTTAAAAAATTTTAAGGTATGTTAATATTCTGCATCAAACATAAATCTTATTGAAATGAATACCCAGTGGTGCCACAGTGGTATAATGGTTCTATTTTAAAAATTATTTGTAGGGAGCAAATGTGAGATGTGCATTAGAATGACAAAAAGCAGCAGACTGGAGGAGAGAGAGGCACAAAGAACCTGTGTGGCCAGCTCCAGATTGCAGGATGGGAAAGCCTCCTTCAAGCTGCATTTGACATTGTAATCCTACTGTTAGAATATGATGCAGCCTAACCCCTAGGTTTCTTACTTTCTTATTTCAAACTCTGATAGTCATAGGGATGTTTTACAAGATATTTGAAACGTGTTATGAAATGAGATGTCATTACATTTTTATTATATAGCTTTTATTATAAGCAATATAGCTTATTAGTCTGGGCTGTGGGTCTATTGCCTATTTAAATCCCAGTGATGCCATTCTGGCACTATGGGAAAAATCGCCTTCCTTCACTGTCTTTCTTTTTTTAATCTGTAAAATGCAGGTAATGACTATGTTTACCTTATAGAGTCACTGTGAACATTAAACGAGATAATGTGTGAGGTTCTTGGAACTATGCCTGATTACAAAGTAACGAGAATTCAGTGTGAGTTATTAGGGTGATTATCTCAGTGAAGTTAAAGAGAAAAATTTTTTGGCTTACCTGTACATGTGGAATAAATATCTGTGAGTCTTTGGGCTGAAGGAGGGACAGCACAGCTCAGGAAGGCAGAGGGTTGCCCAAGAATGAAAAGTCACCAAACATTCTGATGCATCTGAAAAGGGTTGTGAGACTCTCCTTCAGCTGGTTAGACTAGTGGGTCTACCAGCATTTATAAATGATTTATTGAGCACCTATAATGTGTCAGGCACAGTGCTACATTCTGGAGACAGCAAAATGAACAAGACAATACCTGCAGGAAGAGAAATGAGTGCCAGGCAGTAGACTAGTTTGATTTCCCCCTAGGCTTACTGATGACTGAGATTCCTTCCTGGAGGAATGTGTTTCCACCCACATTAGAAAGAAGAGGGCCCCAAGCACCTTAGGACTGTTAGGACATCCCTGGGGGATAAGCTTATAGGGGAGGTCAGACTCCCCTCTGGTTAGGTGATGGGAGGGAGTGGAGGCGATGGGAGGAGCTGGGCCCCTGGAGAGAGCTGTGTGTGTGTGCGTACATGTGAGTGTGCATGTGCGTGCATGTGTGTGTGTGTATGTATGGAATCATGACTGGCAGCAAAGTAACTGCAGCTAATGAGTCCAGCTTGAATACTCACAGGGACAGTACCCAGGACAGGTCCTGTGCATCTCACTACCTGAGCCGCAGAGAGAACAGCTGTTCCCAGGTTGACTTCTGTCCTGTTGGAAAGATGTTGAACAGTTCTCTGTTCTGCTTTGAATGGGATTTTTGAGTATTTTGTGGGCAGACTTCTAATAGGATTATGAAGCTCAACAAATTGTAAATTAAAGAATCTCTCTAGAGTTAAAATAGTCTTTGCAGATTTATTACATTTTTAGAAAGTGTCACTAATTATTTTAAGTTTCATAATATTTTAAGCTTTTCTCTTGTAAAGGGTAATTCCCAGATTGTCTTGCCCTGGAGAGACTGGAAGATGATGGTCTGCTCAAGCTGAAGGAGGGATGAGAGGGTGCTCTCTTGCATGGAAAGGTTAGGGAGGAAGATGGACTTATGTTTGAGGGGTAGCTACTTCGTGCCACAAGCTCAGAGAGACCAAGTGACTTAGCCAATACAACACGGCTCATGAGTGAGCATACCAATCCAGGGCCTAGACTCCGGAGCCTACCTGATTTCCTGTTGGGCTTGCTGTCTTTAAGCTGGTAACTGTACTAGGATGTTGTTGTTGTTCAGTCATTCAGTTGTGTCTGACTCTTTACAACCCCATGAACAACGAGGCTTGCCTGTCCTTCATGCTCTCCTGGAGTTTGTTCAAACTCATGTCCATTGAGTCAGTGAAGCCATCCAACCATCTCATCCTCTGTTGTCCCCTTCTCCTGCTGCCCTCAATCTTTCCCAGTATCAGGGTCTTTTCCAATGAATCAACTCTTTGCATCAATATTGATGCAAGTGGCCAAAGTATTGGAACTTCAGCTTCAGCTTCAGTCCTTCCAATGAATATTCAGGATTGATTTCCTTTAGGATTGACTTGTTTGATCTCCTTGCTGTACAAGAGACTCTCAAAAGTCATACTAGGGTGAAACATATGAAATTGCCATTTCTAGACATTAGAATAGTTAAAAATTAACAATTTCATAAATTCCACCTATTACTCAGGAATTGATAGGATGTTTTACAGAGATTTTTACCAAGGTCTGTGGACAGTTCACTCTCTTGTACAATACGGGGTCTCCATTGCTTTCCAGTCTGGGTACACTCAGAACCAGTCAGCTCACCTTCCATACCCCAGCCCCCTCCCCTCCACCAGTTTAAGCACCAACATTTAAGACATGTTCACACAGCTGCAAGCTGTAAGCATCACCTATAGATCATTATTTTATTTAGAACATCTAATATTTTACCAGGATTCAAATGCAAGCTACTTTCTTTACTAGAAGAACATCTTTCCTTTGATTGATTGCTAAATAGACAGAGCTTGTGAAAAGATCTCTCTCTCTCTCTTTTTTTTCCTGGGATTTCTTGTTCAAACAGAATTTGTTGTATACACATCAGAAAGCTGTGCTAATATGGGCTGCTGGCCAGATCGTGGAAACAGCCTCATTATATTGAACTGGATGTCATAATGGTACCCATTAAGGTGGAATTCCCTCTGTGTTTGTACTTTTAAACCCAAGTCCCTTGCCACTTAAACATCTCTCTGAGAATAGCAACATTCTCTGGTAACATAGTCTGAGAATGTGCTGGCTCTCTCCTCCTCCTGCTGAAAACCACGATAAAAATAGAATCCCGGGTTCAGAGCATTTTTAGGGGTTTTCAGTTTGCTGCTGCTCCTCGGCCATTCATTCCACTCTCTGCGCTTGTGATGACTGTAATGTGTTCTGATGGCTGAAGGTAAGGACCTACAAGATTTACTTCTTTCAACACTCCCGTTAATTGCTATTGGAGTCCAAATATACAGCAGGAAAAGAGCAGCATTTTTTTTTTCCTCCAGAATTAACCAAATGCAACACAAGAGTTTTCATTTTAATTTTTAAAAGCCGTTAAGAGACTAATAGCATCACAGCATTTCTATTAGCTGTTGAAATCTCACTATCGTCCTGGCAAAGTGAAGTTATTTGCTGTGCCGGATTTGGGTAATGGACCCCTGCAGGGTTACAGCTCAGGAATGCTGGAAGGATGAAGCCCACAAAGGGGAGGGCAGAGTGGGTGTCAATCTCATTCCTCCAATTAGAGCAGTTAAAGAAATAGCAAAGTGCAGGGTGGCATTTATTGTGAGGGCTAATTGAAAACCAGAGGAAAATATTGAGACGCTACATGGCATTTCACATTATAATCTCTTTTCTATTTGTGTCTCATCTCCATTGACTCAATAGGATTTTCATTATAAACAAATTTCTATCATTAGATTCAGGTTAATTTCTGTGGCTGTAATTAAGAGGATGGTAAGAAACAGTTGAGAGCATAGTCCTCTCTACTGAAAACTGGGCATGGTTCTTGAAATTTACCTGGCAAGTCCCAATGCCTCCTACATGCCAAGCTCTGTGGTGAGACCCTGTCATGACCAAGACAGACAAGGTTCTTACCCTCATGGAACATGATTTAGTGGGAAGAAATAGACAGAACTTATAAACAAAGAAATATGTTGTGTGATGTCAAAAAATGAAAGGAAAAAAATTAAGCAGGACAAAGAGATGGAAGTGGTCAGGGAAGGCTTCTCTGAGGACTCTTAAATGAAGGGGAGGCAGCCAAATGGAGGCCTGCAGAGAGAACATTTCCACAGAGAGAAGCAAATGCAAAGGCCCAGAGGTAGAAACCGTCTTGGTAAGTTGATGAACGGAGGAGGTGTGGCTGGAGCAGAGAAAAAGAGGGGAAGAACAGAAAAAGATAATGCTAGAATAGGCAGAGTCAGATCATGTTGAGTTTTGAAGGCCTTGGGTAGCCATTGAAGAGTTTTGAGCCAAAGGCATGGCATGAAGTAATAGAAGCTTTGAAAGGATCATCTGGCTGATGTGGAGAGTAAGCTTCAGGGTGGGTAATGGGAAGAGGCAGGGAGACTAGGTAGGAAGTGATTATAATTACCTAGATTAAGGAAAATGATGGCTTGAAAGAGGGAGGTAGTGGTGAAGGGTCAGGTTCAGGATGTTTTCAAGGCAGACTGATGGGGTTTGCAGATGGATTGGATATAAGTTGTGGAAAAAAATAGGAGTCAAGAATGGCAACCTCAGGCATCTGAGTGAATAATGGGAAGAAATAGATTTGTAGGAAAGGGCAGCAATCAAGGGTTGTATGTGGACATGTTTATTTTGAGATGCCTGTTGTTCATCAGAGTGAAACATCAGGTAGGCAATTGGATCTGTGTGTCTTGGAGTCTGAGGAGGTCTGAGCTAGAGATGGGGATCATCAGCATATGGAATTTAAAGCCAGCAAAGGGAATGAGATCACTAGGGAGTAGATTTGAATAGAGAAGCAGCCTGAGGACCAAGCCCTGCAGCCTGAGTGGTATAGAGTCTGCAGGAACAGGAAGTGCCCAGGAGGAGGCTGAAAGGAATCGAACAGTCAGGGATGGGGATGGGAGTAGTTTGGTGAAATATATGTAGTCAGGGCAGTTCCTGGGGGAAGTGTGAATTTTGTCTTTGGAATGTTCCCTCCCTTTTCAGTGGTTTTCTATTTCCCCTGTGGTGCCCTTTCTTTCCTCTGATTCTGTTAGTTTCTCTCATCCCTGATAACAATTGCCCTAGTTCTCAAAGTGTGGTCCACTGACTGGGAGCATCAGCACCATACTTGTTAAAAATGCAAATTGTGAGCTCCATCCTAGACCTGCAAATGAGAAACTCTAAGAAGTAGAGCCTAGTAAGCTGTATTTTAATACATTTTTCATGTGCTTCTGATGCATGCAGAAATTTGAGAATCACTGCTCTAGGGAAAGGAACTGATAAACTGGATCAATGAAAGATAATAGATGAGGCTTACCCTGTTGTCCTTTTCTGAGCCATCTGTCTACAGCCAAAGAAATAAATGTCTAATGACAGATTTTGAGCATCAACCAGTAGACTATTTTTGAGACATCTTCATGGGAGCCAAGGAAACTTCTCCATCCCCACAAATCATAAAAGCAGGCAGCTGCCTACTTGCCTATCCTGTCTTTGATGCTGCTGCTGCTGCTAAGTTGCTTCAGTCGTGTCCGACTCTGTGAGACCCCTTAGATGGCAGCCCACCAGGCTCCGCCATCCCTGGGATTCTCCAGGCAAGAACACTGGAGTGGGTTGCCATTTCCTTCTCCAATGCATGAAAGTGGAAAGTGAAAGTGAAGTCGCTCAGTCGTGTCCAACTCTGTGCGACCTCATGGACTGCAGCCTACCAGGCTCCTCCGTCCATGGATTTTCCAGGCAAGAGTGCTGGAGGGGGGTGCCATTGCCTTCTCTGGTCCTGTCTTTAGAGTGGGCTGTTTATAACTATATATCCTATATTGTATTATACAAGCTCACCAACTCCACATATGGCAATAATGAAAAATTTAGCATTTTAATGGACAATTCAAAATCTCTAGCAGCAGTTCAGAACTTATTTTGTTAAAACACAACTTACTTATCAGGCAATTTAAAATAAAACCTGAATACCAAGGTACATAATAATAATAACAGAACATTTGTTGAGTTGTAAATTCTTATTCATAAAATACACATCAAATTTGTTTTAGCTGTTTAAATAATAGAGTTTAATATATATTTAGTTAAGCATTACAATAGTAAGGACTTAAGGAGATTAGAAATAAATGAATCCAATTAAAGAACACGTCTGTGAGATTTGATATGTCATAGGTATGAATGAACTGTTTGCTCAGCAACTGTAAAGAAACCATTAAATGATTAACTATCTAGAATAGGTTTAATCAAGAATAAATGCTATAGGAGATATTTTAAAATATTTAAGTTAAACAAATGAAGACTTGTGCATTTGAAAACATAGAATCACACCATCGTTTTTTGCTGCATCTTTCCCCAGGGAGTTTGAAACCTGAGGTTCACCTTTTCTGTGATCTGCAGAAATGCCAGGGTCTTGTGTTGTACGGAAAAGGGCAGAGCTTGCAACAGTGTCATGAGGCTTGGCCTTGTGGGGCCTCCTCAAACACTGTGGGGAACTGGAGGACCCTGAGATCTTGAGGATAGGATTTGTTTGTGTGTGTGTGTTAGTCACTCAGTCATGTCTGACTCTTTGCCACTCTCCTCTTTGCCACCAGAGGAGCCTGCCAGGCTCCTCTCTCCATGGAATTCTCTAGGCAAGAACACTAGAGTAGGTTTCCATTCTCTTCTCCAGGGGATCTTCCCAACTCAGGGACTGAATCCAGGTCTTCTGCATTGCAGGCAGTTTCTTTACCATCTAAGCCACCAGGGAAGCCCAGGATTTGTCTACAGCCAAAGAAATAAGTGTCTAATGATAGATTTTGAACATCAACCAGTAGATTTTCTTGAGACATCTTCAAGGGAGCCAAGGAAACTTCTCAGTATTGTGAGATGATTTCTTTGTGATTACAGGTTTCTTTTCTGTTCCTGGAGTTTGTGTGGAGTTGAAAACGGGAGATGTGCTCTTTCACCCTCTCTGCCAAAGGGTTTTAGGGTTTAGGAATCAACTTTCTAAGGGTCAGGAGAACTAGGTGAGCAAGCTATTCCTGTGAGAATGGAACCTCAACCAAATGTAAGGGGTTAGGTGAGGGATTCCCCCATTATTCATCTATTTCAGATACTGGAAGATCTCTAAAGAGAAGATATATTTAAAAAACATCAGTGTCATAAATGACAGCAAAGGTGAGAGAGATGGACAGAGAAGATAGAAACATGAAAAAGAGGAGTCAGAGTGACATGTATGCATTTTATTTTCTATTTGTGGAAATTTCAAAACATAAGAAAAACTTGATTGGTATTTGTATCATTTTTGTTTCTTTATATTTGGCTTTTTTTCCTCTAGAAGTAGACTCAGATTAGGGGTTCTCATGATGGAAGAGGAGACTGACAGTTTTTAATTTGCCTTTGATAAAAGAGGCAGCACATTTTGCATTTGTTTATTTGACTTTTAAATATCACCTTAGGACAATAAGATATAGACTAGCTGAGCAATAGGATTTGGAACTTTAGACGAGGAAAATTCACAAACACACCTAAACTTTAGTAGCCAGGTATAGAATGAATTTCTGAGCATAAAAAATTAAGTTCCTCAGAACAAGAAATGTGTCCCCAAAGTAGGGTTTATGCCATTTAAACAATGACAAATATGTCATTTATAACTCACATGAAACTAAACTGTTTTAAGAAACTCCATGGTGAGGCTTCCTTTTTTTCAATTATAAGTAATATTTTAAGTCATAGTCTCCAAAGAAGGAAATAAAATGCCCCATAGTTCACTTGGAAGCCTTTAGAGACAGATAATTCTACAAGGTAGGAAGGGTGGAAAATAGATCAGAAAGTAAGTGAAATGTACAGGCACTGAGAGAGCAGAAGGACATGTGGACATTTAAAAATTATAAATGACGTGCATGAGATGTTGAACCTAGGGGAAAAGAAGTTTAGTCGTGCTTTCTCTTTTGTAACTTAACATTATTCACAAAGAAGCAGCCCCGGCTTCTTCTATATAAAGAAAAGAAATTGGGAACCCATTTCACCATTAGATAGGAGTGCCTAAAGTTTGCCTCAACTGGTGTTTCTTTTTTAAGAAATATTTTTCTGATTATAACAGTCACATGTGTTTATTATAGAAAAATTAAAATAATGTGGAGTGTTATAAAGAGAATGTAAAGAACATCATTAATCTATTTTCCAGATCTCTACTGTTAACATTTTAGTTTTTTGCCACCCACTGTATTACACGCTATGCTGTGCTGTGCTTAGTTGCTCAGTCATGTCCAACTCCTTATCACTCCCATATACATGCCTATACAGTACATGTTAATTTTAAAAAAGATAATTTTTTACTTTATCAATAGTATTTCTACATTAACTAAAAAAAAAAGAATGACTGCACAATATTTTATCACAATGGTATGCCATAATTAAATAAGGCTTCTATTGTTGGTTCTTATTTGCTTATTTACAATTAAATATAAGAATTATGCTAATAAGCACCCTTGTATATAGACTTTTGATACCCATCTCTGATTATTTTCACAAGATATAGAAGTGGAATTACTGGATTTAAGGTTTGGACACACCTAAGACTGTTGGTAAAAACTGCTAGTTTATTCTCTTGCTGGTAGTATGTATATATGCCCATTTCACCTTGTCTTCATTGAGATTTATTGTCATTTTAAAAATCTTTTCTAATTTGAAAGGCAAAAATGACATCTGATAGTTGAATTCACACAGGTTATTGCTACTGAGGCTGAACCTTTAGAGAGTTATTTCTCAGCAATTTGTGCATTGTTTACAGCCTTTTTATATTTTTCTATTGCATACATATTTCTTACTGATTTTTAGAAGTATATCTCTGGGGATTTAAAGCACTATTACTACTCACCCCTTCAATACGACTCTAATGGTTCTAAAGATATAGTTGAGGATGAAATTAATTTACTGTTCTAGTTTCCCTAATATCACATATGTGATGCTTGCATCACAACTTGATTTTTTAAAAGTGCAGTTAATATACATACCACTAAAATGGTAGCATATGATTAGTTTCTTTGATTTAAGATCACACAGAATTTCAGAATGATTATTATTAATTATAAGCTGGGAATTTAAAAATCCCTCACATAAACTTGCTTACTTAGCAGATATTTCTTTCCCATATATGTAGAAAGTTTTGCCAGTTTTTAAATTTTGCGTCATTTGGATCGGAGAAGAATGACAGTTTATTGCAGTGAGAATTATTTTGTCAACCATTTGCAAGTGAGTGTTTGTTCTCTGTAAGATATATTGCAAGACAGAAAACAGAGACCATTAGAAGAGAAAAAATGTAGGAGGTTGTCGTTAGATGGGTTTCCCAGGTGGCGCAAGCGGTAAAGGACATGCCTGTCACTGCAGAAAACTGAAGGGACATGGGTTAGATCCCTAGGTCAGGAAGATCCCCTGGAGGAGGGCATGACAGTGCACTCCAGTATTCTTGCCTGGAGAATCCCATGGACAGAGAAGCCTGGTGGGCTACAGTCCATGGGGTCACAAAGAGTCCAACATGACTGAAGTGACTTAGTATGCAGGCACCCACACACGTCATTAGATATTCCATTCACGTGAGAGAGAATAAGTGCCGAGTGAGTGGTGGGGCAGTGACTGGTATAGGGCCTCGGAAGAGAGAGCAGGGAGAGATCACTGTGGCCAGTGAGGGGAAGGGAAGAGTTAGGTGCAGCGTGTGCAGTCTGTCTTAGCTGTATTTCAGTCTGTGTCGTGGGTTTGCACAAATGCATTATGCTATCCCTGTTGTGAGGATGGTTGGTTTTGCCACATCTTCCGTTACAGTTCTTGACTTACTTTTTAGTTGTTGCTGTTTGCCTGTTGTTTATACCCCTGCTTTTCCTTCTTGAAATCACAACATGATGGTAAACCTCATTGACTATTACGTAATATTTACTGTCACATATGGGAAGGGTAAACCACCCTTTACCCTTGTGGGGCTGTCCACTCCATAGCATATTGGACGAAACCTACAAAATGGAGGAGAAAGAGGTTTCTAGGCAGAGGCAATGTTTACATAAAACCCAAGACTTTTGGGGAACTATTAAAATCACCAAATCAAACGGAGAAAACCACAAGGAGCAAACACAAATCCACTTATTAGTATGAGACTATTACATTTCCAAGGGTGCCTGCGCCTAATTTCCCAGCAGATTGTCTTCGTTCATGAACCCCTCACAGTATGGAATCCTCCTTATCAGCTATCTCTGCTGGGGAGCCTGAAAATGAAACAGAAAGTAGGTCTCTCTGCTGCGGAGGTTTACCCAGTGGCCAGGCTGCAACTCTGCCAGAATATAAAGAAGGTCATGCACTTCGTGTAACAGTGACTCTAGAATCCAATTAAAAAGTTTAGTATAAGGCACAGTCATTCCTACTTAATCCGATCACGGTTTAATGCAATCCTCTGCTTATTTCAGTCAGCGCCTTTGGAGCCAAATCAATTGTATGTCTTTGTTTCCACGTTTTCCTCAGTAATTTGATCACCTTCAGCTGTTTAAAAAAATGTAGCTCAATTGGGAAATCTGGCAACATCTTTTAAGAATCGCCACATAACATAAAGTCAACAAACTCCAGAATGGCCAGCTCCCAAACTGATAGGACAGAAGCAAAAATTCAGGAATCTAAAATAAAAGCAGTATAGGGTAAGGTAGAGATGAAGAGGGAAATTCTTGCAGAGAATCTTGACTCAACATGAACTGATCAAATGCTGTTGATTACTTCTCTGTGCACTCACTCCAACTCGCTTCAAGGGTCATACATGTGTTGGTGCTGCTGTCGGCATAGAGAATGCCAGGCTCCCAGTCAAAACGATAGACGTGACATTGACGCATCTCTCTGAAGCTGACCGTACCTTTCAGCAGTGAAGACATCTTTTATTTGCTTTGCAAGAGGGCATCACTCTGAGCTTCCCATATCACAAGTTGGCATTTGCCTTGTGAGTGGTCATGGGATATTGCTTAAGGAGAGGCTGAGGAGACCAATGATGCAAAAATAGCCCCTTTTTATTCAGTTGGAATTTGAGTAGTTCTAAATATGTATATGACTATTATAAAGTTTGGAGTAGACTCAGATGGTTAATTCTGCAAATTGAATGATTTCTGGCTGTCTGTAGTGGAATAAGAGGATTACTTTGGTCTATGCAAATATGGATGAGATTGACAAACTGCAAGGCCTAGTGATTGCAAATTACCTGTTTCACATTGCTTTTAGAGCCTGGGTACCTGAGGATGTCTACAGAGCTGGTTCAAGTCATTAAAAGGAGAAAAATACAAAGTAAATTGGTATCAACAGCCATTTTGAAAAATGTGTCAAATGGCATATGCTACAGTTCCTCTTTTGCTAAGCTTTTGATAAGTATCTGGGAGAGCTGCCCTTAAGAGGGTTACCTGTGGGGTCCTGAATATGACCCATGTGGCACTTCTCAAGAAAGCTTGACCAGGGCTGACTTCTTTCTTTATTAAAATCAGCTAAGTCAAGCTCCATACTCATTTCAGGGGCTAAGATCTGTGCACCCACGTATTTTATTTTGTCCTACTGCCCAGGGAAGCACTGACCGACTTTCCTAGGTGTACACCTACCTTTAAGGATATGTGTGTGATACTAGAATGCATCTCTCTAGGGGATGAGGGGGAGGGGGAGCCAGACTCTTCTTTGTGTCTGAGTTTGGAGGAAGGAAATGGAACTCGTAATGTGATTCCCATCAGTATCTAGACCTTTAATCTATACAAATGAAATACTCAGTTTAATAGAATTGTAACAGTAAAACAAATGCTTTGTTCTCAGTGAATCCACCATTCAGAGCGGCTCTTGGCAGCACATCAACCGTATTTGAAAAGTCTTTAAGTGGGTATTTTTTTATTGTGCTTTTCATCCTGACACATCTTTTGAGCTGTTAGAGTCCCGAACAGAGAAGCACTCATCTCAGAATGCTGCGTCTGTGTTGTGCTATGGTCTTCATTTGGTGACTTAGCAATAAAAAACTTAATTAACTTAATAAATATTTTGGCCACACTATAATAGAGTTTAGAGGGTAAAAAGGAACAGAGCAAATCAAAATGAGTTTGGGATAGAAAGGAAAGAAATATGTCATAGGGAGGTGTTTGGAATGAAACGTATTACAATTGCTATCAAGGTGAACCTTAGCTCTGGGGAAAGCGGGTGCCAAAAAGTGCCCTAGGGGGTGGAAACCATACTATTTATTAAGCATGTATTATCTTCTAGCACTGTGCAATGAGCTTTTCACAGGGTTTCATCTGAACCTCAGCACATCCCTATGAGGTGTAAAGAGGAAATTGAAGTCTAGACAGGTTATCACACAGTAAGAGGCTCACACTGTGATCTACTTGACTTCATGATCTTCTGCTCAGTTTTGATGAATTCTTTTTTGTATTTTTTGGTGCACCAAAACATTAATATTTTTATTGGTGTATCCAAAGTATAACTCTTTGGAGACTTCCCTGATTGTTCAGTGGTTAAGATTCTGGACTTCCACTGCAGGGGGCATGAGTCCAATCCCTGGTTAGGGAAGTTCTACATGCCACAATGTGGCCAAAAAAAAAAAAAAATTCAAAGTATGACTTTTTATATTTATTAGCTTTTTCATATGAATATGTAGAATTTACAATCATTAATTGGCTTTCAAACTTTATTTAAGCCTATTTAATTTGGAGTATTTCATTGGTTGGAAACTATGCAAAAATTTTGGACTTTTTCAATGTCTAAGATGCATACTCTGGGGTCTGATAGTGTGTAAGAGAAAAGTGAATCCTGTAGCCTCTGCTTGTACATCTCTGTGCTGAAATGTTGCATTAAGAATGAATTGACAAAAATTAGTTAGTTGATTTTCAGAGGTACATGTTTCTTGCTGTTAGTTCTAGAGGCTGAGTGGATACTCCACTGTCCAGTGGACGGAAGTACATTTTGACACAGAATATGGTCAAGGATGGGAGCCCTGCCTCCTGCCAGCGCCTAGCTTGCTCACTGTCACATGCACGTGGCCTCAGGGTCAGGTGTGTCTGGGGACTCACCGCCCACAGGGGTCTTTTCCACAGAGAAAGGCTGTTGGGTTTCAGGTTATTAGCAGTCACTGAAGAAAGCAATCCTTTTTTAGTTGCATCCTTACCTTCTTCCTCTTCCACCTAGGTGAACTACTGTGCCAGTTGCCATTGGAACAGGCAAAATAGCTCTTGACAGTAGTCTTCCAGGAACTCAGAATCCACTGGGCAAGATAAGATATAATCCCTTGAAAAATAAGATTTGAGGAGGAAAGAGGTAACCTTCTGGTTCCCTCCTCACTTCCCTCGGGAACTGGCCCCAGTGCCTTGGTCATGAAGGTAGTAACTTAGTCCTTATGTTCATTGCTGTCCCCCCACGGCCACTACAGAGGTGCTCAGTAAACACATCCTGAAGGAATGGATGGGTTTAGCACCCAGGAAGGGCTTTCTAGAGGTGAGTATGACTTAAGGTAGTTCTTTATAAGAGGGATTTTAAGAAACAGAAAGTCAAGAAAGTATAAGATCAATCTGAGGAGAACTATTCTGGATGAAGCAAGGGGCTAATGAAGGAAAATTCTGAGATATTGTCAGAAAAATAGATGGGTGCCACATTTTGGCGGGCAATGAGTTTCTGACCAGCGAGTGCTCAAAATCTGCTCTGTGTGTGGTTCTTGGGAGTTAAGGAGAGCATATAACAGACCAGTGAGGTAATCAGATCCCCCAAAACCCAAAAGACAAATTGCATGCCTACCTTCTAAATTTTTGTTACTCACATAAGGAGAATTTTTTTTTGGTCTTTTTAAAAAAGTTTATTTTTTAATTGAAGGATAATTGCTTTACAGAATTATGTTGGTTTCTGAGTAGATGAGCTATTTGATATGAAACCATTGTAATTTGATGACATCTAGCATAGCATAGCATCACTGAACTGAACTGAACTGATCACTACCCTCCAGTTAGTAGTAGTGATATTATTGGCCCTGTTTTAGCCGGCTTCTATTTCTGGTCACTTGGGGAGGAACTCCTTGCCTGAATTATACTTTTGCCTTTGCCTGATCTCTCTGTAGCAGGACAGATAGGGAGAAGGACAAGAAGGTAAATGATAGTCACTGAACGGTGGAGATCTGCCAACCACTCTTACGTGTATAATTTTATCAAATACTACACTTAACATAGCTATCTTAATCTGAAGAGCGTGGAAAATGCATACAGAATGTTTAAAAAGGTAAACCCATTAGAGAAAGGAAAAATAATATAAGAAAAAAAATAAAGAGACAGTGGAGTTTGTTGCACAGAATTCATGCCATGAGGATTTGTACACTTGCTAGAGGTGGTGACACATCGAACTTGGGCTCAGGGCTTTTTGACTTCATTGCAAAGAAGGAAACATGACGCATGATATGATTCACAGTGCTTGTGAGATAAAAAGAGATCAATTACTCAGAAGCAGCCGGGCTAGTTCTGGAACCTGAGAGAAGATTCTCCCATGAGTCCTCATAAGGAAGACTCTGAAACATTTTATTTTGGCTGCCAGTGGGAAGGATTGATATCCTCTTATGAAACCCGAGGATTCAGCCGAGACTTCCTGCTGCCTGGGAGCAGGCTGAGGTGGTTGGTAGCTGTGGGCAGGGCCAAGCTGTCATCTTTAGTCCCTGAACACCTCAGCAGTACCTTCTCAGTGAACTCTTGAGATACACTTTTTCCCCTGTCACATCACAGCCTGCAGTCATTATGTTTATTTCTTTATTGTTTCTTCTCCTCAAGAGATTGTAATCTGCACAAGGGTAGGGGGCTCTACATGCCTTATTCATCCTTTCATCTCCATATAGCACAAAGTCTGGTATATTTTAGGAGCCTAATAAATACTTACTGAGTAAAGGAGTAGAAAGAACTGGTGGCAAAGTATATCCTCAGGTAACTGAATTAGTTAGCCTGTTGAAAAAGGATTTTTAACTAGTTAGCCTGGATACCCTAGTTTGCTAGCCATATGGGTATTTGGAATGTTTACCCAGGATGACTGATCAAGGAACAGCTGATAAAAGACATTCTTTTTGTCAACCATCAGACAGCATCAGTTGGTCAGTTTTCTGCTGAGCTCATCCCACAAATAGAAAATCTTTAGACTTTATAATGCATAACTCACCAGCAAGGACACAAAAGCTCAGAGAACTGGAATTCTAGATTTATTTTCTACTATATAAAAATAATGAACAATGTATATTTTAATCAAGGCATCTTCATGAACATATCATATAATTTGGCAGCTACATTCACAGAGATTTGTTAAATATTAGGTACTTCCAAAATAATCAAGGTGTTTGTGGAATCCAGTTATATGGCTAACTTTCACTTGATTCCTCTTCAAATATGAATGACTGTCATTTCAGTAAGAGAATAT
>NW_011494607.1:19830615-19864428 GCF_000754665.1 Bison bison bison | reverse complement strand
GTGTATCTGTCTCCTGTGGTGGCCGATTAAGGGCTGTGTCTTTTCACCCTGCAGGGACACGGAATACAAAGGGCTGCAGCTCTCCCTGGATCAGATCGCAGCCTCCAAACCAGCCTTCTCCTACGCAGGCAGCTCCACTCCTGCCCTGACTGACAGCAGGAAGGGGGCCAAGTCCAGGCTCTCCAGCTCAAAGTCCAAATCCAGGACTTCCCCATACCCTCAGGTAGGTGCAGTGCCACTTGGCAGTTTTCTTTTTCTGTGACTTGGTTTGGTCTCGCAGTGGAGGAAGTATTGAAGCTGTTTGGAATTAATTATCTGGCTTTAATACATTTAAAACTTCTATAAATCTGGAAAGCTTTCTAAAAATATCTTCTTCCTTTAAAATAACTATGCTAGTAAAAATTCGAAGTGATCTTGTGGTTTACTGCTTTTTTATGAAGGTTGTGAGAGGATTCATTGCAGTCAAAACCATAACTGTATTTTCAAGGAGAATAGTCCTGAGTGTTTTCCTCAACAACGATTAACCAGAAAGATGGGGCAAGCATAGAAAAATATGGAAAATGAGAGCTTGATGTAGAAAAATGGAATCTTAGGACAGGAACTGAAGTCGAAGGATAAATTAAGAGGTGGAGGCAAAAGATCAAGGGTACATTTCACCATGAGATTTGAGCACAGATGGACTGTTTATGGGGAGGAATGAAACAAAGAGGGTCTTCCAGATGGCAGGAATGGTAGAAAAAGCAGCCCTCTTCTCATCTTTGCAAGGTGGTGAGCTGATGAGACCCAGAGGAGGTATTCCAGAAACACCGCAAGGTACAAAGACAAGTCCTGATGGTTGGAAGGAAGAAAAGAATGTTTTTCCTTATCAGCCTCTGTGATATAGAAACTTGTCTATGTCAAATGTAGGCACAACTCTCTCCTGGCCTGAAGGAAGTAGGACAGAACTGAGGAATTTTCACTCCTGGTACCCTGTGACCATCCTTTTCTTTAAGGGCTGCTTCTGCTAAGTCACTTTAGTCGTGTCCGACTCTGTGTGACCCCATAGATGGCAGCCCACCAGGCTCCCTCGTCCCTGGGCTTCTCCAGGCAAGAACGCTGGAGTGGGTTGCCATTTCCTTTTCCAATGCATGAAAGTGAAAAGTGAAAGGGAAGTCGCTCAGTAGTGTCCGACTGTTCACGACCCCGTGGACCGTAGCCTACCAGGCTCCTCTGTCCATGGGATTTTCCAGGCAAGAGTACTGGAGTGGGGTGCCATCACCTTCTCCGTTCTTTAAGGGCACCATGTCCCAATTCCTGCAGTTCATTAGGGTAATTCAGGAGATGATTCCTGGGCTGGTAGAAAACCAACCAGGATTCGGAGATTTTTCATCAAGGTGGTCTTTATCATTTGTGTTTTTAATTTTTTGAAGTAAAAATGGCAATCTAGAGAGTCCAGAAACTATTATTTCCTTACTTATCAGAACATTTTTAATTCTGTTAACGTCAACAAGTATGTACTGTTTGAGGAAGTGTCATTTGTTGAGCTCATGGGTCACTAAGAAGCTACTATTTGCTAGATTATTTTAGCTTGGAATGTGAAGATGAGATCTGTGTCCCAAGGGACTGCTGTCACATGGTTTCAAATCTCCCACCAAGACCAGATTTCTTTACCCTGACAAAGTGTAAAGAGGAGTAGATGTGTGATGCCTGGACATTTTTCAATGTAAACATTCAGTTATGAAGACTGAGCACTTTATGTATAAAGTGCATTTTAGTTCAAGTTACTGTAGAGGAGGAGTTGCTTCTTTTTATTGAGTATCTGAGAAGCTTTATTTATTACTATCTCATACCTTGGGGAAAGAGTTTTACTGTCTCTTTTTGTTACTTGGAAGAATGAATTACTCCTTTGGGTAATTTTATCCTTATATGGATAGGAGTGCTGGACACATAAATGAAAGAAAAATTTAAATTAGGAAATAGTAAGTTAAGAAGGAATTTGTCCATTGTTACAGAGAAATAAAGCTACAAAACCCAAATATCCCGCTACAAAATCCAAATATCCCCACTGAGCTTCCAAAACCTCACCATCTACATTTTATTTCACCTCAGCTCTTAAGTCTAAAATTTCTCTAGTTTATACTAATGTTGGACTAGGGCTTCCCAGGTGGCAAGGGAATCCACCTGCCAATGCAGGAGACAAAGGAGATACAGATTTGATACCTGGGTCTGAAAGATCCCCTGGCAGAGGACATGGCAACCCACTCCAGTATTTTTGCCTGGAGAATCCCATAGACAGAGAAGCCTGGAGGGCTACTGTCCACAGGGTGGCAAAGAGTCAGACATGACTGAAGCAACTTAGCAAACAATGTTAGACTATCTACACATTAAAAAAAAAATGTTTTAACTGCCATTAGACTGCTCCTTGGGTTCATGTGAGGAGGAGTTAATTTGAAATTGTACATGTTTCATAGTTTTTTGTTTTTTTTTAAAGCAATACAGAAGAGTGGAAAGTAGAAAATCACCCACTATTTCCTCTTTTTCCCTCTCCAAAATGGTGGCTTCTTCTAGAAATGTACTATGATGCATAAAAATCATTCACGTGCACACACCTGTGTTCACATAGAGTTTCTCTTGACTTTTTAAAATGTTCATTCTTGTGTTAATTCTTAGATAAATGCAGTCCTTAGAATTTTGGCCCTGTGTCTCATTTGAAATCTCAGTCATGAATTAAGTTTACTTAACATTTATGTGCCTAGTAAAGGTTATTCTTTAATTGCGTTTGCTTTAGATAATGATGGTGCTAGGTCAATCACTGACTGAGTTCCTAGCACATGGACTACTGATATGTAGAGATCAGAAATGGAACACAGTCTTTGCTTTCAGGGAGCCATGCGTGTAGACAGAAAAGGGAACAGCCTTTGCAGTGAATTGTCCTAGGACGATTGTCCTCAGGTAAACAGCGGGTCCTCTAGGGCGACACAGGGGAAAAGCGTGACATCAGGGCAAACTCATCCATTTCTGCTGAAAGGAAGCAGCTCAGTACTGCCATCTGGAATCCTACATCCTCAGAAATTTTAAAGAAAAGAAAATAATGTAGCTTCTCAAAAGTCTTATTTGGTCCAAATCGCTCTTATATTATTGAAGAATACTTATTTTTCAACTTTCTTGCATTATTGCTATTATGTGTTGCTTCAGTCAGTGCTAGCTGAGTGCCTACACTAGAGCGATGCTATGCTGGCCATTGTGGTGAATGGGGATAGCAGTTGAGTAGGTGCTAGACTATAAAAAAGTGGTATAAGAAACGCCCTTAAGTGTTTCAGTACAGTTGGAATGATAAGTTATGAACTAGAATGAGGGGCATATAGAGGATGATGTATACAAAAGGCTTCAAGAGAGATGTCAGTCTATATGCCTGGGGAGGGTTGTTGACCTAGCTCTGGGGGTAGAATTCAGGTATATGCACATAAGGGAAAGGAGAGGACACTTCAGAAAGACCAGGATTCTAAAGAGATGCAGGAACACCCTGAGTGTGACTGGTGAAGTGGGGGAGAGTGGGTCCCTGTGGTTAAGGACAAGGGGTTATATGTTTGGAAACATTCATTGATTGGTGCCAAATATCTGTGAGGTCAAGGCATTTGGATTTTGTTGTATGGAAAACCAGTAAAGGTTTTGAACTGGAAATGAAGCATTAAGGTGGCTGAAGCAAGGCAGACTACTCGGGAGGCTCATTTTCATAGTCCTGGGTGAGTCTAGCGGGGGTCTGAGCTAAAGTTCTCAAGTGCAGTGAAAAGCACTGTAGAGGAAGGAAGGTTAAATTATTTTTATCCTTGACTGCTTGTACCGCTTCTCATTATAGATGTATTTTGATCATTATAGATTTATTTTTGAAATTATATATATTTGGTTGCACTGGGTCTTTGTTGTGGAGCATAGGCTCTCTAGTTGTAGTGTGAGGACTTGGTTACCCCATGGCATGGGGGATCTTAGTTCCTGGACTAGGGATTGAACCCTTGTCCCCTGCACTGGAAGGCAGATTTTTAACTACTGGACCACCAGGGAAGTCTCTGAAATTGTATTTTAAAGCTTACATTTTGTATTTAGTGACAATAATAGATGCATAATAAATATATTTTTATTTACAAAATGATGAAGATTTTCATAGTATTTAATTTTAAATTCTTCTTCCTCCTCTCAAAAATACAATCTTTTACTTTTTGTTATTTCCATGTTTACATATTTTTAGTACACAAATTCTCTTCAGATTTTTCAAGAGGCTGTTTCCAGAGCAAAAAAAAAAAAAAAAAATTGAGCTCATAAGGTAACATCTTGTGCTTTTTATTAGGTATGAAAATGATGTAATGATGCTATCAATATTATTTATTAAGCTCTTTGCTCTATTATGTATTAGGCATATCCGGAAATTTCTAACAGACATTTGATGAATAGCAAACAGCACCACTGCTTTTTGGAATTATTTAGGCACCCTTACTTGAAGATGTGAGACATGCACAAATTGTAATTCACTGTCACTACTCAGTCTGCAGTCGTAGATGAACTTTCAGGTCCCCACTTGGTATGAGATGCCCTTGGGAATGATTTTAGGCTTGATTACATTATAGTCACTTAATGAATGACTCGGTCACCTTTGTACCTCTATGTATTACTCGGGACAAGAGAGGTCAAAACTGTTTTGAATGGTTTTGAAAGATTTGTTGTAAGAAATATTATAGATAACTCCCAAAGATTCTGCAGGTAGCTACTGTGCTGCTGTAGAGCTATCTTAACAATATGAAAGTTGTATTTTATTGTTACTGGGTTTATATTCATGAATATAGCAACTTATGTTTTTCACAGTTCTGTTGAATTAAAAATATTGAGTTTATGGAATTTATTTTTCAGACCTTACCTCTAGCAATTGCTAGAGTCTCTTCCATCTATTTTGAAGGAACTAGTCATGGCTACTCCAATACAGTTGTGAGTTATCTTGACATAGTGTAGCCACATCAATCATGAATAAATTGCCTCCTGATTCTAGTTTCCTTTGAAACTTTTCCTCTTGGCATGTTTATAGTTGTTACATTTATTAGAGACAGTGCGTGCCCTCCTGTTTTATTGCCTCATTCTGCCCTTCTCTTGCTTTCTCCCTAGTCAGTAATAAGCAATACACTATATAATTCTATAATAACAGTGCATAAAACTATGTATGCTTCTGAAATCTGAAAGCGTTTAATATCTTGTTACAGATACACTGTAACACCTGGAGGTTTAACTCCACATCTGTTACCTTAAATAATCCCACAGAACCCTCTTAATTTTCACTGCCAGCAATCTGGCTTCCTTTCAGTGAAGGTAGAAGATTTCTTCCTACAAAGGTTCTTTCTGGCCTCAAAAAATACACCGGTGACTCCTATGCTGACTTTTAAGCTACAGAGAAAAGAAGGACCAAGAATTTCCCTTGGTGATACTATTGACACATAGTATCAATACTTTTATCAATACTAGGATAGATAGCCCTTCATTTCATGTTTTATATGTTACATGAAAACATGTAATCCTTGACCATTAACAACAAAAACTGTAATGCATCTTGCAAAAAAAAAAAAAGTTATCTTCTCTGAAATTCTTATACTGTACAGGCTTTTTATGTTTTATGGTTATGTCGGAACTTCAGATATCACCTGTTCTATAGAAATATCAGGAGATTATTATTAGAAGATGAAAGGAGGAAAATTCGGAGGCAGTAAATGGAGACTTTAAGATCCTTGAGGACAGGAGATTTTGCCCTTGATAACCAGATTGCTTTGGGTACCCAAAAGCCCTTAGAACATATTGAGTGAGTAGGTAAATGAATTGATAGATGAGTGAAGTTGATAAGATAGGTGGATAAAGAAACAGGAGAACTGAGATGACCTGGGTATATGGCCCTTTCCCCAGAAGGCTTACAGATTCAGTGGGGGAGATAAAAATGTAAACGAAAAATTTAAACACAGTGTAGCATGTATGTGATAAAGGCATCATTGGCAGTGGTGAAGCTCTGGTGGTGTCTTGGGGGCTCCTCTGTCCTTCCAGCAGTGAACTGGAGGTGGGAGTTGGAAGCTGACAATAGCCTCTAGGCCTAGAGACCCTCATACCTTGGGGTGTTTCCAGCAGGTTCAAATTTATTTCTGTTTTGGGACTTCGTGGTGGTCTGGGGGCTAAGACTCAGTCCTCCCAATGAAAAGGGCACAGGTTTGATCCCAGGTCAGGGAACTATATCCTGTATGCCCCAACTAAGCCAAATAAATAAATAAATACTAAAAAAAAATTATTCCTGTTTGCAAGGTTTGCAGTGGGGCTGCAGGCTGACAGTGAATAAGGCCCTGAACCTCTTGGGTGCCCCGTCAAAGACCAGACTCACTCTCCACCTCCAGTTGTGCTTTCGCCCCTTACCCATTTATCCTTCTTCTCCCACTGCCTGTGTCCCAGGAGCTCTGTCACGCTGGAGATCGGAGCTCATCTTAATTTTCTGTCCACTTTGGAAATTTTTCATTTTCAGCCTTTCCTGCTTCTCAGGTTGACCTTAAAGGACCACTGATCATGTTAGTGTTTGGAGAATTGCCACAGTCCTAGCTGTCACTCAAGGTTACCTATAATTGAGTCCTAAATTACATGAACCCTGTGATCCAGCCAGACTTCTCTGCTCCCTCTTTGCTGAATGCCTTGTCCTTTCCTGCCCCCATGCTTGTGCTTATGCATTTATTCTGCCTGCGTTGCCTCTATTTTTCAAAATTCTGCCTATCATCTAAGGACTGAATGCTACCTCTTTCATGAAATATAACTTTCTCCTTTGTGCCTCTATTTAGAATAATCTATCTTCTACTGCCTTCTGGATATGTCAGAGCTTCTCTTTTGGACTATAATATCTTTGAAAGTAGTAACTGTGTCTATTTCATACCTGCCCCCTACCTTGACCCAGCATCTGTGTGTCCTCCACTTATTCACTCACTGAATATTAATGAAATGAATGAATGGATAAGTAAAGACTTTAAGAAGAAGGTGGATACTTTGTTGGTTGCCTATAGAGACATTAAAAACCCCAAGGAGGGAAAATATTCTGCTGCTGCTGCTGCTAAGTCACTTCAGTCGTGTCTGACTCTGTGCGATGGCAGCAGGTTCCCCTGTCCCTGGGATTCTCCAGGCAAGAACACTGGAGTGGGTTGCCATTGCCTTCTCCAATGCATGAAAGTGAAAAGTGAAAGTGAAGTCGCTCAGTCGTGTCCGACTCTTCGAGACCCCATGGACTGCAGCCCACTAGGCTCCTCCGTCCATGGGATTTTCCAGGCAAAAGTACTGGAATGGGATGTCAGCTACTACGGAATTTATAACCTATGTAAAGAAGCAAAAGATACACATGCAAAAAAACCTAAGGATGCTTTCACAAATACAAAATCTTGCAGTACAAATCAAATACCTACCTGCTAAGGAGGAGTTAAATGTGGTAGAATCTAGAAGCTCTTTCAAGGGCAAAACTTTGAACAAGTGTTCTCTGGCTCACATTCTAAGGCAGAGAAACATCTGCATCTTGTCCTGGAGTGGGCTTTCTAGTCTCCATGTCTCCACTGTCATCTCCAGTGCAACCACAGAGAGAAGTGACAACTGATATTTACTCTGTGTGTGTATGTGTGTGTTTTGATTACAAAATGATTGCCCTGAGGTATCTATGCAGTAAGTCCACTACATACAAACCTTCAAGTTGTGAACTGTCTAATAGTGAGAACGTGTGTTCACATGTCCGATCATGTGAGTTAGTTCATGCACATTGTCATGCACGTGCATCCTCTAGAGATGGTTGTGCTTTTGTGTACTTTACTGTACAGTACTGTATAGAGTACAGTAGAACAGTTTCTTCATTTCAAGCCCAGGATGTCCAGAAGCAAGCACAAAAGCAGCAGTGACGTAGCTGGTACTTTTCAAGGTACTGTACCGAAAGAGTAAAAATGTTTTCTTTCTTATTTGTTTGTTTTTTATTATTTGTGTGAAAAGTATTATGAACATATTACAGTACAGTACTATATGGCTGATTGTGTTAGTTGGGTACCTGGGCTAACTTTGTTGGACTTACAAACAAATTGGACTTATAACTGTACTCTTGGAACAGAGCTTGTTTGTACGTACGGAACTTACTGTAGAAGCAATGCTGTTTGGCCTTCCATCTCAGAAACATGTCTTTGTTTATGGGCTCAGCCCTAGTTCCAGGGTCCAATTCCCATGATCAGTAGATACTTTATAGATAACTCTCTTATTCTTTTAATAATCTAAGTGCATTTATGGTACTGTATAGTTGTCTTCCATAAGAAAGGGAAAAGTCTCTTAAAATTTTGGTTTCTTTGTTTGTTTGGTTTGGTTTTTGACCAAACCTCTGGATACAAAAGGCCTTGTGCAGGTCATGTTCCTTCATGATCTTTCCTGACCCTTAGCTCCTCCTCTATCCCATGCCCACTATCTTTGTTCAGTTCTGGGCTCTTCAGAACACGTCACATTTAGACTACTTCATCAGCCTCCTATTGTTCTTTTGGTCTCTAATCATTTCTGCCAGAGTAAGCTTCCTGAAATACCGTTTTAATTGTGTACCCACTGCTCACCCCCTTCCCCCCAAGCCCTACTTAAAAACCTAAAGAGGCTCTATGTTGGTTATAGTATGAAGCCCAATCTCCACAACCTGGTCCTGGCTACATCTTTGCATCTGTCAGCCACCTCTAGCCCCACCACATCAATTCTCCACCCTAGCTGTGTACTCGCCTAAGGACACCTTTCCTGTTGAGCTTCTTAAATCCTACCCAGCCCCCCAAAGCACAGCTGCAGCCTACCTCTCATCCCCACAGATCCCTGGCTATAAGGCATAATTCATGTTAAACACATCTCTCTTTCATAACATAGGATGGTTTGGATCTAGGGGAGAGTTAGTGTCAAAAAAGAAGTTGGGCAGTGGGCAAAGCAGCTGTGCTAAATCAAATGGAAAGCCTCTGCTTCTGACTTAATGGAAATGATGGCTGGAATTTGTGATTCTGCCCCACAGCTGAACAGAGGCGAAGCAGGGGGATGGCTGAATCCACCATCAAAATACGCCCAGGAAAATTTATTTTAAGAAAACCTATCAAATAAAATCTTATTAAAACCAAATAGTCAAAATCAAGAGAGCAATGCCTTACTTGACAGTTTTTGGTGGGATCTGACCCAGTCATAATGTGAAATTTGTAGAGTTAAGTTGGATTTGAATATCTTTGCTAAGAAATTTAGATTTCCTTAACTCATCCATCCTTCACAGATTTTTACGAAACCTCTTTAAGCACATTATGGCACATTGAATTGCAGTGTTTTCCTGGAAGGTCAAGGTCTGGATGTGTATTATTTAACAGTTTGTGCTTTTTTAGTTTTCCTTATTGTACTTGACTTAGAAGATGAGAAAGTAGATCCATC
This sequence comes from Bison bison bison, assembly GCF_000754665.1. Classification (NCBI taxonomy): domain Eukaryota; kingdom Metazoa; phylum Chordata; class Mammalia; order Artiodactyla; family Bovidae; genus Bison; species Bison bison. The sequence goes on along the minus strand of NW_011494607.1, from coordinate 19,854,993 downwards.
CTTCCATTTACGGACACCAGTTTGAAATTGATTACCTCGGTAGAGAGCCTTTGAGCTTTAGTTTCTTTTCACAAAGTTACAAGTCTGATAGATCTCCTCTTTCAGCATGCAGAAGGCCAGTGATATGCCTGCCAATAATCTGTTGGCCCAAGTCTAGGACAGTGCCAAGAGCAGCTTGGGCAGCCGTCCTTTGTCGAGACTCAGAATAAACCAATGGAAGGCCAGACAAAGCTGCAATAAGGGGCTGGAGCAGGTGGCACCACCTGCACCCATCTAATTCAAGCTCATCTAATCTGCCACTTATATGTGAAAAATCAGAGAGTGAGTCACAGTATCAGTGAAAAGATGGAAGTAGTTCTGGCTCATGCTCAAAGCCCATCAGGGAAGAAGATTACCGTTAAAACTAGTGCTACTGGTCCTGGAAACCCAGGATTTATCCAATGGGCTAGAGCCACTTCTGTATTATCAATGCAAAGTTGAGATCTCCTTGATCATTTACAGCTGTGTGTGCCAGGACATTAAAGGGCCTAATTAAATGTTTATTACCTGTTTAAAATCTTCAGTGCAGTGAAGATACCTGCCAGCCTTTGGGACTTTACCTTTGGATTTATAGACGGATGTGGACTGTGGATTTCATGGTTGGGAACAGCTCTCTCCATATGGAACTGTCTAGGGGATTCCTGGAGAAAACCCGGCCTCTGGTTCCGAGTGCTGGTTCCAGCTGCACGTCACCCTGACCGCTAATGAGATGTCGACTGTACTTACTTTTCTGTGAGAAAAATGACTGAACCAGATCCCAGCGACATTTTTGTAACTGTGGGGGGTGGATTAAGAGAAGGCCTATGACATTTCAAACCACATTTGAGGTACATAAAAAAACTTCCCATGTTTCTACTTCATGAAATTTATCAGGAACTTACAGGTATGAAAGATTTCTCACCAAAAGATTCTTTGAACTAAAAATAACTAAAATGTGGGTTAAAGCTAAATATGTCACAAAAACCACAGATTATATACTATGAGTGAAGCAGATCATAAAAATAATAAGTGAAAAGTCTTGTGAACCCATTCTTTAAAACTGTCATCTTCATCTGATTGAAGATGATGATTTATACCATTTTCTAAAATGAAGGGAGAAATGGCCTAAGTATTTAAAATGCTTAATGATTAAGCATAATGCATAATGCAAATGCATAAAAATGCATAATGATTAATGATTAATTTTCCTTGAAGGTTTCCTTAAGCTTAACTCTTTTGAAGTTGTATGTAATTAAACAGAATTTCATTTAAAATTTCATGAGGATGCTTTTCCAATGCTAAACATGTGCGAGACTTATGTAGAAATCATGTTATAGTTAGCCTTTTTTAATGTATGTTCCTGAATTATGTTCCTGAATGTTCCTGAATTATTCTTGCTGTTGATTAATTAGACAATAAATTACACATGAAGTAAAAGCAAAAATTTCTATCTACCATTAATAGGAGTGCAGGAATGAAACAAATAATGTCTTCTTGATATCTTCTTTGCAGTTTCATTTATTTACAATTTCTAGGTAGTAAAGTTTTTCATGTTAGAAATTGACTTTATTATTTGACTGCTATTCAGTTACATTTTCACAGGCAAATGTTTTCAGTCAGCCCTTCAGATTAGCAAAATAACTTGCATAATTGTCATCTTAAAATGCATTTGATTTTGACACTAGTTTTTCTCTTACGCTTATGTTTATCCTTGACAAAACCCCCAGCAATTTCCAACGTGTATAAACCAAAGGCGTTCTTCATAGCAAACACAACTCCTGTTTGAGGGAAGCACCCCCAGCAGTGGGGGCTATTTTAATGGACATGCTGTATTACTTTAATCTAACCCTTTTACCATCTGTTCTTCCCATAACAGTGAATGAAAAAAAAAAAAGGACATATTTTATGTTTCAGGGTTACATTAGTAAAAAGTAAGATAAAAGTGATTTAAAAGCATGCATATGTTCTTAGTACAATGCAGTCTGCATCTGTGATGTTTTTTTCTCATGGTTCAGACACAAATCAAGAGGAAAGCTGTTCATGCCTGATAGAGTGAAAGTTTTTCATAGAAAACAGGACTTTACCATAAGAGGGTCTCTCTATATATTTTACAGCTAAAAATGATATTAAAAAAAAACCTCAGTGAGCTGCCAGAATAAAAATAGATAATGATAACATCTATCGTTGGAACATCTGGCATTTTTCCTGAGTTGCCTTGTTGCTGCCACATCCAGATGAATGCAGAGCACCTGTCTGGAACATGCTGTTGAGGCAGGAGAGACTCTCATGACTGTTATCAAAAGGGGAATATCTGTGCTGTAACTGTTGTGGAAGAGTGCTTCAGTACTAAGAGGACGTCACCGAGGCTGTGTGGAGATGGTCTACTGGAATGTAGAGGTTGGAGAAAGTTCCCTTTGTAAGAACATGCTTGGGGACCTGGGATCCATTACTGCTGCATACAGGGTGGGACACTGCTGTTTTTGTTAGCTAGGTACCTAAGTCTAGATGAGTCCAGGATTCTGGAAAGAGCAAAGACTCTGGAATTGCATCTCTCCTCTTAAATATCATACTCATGTGAACTTGGGCAGTTTAGGTTTTTTGTTTTTGCTTCATTTGTTGCATCAGTAAAGGGATTAATGATACTTTTAAGATGTTGTGAGCATTTAATAAGATATTGTCTGTGGGATCTCAGTACAGTGACCAGAGCGAAGCAAGTATTTGATAAAGGTAGTGTGATGGGTTGCTGTGTGGTGGGTATTAGCATATGCAAATGATATGGTAAACTGCCTCTTAGTCATTAGTTCATTTTCCCTTCCCAAGTAGCTACAGTGTTAATAGAGAGTAAGAGCTCCCTTCTTTGAACTCCTTAACTACATTGCTTTTCTCTTTGTTCAGCCCTTGCCATTTTTGAACTTGTATTAAAGTTATGTCTTGTGCATTATTTATACTGCTTCTAATATGAACACCTTGAAGATGGAGCTGCATTTCTCAAATCACTTGGCATATGGCCTTGCCAATATTAGATGTTCAGTAAATATCAGAATGAATCATAGAGTAAATTGTTGTAAATAGTTTCCATTGAATGCATATAAAACCCCAGCTGATGGCTCAGATTTTTAACCGGATGAAGTGTCAGTCTCTTTTAGAAGGAATGATTCTTTCACGAGCCCTGAGTCTCAGAGGAAAGCTGGGGGCTGTGACTGGCATCTGACATCCATTGCTGGCAGGCATCCAAGCTCTTTGCTGGTCGATGTTAGCCCACCTTTGGTGGGTGACATGTGGTTTCAAGTTTATTAGAACCAGGGCATCCTACATCTGACTCATTTTTTAAATTTACCAACATGAAAGCCTGTTTTGAAAATTAAATTTTAAATAAGAAATAGGGGTAAATTAAGGTGCAGAGTATTCATAATAATAAATTTTCTAAGAAGGAAAAACAGAGGTTTCTGCAAAATTCACCACCGGGAGTTGGTGATGGACAGGGAGGCCTGGCATGCTGTGATTCATGGGGTCGCAGAGTTGGACATGACTGAGCAACTGGACTGAACTGAAAGTTTCTTTCATTGTTGATAAAATCTAATTAAAATAGGGAATCGAATCATTCCGTTTCTTATCTTTAAACAGAGGAGAAAGTGTCATTACCTTTTCAAAAGAAGAAGAGCAGATTCTATAGGTTCTAAACTGTGATTTTTTTTTTTTAACCTAAAAATGATCTAGATATCAACAATTGCTGGGAGAACCATCCACAGGCGCTGGCTAATCGATCATTAAGGGTCCTCTCCCCTCCCACAGATCTGTGGGCTTTCTGTTAAAGTTAAGTGATAAGAATCATTGGTACCAAAGGGCATTTGAGCCTTGAAAATCAGAGCATTTGGAAGAAAAGGCCATACTGTTTAGGTGATTGGCCAGTCACCTGATTTCTTTTTGCGTCTGGGATGTTGATTTCTTTTTTAAAATTTTTATACTGAAGTATATTTGATCTGATCTGATCTGATCTGATTGTTGATTCACAATATTGTGTTGGTTTCAGATGTATAGTGACTGTGATTGTTATATATACATGTATTTCAGATTATTTCCATTATAGTTTATTATAAGATATTGAATATAGTTCCCTGTGCCTTACAGTAAATCCTTATTTCTTATCTATTTTATGTATAGTAGTTTGTATCTGTTAATTTCATACTCCTAATTTATCCCTCCCCCCTCCCTTTGCCCTTTGGTAACCCCGTTTGTTTTCTATGTCAGTGAATCTGTTTTTGTTTTGTGTATAGATTTATTTGCATTATTTTTTAGATCCCACATATAGGTAATAGCACATAATACTTGTCTCTTTCTGTCTGATGTACTTTACTCGGTAGGTATTTTCTAGGTCCACCCATGTTGCTGCAAATGACAATATTTCATGATTTTTTATGGCTAATATTGCATTGTAAATATACACCACATCTTCTTAAACCAGTCATCTGTTGATGGGCACTTGGGTTGTTTCCACATCCTGGCTGTTGTAAATAACACTGCCATGAACACTGAGGTGTATCTCTTCGAATTAGAGTTTTTATTTTTTCCAGATGTATACCCAGGAGTGGAATTGCTAGATCATATGGTAGTTCTATTTTTTCATTTTTTGAGGAACCTCCTTATGATTTTCCATAGTGGCTGTACCTATTTACATTCTCACCAGCAGTGTACAAGAGATGTTTTCTCCAAAAGAGATGTTGATTTCTTTATTCTTTAACCTATGTGTTTTATCTCTGACATGCCTATAGGATGGAACTGAAAATATGACCTTTAGATGATATAATCTAGGGAAAAAAATCATTTTTACAAGATTGTGGTATAACTATTCCTCTACTGAAAAGAAAATCATTGATTAAGGACCTTTAGGTCCCCAAACTTTTTGGCACCAGAGACCAGTTTCATGAAAGACAGTTTTTCCACAGACCCGGGGTGGAGTGGGGGATGGTTTCAGAATAATTTAAGTGTATTGCATTTATTGTGCCTGCCGCTCACCTCCTGTTGTGCAGCCTGGTTCCTAACCGGCCAAGGACCACTACCGATCTGTGGCCCCAGCGGTTGGGGACCTCTAATTTACATGTTACATATATATCTGTAACATTTGCATTTTAAGAGTATTTCGATGCATGTTATTTACTTGATCTTCCCTGTGATGGTATAATGCAGGCAGTCTCTTCCTGTTCTGCAGATGGAAAAGTCAAAGCCCACAGGAGGTGATCTTCAGAACAAGTCATGTTGGATGACAGTAGATCAGGGTCCACCCATATTTGAATTCAGATCTGAATGCTGTTTCTACTGGACTCCCTAATTCATAACTTAAAATAATATTTTTATGCACAAAATATTAATCATCAGTAATAAAAACAAAGATATTTAATTAAATTATAGCTTTATCAGAGCATGTGTCTATTTCTTCAGAAAAAAAAGTTTAAAACAAATAGTCTTATCTCTAATCATTCTATAAAAATGAAATATTTTGCTATATAGGATTTTCTTATTTTAAAATACTTATGTTGAGGAAATTCCCTGATAGTCTAGTGGTTAGGACTTCATTCTTTCACTTCAGGGGCTCTGGTTTGATCCCTGGTCAAGGAACTAAGATCCTGCAAGCCACATGGTGGGGCCAAAAAACCAACAAACAGAAATGAAACACAACATCTTAACTTTGAAATGATTTCATACATAAAGAAAAGTTGCAAGGACAGTAAAGTATTTCTGCCTAATAAACCTAGGTTCACTACAGCTTAACATTTTGCCATTTTTGCTTTGTCATATTCTCTTTCTCTTTTCCCATCTGCCCTCATTTTTTATTTTTTCTGAACCAGCTTAGAGTAGGTTCCATGTATAATACCTCTTTACCTATACCTTACTACTCAGTGTATCAATATATTGCTTGGTGTAGTGGCTTCTTAGCAGTGCGGAATTTCAGTTTTTGTTAACTGCTGCCAAATTCTCTTCCATAGAGGCTGTTATCAGTCTGCATTTCCATGAGCTGTGGGTGGGACAGAGTACCTGTTTGCCCGCACTCTGCCAAGCAAAGTATTTTCAAGCTTTTGAATGTGTGATAATCTAATGGTTAAGAAATGGTATCTCAGGGACTTCCCTGGTGGTCCAGTGACTAAGACTCTGAGCTCCCAGTGACAGGGGCCTCAGGTATGAATGACCCTGGTCAGGGAACTAGATCCCACGTGCTGCAATTAAGACTCCCTGTCCATCACCAACTCCCGGAGTTTACTCAAACTCATGTCCATTGAGTCAGTGATGCCATCTAACCATTTCATCCTCTGTCATCCCCTTCTTCTCCTGCCTTCAATCCTTCCCAGCATCAGGGTCTTTTCCAATGGGTCAGTTCTTTGCATCAGGTGGCCAAAGTATTGGAGGTTCAGCTTCAGTATCAGTCCTTTCAATGAACACCCAGGACTGATCTTTAGGATGGATTGGTTGGATCTCCTTGCTGTCCAAGGTACTCTCAAGAGTCTTCTCTAACATCACAGTTGAAAAGCATCAATTCTTCAGTACTCAACTTTCTTTTTACTCCAACTCTAACATCCATACACGACTACTGGAAAAAACATAGCTTTGACTAGATGGACCTTTGTTGGCAAAATAATGTCTCTGCTTTTTAATATGCTGTCTAGGTTGGTCATAACTTTCCTTCCAAGGAGAAAGCGTCTTTTAATTTCATGGCTGCAGTCACCATCTTCAGTGATTTTGGAGCACCCCAAAATAAAATCTGTCACTGTTTCCACTGTTTCTCCATCTATTTGCCATGAAGTGATGGGACCAGATGCCACGATCTTAGTTTTCTGAATGTTGAGCTATAAGCCAACTTTTTCACTCTCCTCTTTCACTTTCATCAAGAGGCTCTTTAGTTCTTCACTTTCTGCCATAAGGGTGGTGTCATCTGCATATCTGAGGTTATTGATATTTCTCCCAGCAATCTTGACTCCAGCTTGTGCTTCATCCAGCCCAGCGTTTCTCATGATGTACTCTGCATATAAGTTAAATAAGCAGGGTGACAATATACAGCCTTGACGTACTTTTTTCCCTATTTGGAACCAGTCTGTTGTTTCATCTCCAGTTCTAACTGTTGCTTCTTGACCTGCATACAGATTTCTCAAGAGGCAGGTCAGGTAGTCTGGTATTCCCATCTTTTTAAGAATTTTCCAGAGTTTGTTGTGGTCCACCCAGCCAAAGGTTTTGACGTAGTCAATAAAGCAGAAGTAGATATTTTTCTGGAACTTCCTTGCTTTTTTGATGATCCAAAGGATGTTGGCAATTTGATCTCTGGTTCCTCTGCTTTTTCTAAACTTGAACATCTGGAAGTTCATGGTTCAAGTACTGTTGAAGTCTGGCTTGGAGACTTTTGAACATTAATTTACTAGCGTGTGAGATGAGTGCAATTGTGTAGTAGTTGCAATATTCTTTGGTATTGCCTTTCTTTTGTATTACCTTTTCTAGTCCTGTGGACACTCCTGAGTTTTCCAAATCTGCTGGCATATTGAGTGCAGCACTTTCATAGCATCATCTTTTATGAATTGAAATAGCTCAACTGGAATTCCATCACCTCCACTAGCTTTGTTCATAGTTCAAGTGGGTTTCCTAAGGCCCACTTGACTTTGCATTACAGGACAGGATGTCTGGCTCTAGGTTGGTGATCACACCACTGTGATTATCTGGATCATGAAGATCTTTTTTGTATAGTTCTTCTGTGTATTCTTGCCACCTCTTCTTAATATCTTCTGCTTCTGTTGGTGCTAAGTTGCTTCAGTCATGTCCGACTCTGTGCGAGCCCATAGATGGCAGCCCACCAGGCTTCTCCATCCCTGGGACTCTCCAGGCAAGAACACTGGAGTGGGTTGCCATTTCCTTCTCCAAGGCATGAAAGTGAAAAGTGAAAGTGAAGTCGCTCAGTCGTGTCCGACTCTTAGCGACCCCATGGACTGCGGCCCACCAGGCTCCTCCGTCCATGGGATTTTCCAGGCAAGAGTGCTGGAGTGGGATGCCATTGCCTTCCATACAATTTCTGTCCTTTATTGAGCCCATCTTTTCATAAAATGTTCCCTTGGTGTCTCTAATTTTCTTGAAGAGATCTCTAGACTTTCCCATTCTATTGTTTTCTTCTATTTCTTGCATTGATCAGTGAGGAAGGCTTTCTTATCTTTATGCTATTCTTTGGAACTCTGCATTCAAATGGCTATATCTTTCCTTTTCTCCTTTGCTTTTCATTTCTCTTCTCACAGCTATTTGTAAGGCCTCCTCTGACAACCATTTTGCCTTTTTGCATTTCTTTTCCTTGGGGATGGTCTTGATATCTGCCTCCTGGACAATGTTGTGAACCTCTGTCCATAATTCTTCATGCACTCTGTCTTTCAGATCTAATCCCATTTCTCACTTCCACTGTATAATTGTAGGGGATTTGATTTAGGCCATACCTGAGTGGTCTAGTGGTTTTCCCTACTTTCTTCAATTTAAGTCTGAATTTGGCAATGAGGAGTTCATGGTCTGAGCCACAGTCAGCTCCCGGTCTTGTTTTTGCTGACTGTATAGAGCTTATCCATCTTTAGCTGCAAAGAATATAATCAATCTGATTTCAGTGTTGACCATCTGTTGATGTCCATGTGTAGAGTCTTCTCTTTGTTGTTGGAAGAGGGTGTTTGCTATGACCAGTGCATTCTCTTGGCAAAACTCTATTAGTCTGTGCCCTGGTTCATTCCGTACTCAAGGGCCAAATTTGCCTGTTACTCCAGGTGTTTCTTGACTTCCTACTTTTGCATTCCAGTCCCCTATAATGAAAAGGACATCTTTTTTGGGTGTTAGTTCTAGAAGGTCTTGTAGGTCTTCATAGAACCGTTCAACTTCAGCTTCTTCAGCATTAGTGGTCAGGGCATAGACTTGGATCACTGTGATATTGAATGGTTTGCCTTGGAAACAAACAGAGATCATTCTGTTGTTTTTGAGATTGCATCCAAGTCATGCATTTCAGACTCTTTTGTTGACTATGATGGCTACTCCATTTCTTCTAAGAGATTCTTGCCCACAGTAGTAGATATAATGGTCATCTGAGTTACATTCACCCATTCCAGTCCATTTTAGTTCACTGATTCCTAAAATGTGGATGTACACCCATGCCATCTCCTACTTGACCACTTCCAGTTTGCCTTGATTCATGGACCTGACATTCCAGGTTCCTATGCAATATTGCTCTTTACAGCATCAGACTTTACTTCCATCACTAGTCACACCCACAACTGGGTGTTGTTTTTGCTTTGGCTCGGTCTCTTCATTCTTTCTGGAGTTATTTCTCCACTGATCTCCAGTAACATCATGCGCACCTACCAACCTGGGGAGTTCATCTTTCAGTGTCCTATCTTTTTGCCTTTTCATATTGTTCCTAGGGTTCTCAAGGCAAGAATAATGAAGTGGCTTGCCATTCCCTTCTCCAATGAACCACATTTTGTCAGAACTCTCCACCATGACCTGTCCATCTTGGGTGGCCCTACACGGCAAGGCTCATAGTTTCATTGAGTTAGACAAGGCTGTGGTCCATGTGATCAGTTTGGTTAGTTTCCAGTGATAGTGGTTTTCAGTCTGTCTGCCTCCAATGGAGAAGGATAAGAGGCTTATGGAAGCTTTCTGATGGGAGAGACTGACTGAAGGGGAAACTGAGTCTTGTTCTGATGGGCAGGGTCATGTTCAGTAAATCTTTAATTTTCTGTTGATGGGTGGGGCTGTGTTCCCTCCTGTTATTTACCTGGGGCCTAACTATGGTGGGGGTGTAATGAAAATAATGGGGACCTCCTTCAAAAGGTCCCATGCATGCACTGCTACACTCTGTGCCCCAAGCCCTGCAGCCGGCCACCACCAACCCACACCTCTGCCAGAGTCTCCTGGACACTTACGGGCAAGTCTGAGTCAGTCTCTTGTTGGGTCACTGCTCCTTTCTCCTGGGTCCTGGTGTACACAAGGTTCTGTTTGTGCCCACCAAGAGTCTGTTTCCCAGTCCTGTGTAAGTTCTGGTGGCTCTATGGTGGGGTTAATGGCGACCTCCTCCAAGAAGGCTTATGCCTTACCCAGGTCTGCTGCACCCAGAGCCCCTGCCCCTGAAGCAGTCCACTGCTGACCCGTACCTCTACAGGAGATGCTCAAACACAGTTCTGTCTTAGTCTCTGTGGGGTCTCTGTGTTCTGGTGTACACAAGGTTTGTTTGAGCCCTCTGAGCATTTCTGGCAGGAATGGGGTTTGATTCTAAATGCGATTTTGCCCCTCCTACCATCTTGCTGGGGCTTCTCCTTTGTTCTTGGATGTGGGGCATCTCCTCACAGTTGCTCGAGCACTGCGCAGCCACTGCTCCTGCATCTACCATCTTGCTAGGGCTTCTCTTCCCTTGGACATGGGGTATCTCTTATGTGTATTTTACCACAATTAAAAATAATTTTAAAAAGAAAAAGAATGGTTACAGAGGACCTGGAAGTGGGAAAAAATGCTGCTATAAGCATTCATGTATCGATTTTTAAATGAATATAATTTTCATTTATCTGGAAAAAGTGTCCAGTTTTGCATATAGCAGTTGCACATTTAGGCTTTTTAGAAACTTCTAAGCTCTTTTCCAGAAGGGCTATATCATTTTACATTCCTATCAGCATTGCATGAATGAGCCAGTTTTCCTTCATCTTTGTATTGTCATTTGGTATTGTCACTATTTTTTTATTTTAGCCATTCTAATAGGTATGTGATAATATTTCTTAGTTGTTTGAATTTTCCATCATGTTTTGTCATCTCTTTATCTACCGAGTGAAATGTCTCTTCATGTCTTTCACACATTTTAGTGTTTTATTGTTGAGTTTGGGAGTTCTGGATTTTGCTTGATTTTGAGTTCCTTACCTGTGGTCAGTGCTATGAGCTACTAAATATTGACTTGTGTTCATATTTTGGCATTGATTGAGCTCTTTCTTCCTAAGGATAATTTTCTTCATTTTGCCTATGTCCTCAATCCCTTTCTCTCTCTCCCCACTCTCTCTCTCTCTCTTTTTTTTTCACATAGCTTCTTAAACCACTCTGTACCTTACTCTCTGTACCCACAGGCTCATAGCAACTGCTGCTGGACTTTCTTTTTTTTACTTATAAGAAATTTGAAATTTGGCATATTCCTTGCCTCCTAGTAATGCTGATAGGATAGGTCATGTGAGGTTTAATTTGTGCTCCTTGATAACTTTATGTTTTCTTGGGGGAGGATGTGTGAAGAGATGCAGATTCAAATGGATGCTATTATCCTTCCTACTCAGAAGCCTCTAGAATGGAATGATTTATTGACCAAAAGTCCTCATAATACCTATAAAATTTGTGTTATGAGATACTTGGGGGGGGGAATTAACATTAGAGCAAAATTATGACTGACATAATAGCCTTCTTCTTATAACCATGAAAATAAAAATTCTTGGACTTGTATTATAGTTCTAATTATCTACTTTAAATAAGTGCAACAGGACCAGGAACAGGCATAGGGATCATGTGTTTCAACACTAGAAAGGATACCAAATAATTGTCTTATCATGAAGAATATTAGAGCTGGAAGAAAAGTTCAAGGACTAACCTAACCTGATATGTCATTTTATAACTGAGGCTAAGAAAGATAAATTTTCCCTAGGTTACCCTGGTGGGCTACAGTCCATAGGGTCGCAAAGAGTCGGATACAACTGGAGCAACTCAGCACGCATTCACACCCCGAGAGTTACTATCAAGAATGGATCTGGAACCAAGTCTCCTGGCTCTCTGTCCCTAGGGCCTCTTCCATTAAATGGCCCCAGCCCTGGTTCAGCTTTTCCTGTTAGAACCCAAGAAATTAAATCAGTTGCCTGTGACTGTACATGTGGTTAAGTAGCAAATGTAGGTGCCAGGGAGACCAGGAGGCTTCATCTATAGCACTCATTCACAGGCGGCATACGTTGCCTGGCTGCCTGCCTCTCTTTCTGCCCTCTCTCTTTCCTTAAACATGTCATGAACAACTGAACTACTTCAGATCAAATTACAGGGTTGTAGTGTTAATGAAGTATGGTCTGTTTTAAAGGGCGGACATGGCTTACCGTTTTTTGTTTTGGGGGGCTTTTTTTTTGTCCCATGAGGGTTCTTAATTTCCCACCAGGAATCAAACTGGTGCCCCCTGCAGTGGCAATGCAGAGTCTCAACTACTGAACACCAGGGAAGTCCACGGCTCCCAGTTTTGATGGTGCACTCAGGTTTAAGTTTATAGGCCTTGTCTTATAAAACAAAGGTTTACGGCTTGGCTTTTCCTCCATACCCTCTAAAGCAGTGGGAGGGCTCAGTCTAACTGAACCACCCAACTCCCGCCTGCTTGAAGGTCAGTGCCTGCGCTGCTGTGGTTTCCTGATTATCGACAAGAGGCTTCTCTGTCAAATTCTTCTTCAGGTGCTCTTGAAATGTGTACCTCACGTACACCAGGGTTGCCTCATGTTGAATTTTCTTTATCAGCGAAGGACAGAATGTTCTTCTCTGCTGCGCCAACAGCACTTTCCCATACACACTCAGGGAAGGCTTTTCCTCCTCTCAGCAGGGCTCAAAAGTCTTGACTGGAGCACTTCAGAAATAGGCCTGGTTTATACTTTTATAAAAACAAGCAGAGTCTGGGCAATTCCTAGTGTGGAATAGTACCGATGATCTTGAATTTTTCCTAGCAAGCATGTGGATGGTGCTACCAGAGGGCAAATGGATAGCACGCTGGTCCCCACTCAGTCAGGAGAGAGGGTGGCAGCCCCTGCTTGGTGAAATGAGAGGCTGGTGTTCAGGGGGAGAAAAGGCAGATGGCAGGTGGGGACGTGCGTAGGAGAAACGGAGCTTGGGGTGCCATGATATGTCCACCCTACAGGCCTGCAGGAAAGAAGTTAAATTTTCTGTTTTTTTTTTTTTTTTTTTTGTCCTGATAGAATATGGCAATAGTCCATATGTACATTCAGAAAATAATAAAATTAACGGTAGAAATAGCCATGGAAAAATCTTAACCCTGGAATCATCTGGAACTCTGTCCTGATATTTATCAGTGTGCTATGGAGTAGCCCCGGAGGAACCTCTGTACCTCATCTCCCTGGTGGAGCTGCCTGTTTGCACAGAGTTGGGGAGGGTTGGGATTCTTTCTTCTGTTCAGGGTGGGCCTAGGAGAAAAGGGAGAGTTTGACTTGTCCTTATAAGCCCTCATCAGGGATCACATTTGCTCAACTAGCGTGTGACATGAAGAACAATAGAGCCTGGGAATTTCTCCTGTCCCTGTGCCTCCCCCATCCCTACCTCCCTGCTCAACCTCCTTCCCACCTTACCCGCGCCCCACCACACATACCCATCGCTCCTTCTTGGGGATGAGAAAGAAAATGCAAACTGGACTTGTATTTTGATTCCTGCACCTATAAAGCAGTTTCAGCCACTTTTCTGGTAATCTCTCTAACACTGAATCCTTTCTTTCTCTTCTCTTCCTTACCATGGAAGAATAAAAGCAGGCTTTGAAACCAGATAGACTGTGAGATGGCTGTGGCATCTTATTAAAACTCAGTGATGCAGTGTCCTCATCTATAAAATGGAGCTATGTTACTGTCCAAGTGGTTATAAGGATTCATTTATATAATATATTGTGAGTGGTTAGGGTTAGCATATTGCTGGGCACACAGTAAGTTCCCAATAAATAAAGTCTATTATTATAGCAGGCAATGGCACCCCACTCCACTACTCTTGCCTGGAAAATCCCATGGCCGGAGGAGGCTGGTAGGCTGCAGTCCATGGGTTCGCTAACAGTCAGACTCGACTGAGTGACTTCACTTTCACTTTTCACTTTCATGCATTGCAGAAGGAAATGGCAACCCACTCTAGTATTCTTGCCTGGAGAATCCCAGGAATGGGGGAGCCTGGTGGGCTGCCATCTATGGGGTTGCACAGAGTCGGACACGACTGAAGCGACTTAGCAGCAGCAGCAGCAATCTCTCTATGGTACTAAGAATTGTGTTTAGCATTAGGTGACCAAAACCTGGTAGAAATGATTATATTACTGATTTTAATGGCCCTTGAGGAACTTCACCTCCTGGGGAGGTCCTCTGGCCTTTTATGTTTTCTTTAAAACACCTGACCAAATACTCTGGCAACACGTGAGCAGTGTGATTCCACAGAGGTGCAGCCTTGCCTGCAGCTATGTTATCCTGACGAGCCTGTGCATATTTGAAGTTTCACTTTAGAAAGCAAGAAACACATCCTAGTGAACAGGCTAACTTATATGGGACAAGACTTTCCCAAAGTCACATTGAGACTGAATTAGGTTAAGTATTTATTAACTACCTTGCCCTGTATCCAGCATGACTCTCAGAGAGTTACCAGTCCAGTGTGAAGCCTTAAACCTTGCTTTTCTTTTGTTTTTTATGTAAGAAAAAATGTGAAAAGTCAACAGGAGCAAAATATGGTGCTCTCAGGACTTCCTCTGGTGGTCCCAGTGGCCAAAACTCTGTCTGCCACAACAAACACGGGGGCACAGCCAATTATATAAGCAAATAAATATTTTTAAAAAATATGGTGCTCTCTTGGACTCTCTTTTTGACACTACCATTTGTGTAGCAATGGAGAACCTGGGTTTGAATTCTGGCTCTGCCAGCTGCTAATCCTGTCATCTTGGGCAAGTCATTTCCCCTTCTAGGGCTTTAGCTTACCTACCCATTTAATGGGTTACTAGTATCTCCACTTGGGATACCCTGGTGACTCAGCTGTAAAGAATCCATCTGGCAATGCAGGAAATGTGGGTTCCATCTCTGGGTCATGGAGATCCCCTGGAGAAGGAAGTGGCAAACCACTCTGGTGTTCTTGCCTGAAGAATCCCATGGACAGAGGAACCTGGCGGGCTACAGTCCAGGGGTCCCAAAAGAGTTGTACCCAACTTAGCAACTAAACAACAACAAATATTTTCACTGAAGCGCTTGTAAGAATTATGTTGAGTAATTCATGGGAAGTGCGTCCAGCAGTGCCTGGCATTTAGTTCAGTCCATGTTTGTTATTAGTTTTCTCTCCTTCTTCCAGCGGCCTAAAGGATTTTCTTCGCGGTACCATGACTGACTTGGGTGATCCAAGTCAGGGGAGCCCAGCCTGGTGCTAGAGCCCAATATGACCTTAAGGATGCTTTCAGACCTTGGGGTCTTTTTTTTAAATGTTATTTTCTCGTCCTCTCGGTTTCAGTACTCCGGATTTCCCACGGAAAGATCGGAATCAGATCACGAAAGCCAGTGGGGCGGCAGTCCCCTGACGGACGCGGCCTCCCCGCAGCTCCTGGACCCCGCGGACCGGCCGGGCTCCCAGCACGACGCGTCGTGCGCCTACAGGCAGTTCTCGGACCGCGGCTCCCTCTGCTACGGCTTCGCGCTCGACCACTCCAGGCTGGTGGAGGAGAGGCATTTCCACACCCAGGCCTGCGAGGGCGGCCGGTGTGAGGCAGGCAGGTACTTCCTGGGAGCGCCGCAGGCGGGGAGGGAGCCCTGGTGGGGCTCTCGCGCAGCCTTGCCCCTGACCAAGGCCTCCCCGGAGAGCAGAGAAGCCTATGAGAGCAGCATGCCTCACATCGCCTCGGTGCACAGGATCCACGGTAAGGGCGAGCTCCAGGCTCCTGACGCGCAGCCTGGCACCTCTGGGCAGGGTTATCTTAGTCTAAGTTGGACCCTGGAGTGAACCCCACCCAGTGAGTTTTCTCCTTGGAATTTATAAATCAGAAACTCCAACCAATGGGATCCTAAGAACCAAATCTGCTCTTTTGAAGAGTATTGATTTTGCTGATGTTTGCTTAATCCGTTTATTTTGAACAGGCAAGTAAACATGATTCCCATTTTAACATTAAAAAAAAGTAGAGAAGTTAAGATGAATTAAGTCTATTCCTACTAATGTGCAGTATGCATGCATTTAAATTTCTTCTGTTTTACTTTCTTCTGTATTCTCAGGCTTCAGATGTGGACAGGGAGTAGCTTGGGGCTCCTTTAGCAGGGTTTCTCAGTGAGGGCACTGTTGGTGGTGGGGGGGGCTGTTGGGGAGGCCTGTCTTTGTTTTATGGCCTATCACTCACTGTCACAGGTGTCTTAACTTCCCTGGTCCTCTAGGCATTAAATGCTAGTAACTGCTCCCTTCATCCGGTTACAGCAACCCACAGTATCCTCTGTGAGTTGAGGATGGAGTGAGATATGGAACCCATGGGGATTTTCACCTTGGGATTATTTCATGGCTTTGTGAACACATAGAAATGGGCCCTGCAGTTAAAACCTTTAGTGTTATTAATGCTCTTCTATGTCCATTTCAATGTAATCTGCTCAAGGAGACCTCATCCTGTCCAGTCCAAGCTTGGGTCCAGGCAGGTCTTGAAACCCCTCCCCATTTCGTTAAAAGGCAGTGACACTAAGATTGATCCAGTGGCCATGGTATTTCTCTTCCTGCTGTGTCTCTCAAATGAGAAATATGCTGGACATTGTGGTTCTCCCCATAAAAGTCTTCTGCAAATACCACCTGGGCACTGACTGTTTTCTATGAATGAGTTTGCTTTGTTTCCATTTTTGCTTTTTATTTTTCTGCTTTTATTTTTAATTTCTCTGGTTTGGTGGCCTGGGAATGGAAACCCAGGGCAAAGGGTAATTGCTTGCCAAAGAATGGAAGTGAAGTGAGAATCCTGGCTTAACCTACATGGTCGTGAGGGAAATATTAGATATAAAATAAGAAAAGGGAAAAGGAAAGCAATGACTAGTGTGATCCTGGGCTTCTCTGCTGCATTAAGCAGTTTCAGCTTTCATAGGTCCCTTTCTGCTTCTCTTCTCTCTTTTTATATTGACTTCAGACTCTTTGGAGAATAATTTAATTTATGGAATAATGGTTTGGATGCATTCTTCGTCCATCTCTCTCCTTGGTTCAAAATAGGTATTATTAACATTTAAAATGTTTATTTATTCTTCACTTTATTTTAGAAACAATCTAAAATGCCAGAGTTTCTATATGATTATGTGTGTGTGAAACTGAGATTTTTTTTTAACACTAGATTTAGGAAGACCATATTTATATTTTTGATGAGGATGATATATACACACATATATATATATATATCTCCATTCACACATACACATATATGAATATGTATAGATATTTTTAACCCTCAAATAGTTTAAAAACTAACATTAGAGGGTTTTTGTAACTCTACTTAAGATACGTATAGCAATTTTAACATTTTAGGTGATTTAGTGGAAATTGAGAAAATAGTCCAGACTATATTATTCTCATCCTCAATCTTAACTGAAAGCATTTCTAAGCATCAACAGAATACTTCTCTAGAAAATAACATAAACCAAATGTTTTGCATTTTCTTTATTATTTACAGTCAGACAGGTCTCAGGGATATTCATCCATGGACAAATATAAACATACTTTACTGTTTCACTCGTTGGCATTCACAGTGCATGAACCAAGTTTACCTTCTAGAAAACTTGTTGTAAACTTCATCTGCACTTAAAAGCCACTGAGAACTATGAATTCCAGGACAATATGTTGACACTCTGTCATGTGCGCCTGTGTCTGTTTCAAATATTGGTGCACATATTAAAAAAGAAAGATATAAGGTTTCTTTTAATAGGGAAAAGAAAAGTGAAAGTGAAAGTCGCTCAGTTGTGTCCGACTCTTTGCGACCCATGTAGCCCTCAAGGCTCTTCTGTCCATGGAATTCTCCTGGCAGAGATACTAGAGTGGGTTGCATTTCCTTCTCATAGGGAAAAAAAATTCACTTGCAATTTTGGGGGTGCATTTTAAGACCACTTACTTTTTTACTTTTTCTGGTTTCTAGGGCGAGGTCATTGGGATGAAGAGAGCGTGGTCAGTTCTCCAGACCCTGGGTCTGCCAGTGAATCAAGTGACCGATACCGCACTGAGCAGTTTCAGAGTAGCCCGCATGAACCTAGCAAAATCGAAACTCTGATAAGAGCCACCCAGCAAATGATTAAAGAAGAGGAGAACAGATTGCAGCTAAGGAAAGCGCCCCCAGACCAACTGGCTTCCATTAACGGAGCTGGGAAAAAACACTCCCTCTGTTTTGCAAACTACCAGCAGCCCCCACCGACAGGTGAAGTCTGCCACAGCTCAGCTCTTGCCAACACTTCACCATGTGACCACATCCAGCAGAGAGAGGGAAAGATGCTGAGCCCCCATGAAAATGACTATGACAACAGTCCCACAGCACTGTCTCGGATAAGTAGTCCCAATTCAGATCGCATTTCCAAATCCAGTTTGATCCTAGCTAAAGATTATCTACATTCTGATATGTCTCCCCATCAGACACCAGGAGACCATCCTGCCATCTCTCCAAACTGCTTTGGCTCTCACCGGCAGTATTTTGACAAGCATGCTTACACATTAACTGGATATGCCCTGGAGCACTTATATGACAGTGAAACCATTAGGAACTATTCCCTGGGCTGTAATGGCTCACACTTTGATGTAACTTCCCATCTAAGGATGCAGCCGGATCCAGCACAAGGACATAAGGGAACATCTGTTATAATAACCAATGGAAGCTGATGTTTTTTCTAAAATATTTTGTTCTTTAAGGATCTCTGAAACATATTTATCATTTAATGCCCCACTACCAGCATTTACAATGCCGCAGATTGTTAGAATGGATAATTTAAGTTACTGGGTATTTGACATATGTTCTTGTGAAATCAAAGACAGAGCACGGCATTCAGGGTTATACATAGATAATGGAGCTAAAGTGAATACACAGATTTGCCCCTCTATTTATATGGGAAACAGAATAAATTTTAATTGAAAAATACCCGTGTAGATTAAGTGATCTTGTTTACCACATGAAAGGACAGATGGATGACAATGCATTATAATGATCCAGTGAACTTCATGCACATAGACCACTATCCACAATCTGCTGTACATACTTCACATACTGACTGTATTTCATAAGTACACCCCAAGCGGGTAACTTTCCTTAACCCTAGCACATAGAACATCGGAAAGAAATTTCTATTCCCAAATAACTAAGAAAGAGGGAGATACATCTCATAAACTAGTTTTTCTTTGTGGTTTCAACCATCCAAATCATTTGATTTAGGCATAAATTAAGGAAATGGCTCTGAATCTAATACAAGAATGAGTTTTCACCTGGTATCCATTATAAGCAATCAGGAAGTGTGATTTTGCACCTTACTTTTGAGTTCGACAAAGAACAGGATCACATTGACATAGCGTTAGGGGTTTTTCTAAGTAAAAACACTGAGTGTTGGGACACACATCAAAAGCCTGGGGTGCCCTATTGGAAATAGGTTAGTAAAGATGGACAAGACCAGAAGCAGAGAAAAAGGAAATGATATCTCAAAACAAACAAGTGTCAGCAGATGTAATCAACATATTGGAAGCTTATAAAACTAACCAAATAAAAACTCAAACTAACTCACCAGGAAAAAAGGCTGCTAAGTGGGGAAAAAAAAAAAAAGCCAACAGAAAAACTAAGGAAAACCAGTGAAGTACTACATGACAGCAGTATAGTTGTTTGAAGTGTTCGAACACATGTCAATGCACAGATGTGCAAATGTGACACGTGGAAAGCCTCAGGAGAGAGTCTAAGACAAAAGCTTGGGCTGATGGACAAGTGGCTAAAAGGGCAAGAGCAGTTCTCTGACTGAAGGAGCAGGCCAAGTGTTCATTTTCCATATTATTTATAAACGGCAAAAACAAACTTGGTCTTAGGTTCATGGATACAGTAGAAGATGTGGACTAGATGTCGAGATCTCTGAGTTCCAGCTCTGACCCTGCCTGTAACTTATTTTGGGAGCACTCACCATGCCTGGGCCCCCATTTCTTTATCTGGATGGCAGCTTTTAAGTTCCAAGCTTCTGTGGTTCATTGGAACTGAACTTGTCAACCAGTTAATAACTATCTGATGTGAGTTATCAAGGCTCATCTTTCTGGCTTTTCTGCACGCAGAGAGGTCTAGATGCTTTGAAACTCGAGCAGGTCCATGGGCTTTTTTAGACATGTTATAGCTACAGTCAACTTTCTAGTTCAGCCAAGGTATAGATGGTAGAAACTGAGGGAGAAGTAATATAAATAATATTTATTTAATGCACCATTCTCTAGTAATCAAAGCAAAGTGACATAAGTGATTAGAGAAATTTCATAGAAAATATTTCCTAAGAGTCCCTTGCCTAAAACTCATGTGATATGGAAGGGGGTGGGGTATATTGGAAGAAATTACTTATCATTTTGAAGGCAGAACATGACTTTGAGCACTCAGGGATTGGTACTATATCTTCATCTTTTAACACAGTTATTTGAAAGTCCAGAGGCAGGTGACAATCTGAATGATGGTAATCTGAGATGAATACTGTTTGTATATGAGAAAGGAGGCTACATAAAATTAAATAGTTCTTAAACAGCAATATTTGTGCTGTAAATGAAAAAGGTGCAAGTGAATGAGACAGTCAGTGTATACTTTAAAAAATGTTCAAAGAATAAGAAAAACTAAAAATTGAACTATACAAGCTCTCAACACTTAAACTGAATTTTTGATCAATTTGCAACATGAAGTAAGGTTTTAGGAATGCTAAAGTTTTTGTTGAATTCTGTAGATAGACAAATGGTTCAAAGGTACACATAGCTCAAGAATATGGTGCATTTTGGAAAATAAATCTATACAGGTGGGTGTTACTGATGGATACATGTTCTACCAAAAGTGCTCTAAGGACAGATGTTATCAATATAAAAGGAATGGAATCTCAAGAATCAGGAAAAATGAACTGAAATGAAAGAAAACATTGTCAAAGAAATTTCAGTGGGATTTTTATATGAAAGAAAGTTAATTGATGAAAGAAAATATGAACTCTACAAATAGGGGGTACTCAGAAAGAGTAATGCACTTTAAAATGGTTATAACTAATATTGTTAAGTGAAGACAGAATTAACTGAATTACATCTTGACTAAATTTCTGCTAGATTGATCCAGTTTTACATAACCCATTTGTATAATTTACAGGTCTAAAATTTTATGGTAGCAGCTTTATAACGTAATACCTATATGTGTATATGTATGTTCCCATTTAAAACTAAACTTAAATTGGAATTAGTTTTAAAATTTGATTTTCATAACTTTGTTAAATGCTGAGAATTGGTTGAAAGAGAGAGAGAAGTACGATTTTTCTATCACTTTGGGGATTCATGAAAATGTGTTATATCCAGTTACTAGTACATATGTGGCAATTCATTAGATGATACAAACCTCATGCTTTCTAATAATGGTAGGAATATTTTTATTTCCCATTTTACCTGTCTGCCTACCTAACTTAAAGATTTGTATGACCAAAGAAATAAATGAGTATTTCCCCATCTTCCTTGGGAAATTTTAGTTAAAACTGTTATTGAGAATTTACAGATTTGGCGTATTATTTTTAGATGCATAATATTAATGTCCCAATCACTACAGGTCAACATTTAGATGTGTTACACAGAGTTTTTTTGACATAGTATGCTGAATATAATGGGCTGGCTTTTTCTAAACTGTAATTGCCTGATATAGGGTAATATGACACAGGGCTGGTATGACACTCAATATGAAAGACAGGATGCAGTAAAGATTTGCCTTCAGTGTTTATACAGAAAACTCATTTATTCTTTCTTGATTATATTTTATAGGGCTAGAATATTTCCACTGGGTACTATTCTTAATTCTTGGTACACCCTGCTGCCACATGCTGCCTCTGGGCAGAGAATTCCACTTAAACTAGACTTTAATGGGCTCTTCTAGAAGAGGATAATATCCTTCATTTTCTTGTCTCTTTTAATGGGGGATAAGAATCAGTTCAATAAAAGATCATTTGGAAAATATGCATCGACATTTTAAAATAAAATGAGAGGATTTTTTTTCCCCAAGACCTAGACCAAGTAAGTTTGATAGAAGACACTACAGCTAAGAAGACCGAGTACAGAGATAGTATTTTGTAGCTCTCTCTTTCTTTCAAGAGACGAATGTTACTAAAATATTCTATGTGATTCTATTAGTGCTAGTAGCATTTGGAAGTGACAGAGTGAACACTGATATTTGGAAAATCGAGAATTTGGCTATTTGGGAGTCACTTACCTAGACCAGTGGAAGAGCTTACATTTCCATGTTGTCTTTTTGATTTAAAAAGTTTTAGTGCCCAGATTTGGTTCCTTCATTCACTCAAATTACAGGACAGAAAGATGCATCTTGTTTTCGGAATAATTTAATAACAATTGTGAATCCTGTGGTTCTCCAAATAAGTGATTCAACTTTCATGTCAGTGTCAGTTTTGTGAATAAGAATTTGACAGCAAAATAGATTGGTTAGTTCTAACTGGGAAATGCATTGTAGAGAAAACATTCATTTTCCTGCTAAATGTCAGATGAATGACGGAACAGCTATGGACACATGCATAGAAAGTATTCTTGGGGAGAGGAGTTTTTGTGTGGGGCTCATTTCTTATGCACAAGAGTTCTACGGGTAATGCTGAATTTGAAAAGTGAGATTGTGCTCATATCAAATAGGAGTTTGCTCAGAGTTCCTTCTCTAGGACAGTATGCAGAAAGGCTGAGTACATGTGTATATACGTATACACACAAACACAAGTGTAAAACAAGTAACAAGATTCTATTCTGCTGTGCTCCTGAAAAACTGATGGTTCACATGATAAATTCTAATTAATAATTTAATACCAAACTTTATCATTTTATTTATTGCAGTTTTGCTGCATGGGACTTTGCTTTCATAAGCCTATAGAGTAGAGAGTTTGTCCTAATTTTCTGATCTGGAACACATTTAATCACATTTGAATTTGCACCCAACAACCCTGGTGTGTTTACGTTTCAAAAGAACTAAAATTGGCGTGGAAAAAATTTTAGAAATACTGTAACTTTTTTTTTCCATTATTTTTCCCCAAAGGGAAATATTTCAAAAAGTAAAACATATGAGTAGGCACTTCAAAGAAGAGATAAAATATTTTGTTTGTTTTTTGACTGACACGCTATAAAAAGGATTATATTTGTGAAAGAAGATGCTGATTGCCAATATTTCAAATACCATCTTGCAATGTATAGTTTTTAGTGACATCGTAGTATAAGTCTGTAATTTGAACTTTTACTTTGGAATGTAAAGTAGAAAATATTAGCTATGTCAATGATATCTTGCAAAGTGTTCCCATTTATAATTATTTATATTGTAAATAGCTTTCTGAAGTAAATTTGAAGTTAATGTGCATAAAATGTATTTATTATGTGAGGAATTTTTTGGTTTAAAATATAGTTATCAATATGTAATATGAGTCTGAATTATTCATTGAAAGAAAAATTTCTGTAGGACAAAACAGACCGCCAACAAGAAGACTAGCAATGTAAAAACATAAAGATTGTTTAGCACTAGATTCTCTTGGTAACACACACCCACACACACCCACATACACTTTAAGAGACCTGGCAATAGAAACTTAAACACATGCACAGTATCTATTAAGTAATGGACCTAATTTTCATTAGATACTGGAGAATGTTTTCTCAAATTTTTTATTAGAACATCTTAAGTGGGACTATTTCGGTGTCCACTTTGCTAAAATAAAGTGAGAAATTTCAAAGTAAAGGTTACATGTTTAAGGTCCAAGGAGGGAAAATAAAACCTATAATATTGAGATTATTTAGTTTGCTGTAATTTAAAAACATTAAAAATATAGTTTGAATACTTCTTCTTTTGGAACTCAAGGTATTTTTAAAATTTAAAAATTAAAGTCAAACAAACAAAAAAGATTGCCAGGTGATTCTCTCTTTTTTTCATTTTCATAGAACCCAATGTGGTATGTTTCCCCTTCCAGGGATTTCTGATTTACCTTGAGGTATTCCAGAAATGGTGCTTCCCTGGTGGCACAGGGGTAAAGAATCTGCCTCAATGCATGAGCTGCAGGAGACACAGATTCGATCCATGGGGCAGGAAGATCCCCCTGAGGAGGGCATGGCAATCCATTCCAGTAATCTTGCTTGGAGAATCCCATGGACAGAGGAGCCTGGTGGGGTCACAAAGAGTCGGACACAAATGAAGTAACTGAGCAAGCACACATGCATTCCAGAAATGGTCAACCATTAGACAAGTCAACAAACCTGCATGATATATTTTTAATTCAATGGAAATGGTACTTCTATTTCATAAAGCTTTTTGACAAAGTACCACAAAATATCGTTGCCATTAACACGACAGCATTTATCAGGTATTTTTCTATGTGATTCTTTAAATACTTTTTTAGTGCTTCCATTTCTGAAAATAAAATTATTTTCACT
>NW_011494607.1:19815401-19830515 GCF_000754665.1 Bison bison bison | reverse complement strand
TTTACATTTCAAAATAACTTGCACTTCCAATTTAATTCACAACACTTATGGAATCTGTATTATAAGCCCCACATAGGATAGACACCAGAATCTTTCTCCGTGTAGGACCTTCTAGGAAAGCACATGGAGAGGGTTTTTAATTTTCCTTATGTGCTTTGAAAGTGTAAATTCCTTAGCTCATCATAAAAATGACAAGCATTTATTGAATCATCATGTGCCAGGCATTGAACCAAGCTCAGATTATCACTGGAGTCTGAATAGACCCTGTCACAGAGGAAAATACCAATGCACTCTATCTCTGCTGATGAGGAAAGTGAGACAGTAATTCAGTGACACAGCTAAGTAAGTGAGTGGTGGAGGTGAAAGTAGAACCCAGACAGGTTTACTCCAAAAGGCTACCTTACTTTAGTCTGCTTTATGTATATAAATAAATAAGTGAAAGAAAATATGGTCTAAATGGTGGTTGCATAAAATAGTTCCTTCAGTCCAGTTAGTGGTGACTCCAGTAACTGGATGCGTGGTCTTCAGGTTGTACTAAGGTCATTCTCCATTATCACACTGACATGCTGATGACTGGTCCAAGGCAGACAGAGGCCAAGCCTGCTACATCCTTGCATGATATTTTGCCTTCCTGCTAAGTGAGTGTTCTGATGCTTCTTTTAAATGAATGTGATCCCAAGAAAAGTCTAGGGCTTAAACAAGCTACAAGCAAAATTATTCTATCAGAATCTCCATAATGTTTGGGAAAAAAAATGTTGAGTCTCTCTCAATTAACAAAGATACAAGTGGGTTAAGCAGTAAGTATAAACTACATAACCAACATATTCAAGATATGAGCCAAAACAAAAGGTATGACTTTATCATGATTGCCATTAAATATTGTTTTGGTTCGTGGAAAAATTTCCTTCCTCTTTGGATAAAGACCAACCAAAAACCCACTCCATCAAGAACCTATGTGTATCAGTATTATCTGTATTATTTAAGGGCCTGCTTTCAAGGATACTCTTCAGGGAGAGCTTAGAGGGCTATTGCAACTCCCACATTATGTGTTTTCCCTATACGGGGGAAAACTGCCCAAAAGTTTTCTGACAGTAAGACTCTCCCTCAGAACACAGATGATTCCTGTAAGATGTCCTTAAGCAATGGCACGCTTGCTGGCATCAGTCTGTCTCTGGTTCCCTCTGTGATGGTGATAACTCCTGGGTACCAGCAACCCTGGCAGCCTGTCCAGACACCCCTGGTCCCTGGCCTCAGCCTCACGGTGTCAGGAAGGTTGATCCTCTGTAGCATTTCTTGGCCTTTTCATAATTATGCTTTATAACTTAATATGTGCTGTATTTACCAGTGGAATTAGATCCAGGGTGGGAGAAATGTAAAACAGCCTGTGCTTTGGGGAGTTTGTAAATAATCTCTGCTTTGTTCAGTTTCCCCCAGGTCAGGCTCCTGTGTGGGGAGTAATTCCATATGGGAATCTGCCTTGAGTGCCATCTAAGTAAACCTTAAAGGGAATCTTGGCAGAATCTCCCAAGCCATAAGGAAATCATTCTCAGTATCTGGTGAGGATTTTCTGATAGCTTTGTATTTTATGTATATATGTATTTTTTTTTTTAAGTTGAACCTGAAGACTCTTTTTATGGGTAAGATCTCTAGAGTTCACTTAGGAATGGGGAATTGAGATTGAATGTTGAGAATTGAGAAGAATCATCCAGAAAATAATTGAAGTTCATTATTCAGTGAATTTCTACATTTCTAATTTCAACCTTAGTCCTTGTGTTAGTCACATGCCCTATTAATTAGGCTAGATACTGGGGCTGCTCATGGCATGATGCTAAACCCATTTTTACGTTTAAAAGATCAGAGACACTCTATTAAACAACATTTACAAATCTGTTACAAAATGAAAGGTTATCAATAGTTAAGAAATTTTTTCTCCCATGGTGAGAGAAGTGGTGGGAAAATGAGCAAGTCTTCACACTGCTTAAATTCTTCTCTCATTCACCTGTGTACCTTGTTAATATTCACATCTGTTAATACCCCATATAATTAGTCCTGATGTTTTTTCTGCATGAATTAAAATATGTAGAAAGTGTCCTGTTATGTAAGAGACAGATTTTTATTTTTGAAATTTATTTTTCTTTCATAGACTTTGCTGTTGCTCCACTTCATGTCCTCAAAATGAAATAAGATGGTTACAGGCTTCAATCACTTTTTCAGGTTCCCTTTGGTTGATTTATGGCCAGGTCTCCTTCTTTAGGGGCTTCCCTGGTGGCTCAGCAGTAAAGAATCTGCCTGTAATCGAGGAGTCACAGGAGATGCAGGTTCAATCCCCGGTTGGGAAGATCCCTTGGAGGAGGAAATGGCAACCCACTGAAGTATTTTTTCCTGGAGAATCCCATGAATAGAGGAGCCTGGTGGACTACAATCCATAGAGTCACAAAGAGTCAAACACAACTGTAGCGACTTAGCACACATGCACACTCTTTCTTCAGAGATTGTCATGTTGTATTATTCCAAATTTTTACTCTTTTCTCAAGCTCCCCTCATCCTTCAGATGTCATTTCATTTTACTTCAGTGACTGTCTCTAAGTGAAGACTTAAAAAATATGTATATATATAACTCTCACACCTGCAAAAATTAATGGTAACTTCTTGCCATTCAGTGTATGGCATTTTGGTGGCTCAGACAGTAAAGAATCTCCCTGCAATGCAGGAGACCCAGGTTCGATCCCTGGGTCAGGAAGATCCTTTGGAGAAGGAAATGGCAACCCACTCCTGTATTCTTGCCTGGAGAACTCCATGGACAGAGGAGCCTGGCGGTCTACAGTCCATGGGTTTGCAGGTTTGGACATGACTGAATAACTAACTTTCACTATCTTGCCATTCAGTATGTGAATTTTGTAAATGCAAGAGATTAAGATCAGGCTTGAAAAATCGTCCATATGTCTTAAAGTCCTGAAGTCCCTCTTTGGACAGTTGCAGCTTTCAGTCCCTCCATGGCTCTCTTCATGGACTTGCCTCATGGTCTTCCTCTCTTTCCTGACGCCTACTGTTGCCTCCCCAGGATGTTTAATTGTGTGCTAGTGTTTGCTTGAGCCATATTTAGGTACATACCTACACACACATGTGCACGTACACACACAGACACACACACACACGCACATACAGGGTCTCCCAGATGAGGCCAGCCTTCAGTTCATCAAGCCTGTTTATTGCTCAGTTATTCTTAACTCAAGGCTTCCCTGGTGGCTCAGTGGTAAAGAATGCACCTGCTAATTCAGGAGACTCTGGTTTGATCCCTGGATCAGGAAGATTCCCTGGAGAAGGAAATGGCAACCCACTCCAGTGTTCTTACCTGGGAAATCCCATGGGCAGGGGAGCCTGGTAGGCTACAGTCCATGGGGTTGCAAAGAGTCAGACATGACTTAGCAACACAACAACTCTTAGCCCTCACAGCTGCTGCTTTAAATCCTGAGAATGATTGAAATTCCACTCTGAGTTGCAGACTAGGTGTTCTGTAGTTCTTGATTTCCTGAAACATCTTAGTATCTCTCCCCAACATCTCAAAATAGTTGGGTCTTTGCCTGCTCATCTCATGAACCAGGTGCCTTCCTGTGTTAAATGAGGATTCTGGGCTCTGTATCTCCAAAAGCTGTGGTGGATATTCAATGAGATAATGCCCTCTGTGGACAGCAAGTGCATGATAGAGGTTGGCACTCAGCATCTGAGCCTCTGAAAATATGACTATGCAGTTTTCCACATTCCCCTCATTTGTCATCCTGTGAGCATTCAACTAACAGGTACCAAGTGGCTCCAGGGATAATATGTAGCTGACTACTGGGAATACAGACAAAATACCCGTGGCCCCAGAGTCAAGAGATCCACGGTGGGGGTGGGAGAGGTGAGGGAGAACCCGGATGCCCTTCCACTCCACGTCCCCCCCGTGCCGCCCCTCCTCGGACGCCCACCTCTCCTGACCTCCCCTCACTGACCCACTTTTTTTTTCCCTGAACTCCCCAGGGTTGACGTTCTCACCAGCTTGGCAGCTGATGTTCTCTAATGTGCTTGTCTGGGCTCTTCCATTAGCAGGAAATGCCCTCATCTCAGGGACCGTGCCCAACCCTTCTGTTCCCTGCAGCCCCAGCCCCCAGCACAGTGCCCGCACGTGACAGAAACACAACAGGTACATGCTCGACTGCGTGCTCCCTCACCAAGACGGTGCTGTTATTTCAGGTTATTTTGTCTTGCTCTACAGTCAGTGTTACTTAAGGCCCTGTGGCTTGTGGATTCTGAATTCTCTAAACATTGTGATTGCTTCATGTTCTCTTTGTGAGGGAAGGGTTGCAACTTGCTTGCAATCTTCTGATTTTGAGACCTGAGGTCTCATGTGTGTAAGTGATGTTCCCCTGTGACTTGTATACTGAAGGAGATGACATGTATGTGACACTTTGGGGGCAGTTCCTGACTTCTGTCAGTATGAGCGCTGCGTCTCCCACCTCTGCTTGCCTCTCAAACCCACCCTGCCTCCTAATTTTCCCAGTCCTCTTTCTACACTTCTGATGCATATTCCAGATCTCTAAGTTTGTTACATGACACCGATTCACTTTTAAGAATACTTTTCCCAAATCTTAGCTTGTCACTGTGTGAGATACTACCACAAATTCGACTTCCTTCCTTTCTTTTCCAAATTCCTCTCCTTCCCCTCAAACTTTCCTCCTTCCTTCTATACATTTCCTCTACTCTTGACAAGGTCTTTCCCCAGAATTTATGCCATTCATGTAAATAAAGGCCTTTTGTGTTCCTATTGGCCACTAGGTGTGTGTTAGTTATTCAGTTGTGTCCGACTCTTTGTGACTCCATGGACTCTAACCCACCAGGCTTCTCTGTCCATGGAATTCTCCAGGCAAGAATACTGGAGTGGGTCGCCATTTCCTTCTCCAGGGGATCTTCCCAATCCAGGTATCGAATCTGGGTCTCCTGCATTGCAAGCAGATTCTTTACCATTTGAGCCACCTAGGAAGCTGTAAATCTCTGAGCTTGTCACATTAGGTGCTTCACAACTGAGCCCCAGACTACATCCTTGCTCTTTTTTCCATCTGTTCTCCCAGACCTCCTAGCTTTCCACTGCACTGGTTTTTCAGTCTTCCTGGAACACATTATGGCTTTCACTTTCCTACATCTTGGCACAGGTGGTTCTCTTCTGAAATGCTCCACAGCCCTTGTTTGTTGAGAAAGTCCCTCTTCACCCTTCATGGCACAGCATTCTCAAGTGATGCCTGAAACCTGACTACTCCCCCTGGAAATGTTTTACACTTCCTTTCTGGGCTCTCACTCTATTTGGTTCATATTTCTGTTATCAAGTTTATCCCGTGTACAGTGAGTTTTAGTTGTGCTTTATAACTACAAAAACAATAGGTCAGTTAAAAATTGACACAATACATAAATGTATTTAGTAATGAGAATGCAAACAATTTTTTATCTTTTTTTTTCATTTAATGATATATCATGGGCAATCTTTTACATCAGTTTCTATATATCTTTAATTCTCTTTAATGGATATACTATATATTACAGTATGGATGTGCCATGGTTTACTTTTCTATTCCCTTTTTGGTAGACATCTACTTCTTTCTAATTTTTATTTACTATTTTACATTACATATATATATAATATACAATAAATACCTTCAAAAAGATCCTTTTGCATCTGTGACTGGCTTTCAGTAGAATAGATTTCTGGAAGTAAAATTGCTGGGTCAAAGAGTATCTTTAATTTTGAGGACTATCCAGTTGCCTTCCAAAGACAGTGTAAAAGTGAACTCTCCCCCATATAGTATATGAGACTATATCCTTGTCCTTTAACAGCTTCCTATCTTGTTTCATGTGGTCTTGTGTATTTCTTGACTTTATTCCCAGGTTCTCAATAATTTTGTGAGCTATTAGTATGTGGAACTTTTTTTCTAATTTTGAATTGGTAGTGTATGCTGCTGCTGCTGCTAAGTCGCTTCAGTCATGTCTGACTCTGTGCGACCCCATAGACGGTAGCCCACCAGGCTCCCCCATCCCTGGGATTCTCCAGGGAAGAACACTGGAGTGGGTTGCCATTGCCTTCTCCAATGCATGAAAGTGAAAAATGAAGGTGAAGTCGTTCAGTCGTGTCCGACTCCTAGCAACTCCATGGACTGCAGCCTACCAGGCTCCTCCATCCATGGGATTTTCCAGGCAAGAGTACTGGAGTGGGTTGCCATTGCCTTCTCCCATTGGTAGTGTATAGGAAAGTGCTAATTTTTGTATATATATCTCATACAAATGATCTTTTAGTGTTTACCCATGTCTAATAGTGTTCAGTTGATCCTTTTGGATTTTCTGGGTAAATAATAATATTTATTTTCTAATATTTGCAATTCTTTTTAAAAATTTCTGTATTAATAAGTTTTAAACATCAATAATAGACATTTAATTTCATCAAATGCCATTTTGGCACTCAAGATGATAGTACATTTCTTTCCTAATTTCCTAATTTGAAGGATTCTTTCCTAATGTGGAAACATCTTTGCATTCCTGGCCAAAACCAACTCCATCAGATTATTCTTTTAATATATGTCCGTATTCAGTGTGCTAATGTTAACCTCAGACCTTTCTCTATTTTTTCAATTGTAGTCATTCTCTTATATTTGCCCCTATTTGAATATGGGCTTGTTGAGGACAGCAAGCATATATTGTTCAACTATAAATGCCCCTCACCTCACATAACACCTAGTTACATACTAGATACTAAAACAATGCCAATATTTGTGTTCTGAATACCTGTATTCAAATCCCAGTTCTGCTGCTTACTAATGATGTGGACAGGTCATTTAATATCAGTCTGTTTTGCCATTTGTGAAATATAGTATTATTTCCTTAAGGGGTCTATATAAAGACTAAATGAAGGAATATATGTAAAGCATATATTACAGTGTTTAGAGCATAGGAAGTAATTAAGGTTTTCTCCCTTTGTTTTCCCCTTGATATAGAAAAACAAGCTGAATTTATCTGTCATGGGACAGTTACCCAGGCAACCAAAAATTTTTTAACAGATAAAATTATCGGTGACTGAACTTCTACATTCTCACCACAAAATGAGCGGATTGGTGTCCGCCTTCTTTTCACTGTCAGCAAATAAACAGGATTTAGGCGGTTCATAATTACAGCTCGAGAAAAACTTAATATCATATAGATGCCAGAGGCCAATTAGTAAAAAATTTATGTTGAAATTATAGTTTATTATTTCATGTTTTCTATTTTAATCACGTGTGCATACCTGCCACATATCTTTAAAGATTTTTGTCTGTCCACATTAGAACCTGAAAGAATAAATTTGATGCTGATTTAAGTCACCAGTTTGGCAGTAAGCATGAGAATTTTGTGATGAGAGGCCTCTTTTGAGGTTTTTATTTCTTCAGAAAAAGAAAAAAAGAGTAACTAGACTGTATAAACCCGAACCTCCCTCCACCAAACTGAAATATCAATGTTTTCTCATATACAGGAGAATAAATTCTATCACCTATGCATGAAGTTGAATCAACGCCTCAGTAAAACCCTCTCGTGTCATTTTGCTGAATGGTTTCAAATTGGAATACAAAGCCCAGATGAAACTAAGATGAGATGGTAGCAATTGTGACAGGGCTATTTTTGAAATGATGCTCTTAGGAAAAGCTGCTGATTGAAATCAATACCTCAAGACCCGGAATTTGAAAAGACCATTTCTGAGACCTGAGAGGGTCACTGAATAGAAGTGTCAGTTGATGGTATTCAGACCATGCAACTGCTTTCACCGAGGTGCCTCTGTGTTTACTTAAGTGACTTGTGGTAGCTGGTGGCTGAGCATACATTGAGAGAGTCTCCCTCCATTCAGGCTCAGGGGACGAGGAGACTGGAGGGGACATTGTCTGGAGTCTAAATGAGTAAGTCCTAGTGTGCTATATTGGAAGAAATGAATTGAACTGGATTTTCCTTTTCATTTATCCCCTGGAAAGAAGATTCTGTGAAGGATGCAAAGAATATAAATCTTTTAAATATTAAAAAAATTAGTGCACCCCAAAGCTTGAGCTATTTATTTCAGACCAAATCCTATTTAATAAACAATTGATCAGAAAATATTCATTTGCACTGATCTCTGCTAAAGTGTTCATTTTTTCTCCAAGGAGTCATTTCATTTTTATTGAGATTTGTGTGTGTGTGTGTGTGTGTGTGTGGTGCCCTGGGGTATAGGGTAACATAGAGGCTACTCACACAGTTCAAATCACTTTATATAGAAGTTGCCAGATCACTTAATTACTCTAAGATTTGAATGATGTTGTGGGGAGAAATGCAGTTTAATGAAGCTATTACCCTTTTGCTGCTGCTGCTGCTGAGTCACTTCAGTCATGTCCGACTCTGTGCGACCCCATAGACAGCATCCCAGCAGGCTCCCCCGTCCCTGGGATTCTCCAGGCAAGAACACTGGAGTGGGTTGGCATTTCCTTCTCCAATGCATGAAAGTGAAAAGTGAAAGTGAAGTCGCTCAGTTGTGTCCAACCCTCAGCGATCCCATGGACTGCAGCCCACCAGGCTCCTCCGTCCATGGGATTTTCCAGGCAAGAGTACTGGAGTGGGGTGCCATCGCCTTCTCCGATTACCCTTTTAGGTTTCTTTAATTTAGTGTTATATTTCAAAATTTAAATTATAGGTAAGCTAGTCTTTTTTTGTGCATCAAAGTGAGTAAATCATTTTAGTGTTTTTAGCACATGTGGTGTATTTTAATTATTAATCTTATTCACTAAGTTTAGGATTGCTCAATGAAATGAAATCGAACACTTCAAGTACTCTGAACCCAGCTTTTCACTTTCCCATCAACCCATGGGACTGTCCCAGACTCAAGTGGGTGTCAAAGGTACAGGTGACCATCAGATATGGGAATAACAATCCTTACCACATATCTGGACTGTGTCACACAGCTGCAGAGCTGGACATGGACTCCAGAACCATAAACATGGCCAAACTGGATGTAAATTAAGCTTTGGAATCTGAATCAAGGCTTTAAAAGGTCAGAAGAACAGTTGGGAAGGTCACACAGCTGCATCAACTGCTCTGGTGTTGTCAGGATCTGTTTAAGA
The DNA here is from genome assembly GCF_000754665.1 of Bison bison bison. Classification (NCBI taxonomy): domain Eukaryota; kingdom Metazoa; phylum Chordata; class Mammalia; order Artiodactyla; family Bovidae; genus Bison; species Bison bison. The sequence continues at coordinate 19,821,381 of NW_011494607.1, read as the reverse complement.
CGGGGATCTTGTTGTTGCCGCCACTGTCCTGAGAAATTCTTCTAGTTGGCAAGCTGTGAACACAGTGGCTGGGGTTGAAGCAGGCAGGGCTGGGTGATTGGGGAGCATTAGGAGGAAAACCAGTCACAGAGGTTGCAGGTGGTCCAACTATGTCCTGTGTTCTAACACATCTGACCTGGAATCAGAGTCTGATTGTTGGCTATTTTCATTACATGGTTATGATAGCTACTAAAACTGTACAAGAGTCATCTACTAGGTCCTTTTTGAAAAAAAAAAAAGAGTTGATGAGATAGGTTAAGCCTAACTGGAGAAATTTTCTGCCATTTCTGGCAGAAAACTCATAAAAGCAAGCATTTTAAGAACTCATAAAACCAAGCATTTTAAATGTGAACTCAAAGCCAAAGTCTTGCTATTCTGCATTCTGTCTCACCAGCAATATGACCTTGAGCAAAGAACTTGATCTAAGTCTCAATATCTTTGACCATAAAATGGGGGATAAAACCTACTTTTTAAAAGGTTGATGAAAGGATTAAAAACATAATGTTTTTAAAGCACAGGAGCATCATACTTAGGATATAACTAGCTCAGAATTCAAATATTATTTGTTATAATAAGTGCTATGATTTTTATAATCACTATTGTTTTGATATTGTTCTGTGAGCTAAATTTTGTAACTTTTGTTTCTAAGGATTAAACTGAAGTCAGAATTAATATTTATGAATTTTTTTTTGTTCTGGGATTTTTTTTTCAAAGGATGTTGCATCTCAACAAAAGCATTCTTTACAAAAAGAAAAAAAAAACTGTTGGAATGTATGTGATAGTTTTATTTTTATTGCAGTTCTTTAGTGGAATTCCAATATTATTCAGCATGTTTTATGTTTACAGAATTATTTAGGGTATAATCAAGAATACCATAATACTGTCTTCATAAATGGGCACTGTTTTAAAAACCAGGCATAATTAGCAGGAAGATATTCATAGTGTAGGTCTGACATTATTATGACTTCAATATAAATTCCACGAGGTGGAGAAGACCCAGAGAAAGAAGGCTACAGATTTATCATGGTATGATGCATTTGCAATATGGATTGTACTTATCTTTTTATTTGCCACAGACAATGTAAATTAGGAACATCTGAACGAAGATTCAAATAATTTAGCATCTGTAGCCCACTGTAAAATATGCTGTTCTGATGTCTAGAGTAGAAACAGAAATTTGCTGTTTTCTTACCCTACTGATACGGTGATTTGAGTTCCAGAGGTAGCCCCGAACCAGTGCTGAACAGGGAGCCATCCTGAAGGGAAGGCAGAGAAACGGCAGTGGACTGTTTATCATTATTTCCTCCTCTTCTCTCTTTAATATTCTAAAGTAATTTTCTTCTCTGGTCAAGAAGTTATTGATGAATAAAACCTTTTGAGGGTGTGAAGTTTGGGGTCATATATCTTCAACCCATTTTCCATCTTCATGTTATTTATTCTTCTATTGCTGAAATGATAAGATTGAAGAAATGTAACTGAGCAATTGAATATTTATGCTCATATAGATATGTGTGTCCTTAATGACTCTAAATATTTCTTTTTAAAAATTCTTTTTATTTTTTTACTTTACTTTAAAAAATGTGTTTATTTTTGGCTTTACTAGGTCTTCGTTGCTGTGCAGGCTTTTCTCTAGTCGCAGCGAGCCGGGGCTCCTCTCCAGGTGCAGTCCATGGGCTTCTGATTGTGCTCGATTCTCTTGTTGCAGAGCACAGGCGCCAGGTGTGCAGGCTTCAGTAGTTGCGGTGCTTGGGCTTAGCTGCCCCATCGCATGTGGAATCTTCTTGAACCAGGGATCAAATCAGTGTCCCCTGCATTGGCAGGTGGGTTCCTAACCACTAGACCACCAGGAAGTCCTAAATATTTCTCATTGGATAACTTTCCCAGCATGTAGGAAGAACTCCATGGTGCTCAGGGCATGGCATTAATCATGAGGGGATAGACAAAGGGCAGAGGGCCTGCTCCATGTTGGAACCTCATCAAGGGACTTGCATGTTTGCTCTTCCCCCCAAACCTTAATATCCTCATTTGACAGGTGAGGAAGCTGAGACCCCGAGATTTCTCCATGATTTATTCTAGGTCACTTGGGTCACAATCAGACTTTACAAACTTTCATTTTGTAAGAGATAAAATGTCATAATTTGGTTAAGGGTAAAGCTGCAGATGTATATCAGAGCAGTGGGCCTTGGCCCCTTGAGTGCATTGGGAAATCCTAGACTGCTGTCAACCTGGGAGCAAATCTTAGCTGTGCAACTGCTATGATGAGAACATGGGCAGCCAGAGTTTGAGGGGCAGAGGGGAGGTAGGAGACAGAACAGGAAAGCTTTGTGTCTCCTCGTGGAGTTTACTCTGCTCAGCTTTTGGGCATGACGAAGAGGAAGACCAAGGGAAGATGGCTTGGTCTTCATTCAGTTTGAATGATACATTCTTTATTCACTCTGAAATGGGTCCCTAGTGTTTTAATTGCACAGTAATTTGGAAAGTTTGTGTAAAAGTGGCAGACTCTCCGAGGCCTGAGAAGGCTCCTCGCTCTTGTCTAATCTGCAGTCTGACTGAGGCGTCTTTCCCACTGTGGACAAGAGGGGCTACTCTGTGCGGCACCCATTTAGCAACAAACAACAGCTGGGTGGTTTTGATCCAATTACGGCTACTAATTTGCAAGTGGCTCTAAGCAGATCTCAGCTATCCCATGACTTTCTCTGAGCTGTGTGCCTTGAGTTCAGAAAGTGGAGACATGACGTGCCTCTGGCCTCCCAGGCTACTATGAGAGCCTTGGCTTAATGCGGAACTGATTTCGTCCTTTGAGCAGTAACAGCAAACCAAGCACTTCAAAAAGACCAATCCATCTCCTCTACATAAAACGTTAATACCCTTCTATGTACAAAAACAAACAAACAAACAAACAAACAAACTCAACAGGCTTTCACCCTTTGCATGGCAAACACCAACTGAAAAAAGCAAAAAGGACCAAGAACATTTGAATAACTTCTTTTGCCATCCATCCATTATCCTTTATCCCATATTGTAAAAGCTGGAGAAAGTACATCCTTTCTGTGGCTTGCCTGTAAGCTTGAGGGGCGGGAGGGACAGCATCTCCATGGAGTAGCCCCCAGCTCTCTCCAGGAAGCTGGCTATGAGGGACTCTTGTTGCTGGGCCCTGGCTGTGTGACTTCACACCAAAACCACCTCCCTCAATTGGAATTGGGACCACAGATCTGGGCTAGAAAATTTGTTCTTCAAGATGCACGTGAACATGAACTTCTGAAGAGCCTATGGCACTGTCATCTTAGGCAGCCTAATCCCTGTTGGGAGATTACACTATGGAGTTCTTGGTTTCTCTTTGTCCTCATTCAATTTCCATACCGTCCAGAATCAGTCTGATGCTTGCAGCACACAGCCACGTTCAGAGGGAGATATTTTTGGTGAAGAGAGGGGACAGGAGGAAAGTAGTGAACTCTTTTCTTAGTTTCATCACTTTACCCCCTATATTCAGCCCTAGGGATCAACGACTGGCTTGGAATACCAAGTGGTTATTTTTCTACACAGAAATGGCATGAGAAATATTTAACATACTGCATCAAGTATCAGTTTCAGAGAGTTTGTCACCCCCTAGTTGTTAAGGACTAGTTCTGGTTAAGAACTTGGACTCTGGAGCCAGATTCTCTATTCAAATTCTAGCCTTGCCCCAAACTAGCTCCATGACCTTCTCCAGATCTCCATTTACTTCTCCAGATCTCCATTTTTCCATCTGTAAAATGAGGTTAGTAATATAACCTACCTCAAAGTATCTAGACCACCATCTGGTAAATATTCTGAATATGTATGTTAGTTGGTATTGTTGCATCTCAAGGTATTAGGAAGATCATTCTGTTTTGTTTTGTGATTCCGTTTTGTCAACATTATATTGGTAGCTTACTCTTCTTGCTGGAGACGGCAATGGCACCCCACTCCAGTACTCTTGCCTGGAAAATCCCATGGACGGAGGAGCCTAGAAGGCTGCAATCCATGGGGTTGCTGAGGGTCGGACACGACTGAGCGATTTCACTTTCACTTTTCACTTTCATGCACTGGAGAAGGAAATGGCAGCCCACTCCAGTGTTCTTGCCTGGAGAATCCCAGGGACTGTGGAGCCTGGTGGGCTGCCGTCTATGGAGTCACACAGAGTCGGACACGACTGAAGTGACTTAGCAATTCTTCTTGCTGGAAAGTAACTGAAACAAATTCTCCTAGACTCAAATGGCAAGAGTTTTAAAAAAACCAACTCGTGCTTTTTGAGGAGATTTTCTTCTCCATTGATAACTATAACCTCAATAAAATAAACATATTCTTGACACATTTATGTGTTAATTCATATAGAGTATCATCGTGGAAGAAATAATATGTTGGTATATTTCACTGGCCTGACAGATACAAGTCATCTTTAGATTTGAATCACATAATTATTTTCTTTTTATTTAACAGGTCTCTGTTTTGTGAAGATTGGTTGTTATATTACTCCTTGAAATGATAGTCTCAGTTTCATTGGTTTTAAAGATCTTCTGCAAAAGAAAGTGTAATTCTAGCTCATTTTTACATGAGAGCTATGAAACAGAGAAACTGTAAGTTCATATTCTTGAACGATTGTACAATAGTGTCACCAAGTTACACCATTACTCTTTTCCACTCTCAGAACTCTCAGAAAAACAACTAAGAGAAGCTGAGATGAAGACTAAGAGATGTAAGTAGCAGGACTATTAGAAAATATGGAACTTAATGTTGATTTAGGGCCTTGGTTTTATCCTCTTATTGCCAAGGATATTCTGTTTCTGTCTTAGTCAAGTAGAGTACCAAATATATCATAGGTTTTGAAAGGTCTGTGGGAAGGAGGTTGTACAGTCTCACACAGGGTATTTGGTGTGTAATATGCCTAAGATTTGTAAATTCGTATAGAGCAGTTAACAAAAGAGCTGACAATTTTTGAGCCTTTGGCCCTACTGTGGGTCAAGTCATTTAGTGCTCACAAAATGTCACATCATAATTACACCATTCTCTTTTCATCTTTCCATCTCAAGTAGCCCTCCAGTGAATGCCCTGTGTGTCAAGGATGACTAGTAAGAATAAGGATGTCTTCTTGCTGCAGAACCTTGCCCTCCTCTCTTCTGAGCACGATGCTAGATTACATCGTCCATTCTCTTCACATCAAGGTGGAGCCATATGATTAAATGCTAGACGAGAAAAAGTGGTGAAATCTATGCAGGCTACTGCTGCTGTCTCTTGAGTTCCCTTTCTATAGACTGGATGGAGAAGATCTAGTGATGGACTCCAAGGCCATAGACTATGGAGAGCCTACAAGATGGGAGGAGTCTGAGCCCCACGTTGATGAGCAGAACCACCCTTAGTTAGAGACAGCTGTGGACGGAATCAGACCCTCTGACTTTGGTGTGGTCAGGTTTCTCCAGGGCGACTTCAACAAGCAGGACGACTGGGTTTACACCTGAATAATCTTGACCCTATGGGACAACAGACCTGCTCCACTCATCCTGCTCACCCCCGCCTGGATGACCACTACTCCTGACGTGAAATCTAGGAATGCTTCAATGTGCTTATTACCCAGCAACCATGCCCTGTCTTCTGAGAATCTCATAAAATTTCATATCTCCTGTTGCCTGCTAGCCCTCAAGAGATTTTCTGAAACCTGGCTTTTCAATCTGAGAGCCTGAAGCCTTCCTATGACCCTTTCTGGTCTCATCATTGCCCTTGATCATGAGTGTTATGAGGCAATCATAGTTGTATCCCTTTAAGCAGGAGGAATTTAAATCTTATTTTCATACTTTGAATCACTGCCAGGTTATTAAAATGATTTGAAAGGGGAAAAAATACTACCCTTAATCTCATCCTGTAACATGGACAGAAAATACTTTTGTTGAATTAAGTTCACTAAAGTTTTGGAGTTGTTTGTTATACC
>NW_011494607.1:19805696-19815301 GCF_000754665.1 Bison bison bison | reverse complement strand
TTTGTTATACCAGCTAACACTGCTTGCTTTGACTAAAACAGTAAAAATGCTTTTATTACTAACACAAAAATGACTCAAAATAATAAGAATAGCTAACATCTATTGAATATTAGCTAAATGCAATGACTGAAGCTTAGAGAGAACAAGTTCCTAAACCAAAGTCAGGAGCTCACAAGTGACAGAACCGGCATTGAAAGCAGGGCAGAATGACCTTGAAGTCATGCACTTAACAATTTTGTTTTGAAATTTTCTTATGAAGTATAACATTTATTATAATTATTTTTAAATTTTATTGATTTTTAATGGAAGGATAATTGCTTTACAGTATTGTGTTGGTTTCTACCAAACACACCAACGTGAATCAGTCATAAGTTCACCCATATCACCTTCCACTTGAACATCTTTCCCACCTCCCTCCCCATCCCACCAACGGAGGTTGTTACTGAGCTCTTATTATAATTATTTTTGTATTACAGAAGTAAACCATGAGGTGAAATTTGTTTCAATTGTTTTTGCTCTTATCATCATAAAGTAATCTTGTGATAAGTAACTACAAGTAACTATAATTTTCATAGCTGAAAATCTCTGTCCTTAGATCATAGGGTACTCATTTCAGCACTTAAAACATAGACATGTATCATCTCTCACAGTTTTCTTCCCCAGCTGAGCCAGGATTCTTCAACAGAGACATAACACAACAGGTCCATCCACTTTTCTGTTTTTAATTTGGCAGGACTATTTTTTATTCCCATTAGTTCCACAACACCCATGTTTCTCTGTGCATTCCAGCTGTCAAAGGAGTATGGCCTCTGAGTCTCAGTGGTCATGATCCTAGAGGTGATGGTGGCGGTGGAGTTTGGGTGGGCAGGGGCTAGGAGAAATGCCAGATAAGGGGCAAAATGGGTCTGGTAACCCACTACATTGTTGTTTCATGGGAATCCAGTCTTTGTATTTCTTGTTTGTTGTAGCCTTCTAATTAACATTATTTATCTATCTCCTAAGTAAAATGAACACACTCAAACTCCATTGACCTTAAGGAATTTTAAGTATGACTACATGGGTTCCTTGTAGCAAAACCACTTTTAAAGTGTAAAAAAAAGAAGTTTTTTAAAAAGCTAAATTAGAAACAAAAAGATCTGCAAACTCTGGAACCTATACATATAGAAAGAGTTTTTTGGGGGCCATATGTTCCTCTTTGTAATACAAATGTGTCAAAAGAGCAGATATCTGCAAAAATCAACTACAAAGAATATCATGTGAGTTAATGCATATCAAGTCATTCAGTCACGAAAAATATTTGGAGTAAGCAGCAGTGGGTCCGTCCAGACTCACTGCAGTGGTGATAAAATCCCAGATGCTGTGCCAGCCGTGTGTGTGTAGGCTCCAGGTCGGAGGCACCCCTGGGATGTGTGTGCCTGGGGAGAGAGCAAGACTAGTTCAGCCTCGTCATTTGAAAGCTTTGAACAGCCTGTTTGGAATGCTAATGGGTTATGCTTTCTGCTTGCAGAAAAGGATGATTCTTCTGCAACGCATTAAATCATTCCCCACCCCCCTCGGAGTCTTTCCAGTAGTACTGCTATCAAATTCTATCAAGACGCTCTCTGAACTGATTTTTACATTCAAATTTGGAGAAGATGTCCTGCAATCCAGAGGGACATAGGAAAGGCAGAAAACGGAAAGCAGACCGAGTGAAAAAAGGGCAAAATGAGAAAGTCCTCAAAGGGTTCCTGGAGAAAAGGAAGGGGAAGACAGAGCAAGCAAGGGAGGGAATGTGGACCTAGTCCCTGTGAATGTTATCTCTGCAAGGCTGAAATCTGGAATTTTAGAACACGTAACGGACCTTCGTCTAATCATATAGCAATGTCAGTATTAGCTATGGTCTGACTCCAGTTATATTAATTTATAGAGAGGACACATATTGCAAACAGTGAGAGCTGGTTTGTAATCTGGCAGACCATAGAAAGGAATTGTGTTAACTAGCAATTTCACACATGTTTAGCTGAGTGATAAATGGTGTTAAATAATGTGCTTGAAGCAGAATGAGATCTTCCATGGCCTCCTACACCACTAAGGGACAAATAAGTTTATTCCATATAATGCAATGAATGTAATGTTTTGCATACATCTCTTTGGAAACTAATAATCCATACTTATTATACATGGTAACTGGGGTTAATTTTATGAAACAGGGCATTTCATTTCTAATAAGGCTACGAATGGTTTATAATCAATGAACTCTGAGTTTCTGTAATTCTCATTCCTTCTCATCTTGAAGTGGAGCTTTTCAAGCTCTGGTCTCTGGGACTGAAGTTGTGGCTCATTTGCTGAGGACCAGAGAGGAAAAGGATATTTTAGGGCTTCCCGCCATGCATTCTTCATTCTCACATTCCAGTCAAGCTCAAGGATAAGATATGATTTTCTTTCCTGTGAAAATCATATTCAGGTTTCTGCTCCTACCTGATGATGACACTTCAGTTCAGTCCTGTGGAACTCTCCTGGAATTTGTTTCCAGCTTTAATTTCTCCTAATCTTATAACTTTTGTTTCTCCACCCCAGCCTTTGAAAGTTTTGTTGCCTTTGGGGTTCCATGGACAGGAGATAGGGCTGTCAAGTTAAGAGCAGACTCATCTCTTTGAAAATTATCCTACTGATTGACAGCATAGGTGCTGTTTGAGAGCAATGTGAGGTCATCTATGAATGAGCACACCCCAGCTCATCCACAGCCTGTCCAGAGGCTACAACCATGACTAGGAAAAACAGGGAGAACTTTCCTTGTCTCCCTCGCTCCCTTCCAACTGAAGCTAGAAGAAAACTGACACTCTAGTAGCTCTTAACTGCTGCTGCTGCTAAGTCACTTCAGTCGTGTCCAACTCTGTGCAACCCCATAGATGGCTGCCCACCAGGCTTCCCTGTCCCTGGCATTCTCCAGGCAAGAATACTGGAGTGGGTTGCCATTTCCTTCTCCAATGCTCTTAACTACGGATTCCTAAAAGATGGGCACCATACCACACCTGAGTGGTGTACAAGACAATTCTCTACCATGTGCCTCTGCTGTGAAAATCTTTGCATCCTCCCAGTATCTCTCAGACCTGGCACTAAACTGCTATCACACAACTGAAACATTTTCTTTTTCATGACAATTTTTTTATCACTTCCAGATTTTAACTTTTTCCATTTTATTGAAAATTCTTGGTTTACTTGTCACCAGATCAAACGCTGTTCTTAAGTACACATATTTTAAAATTAACAGTCCTTTTAACTCCAGCGAACAAACCTGGTTAGAAAGCTTTTTACTCCAACACGAACTCTTTTAATTTCTTGCTCAATTCTTATGAACTGAGGAAATAATTTAATTCCTGAGACTATGGATTGAGTGTCTCTCTACATATGGTATACAGGACATGTCCCTGACTGCCTTTGGAGGCAATAATTTTTAGTCTTGGTTGCTAATTAATTTTGTGTGCTCCCTAGTCTTTGCTAGCACACTGATTTAAATTCTGTTTTTATTTTTAATTTTTTTAAACTGTCCAGCCTGTGCATGTTAAGATTTTTTTGTAGTTTTCAGGCATCACCTCTTCTTATTCAGATCCAGGAACAATTGTTTCTTATTTTTTATTGTCTGATGTGCCATTCCTGGATAATTTTATACCTCCCACCACCACAAGGGAATACAGTATCATGGCCTTTTTAAAAAACAAACTGGAGCCTATTATACAGAGTGAAGTAAGCCAGAAAGAAAAACACCAATACAGTATACTAACGCATATATATGGAATTTAGAAAGATGGTAACGATAACCCTGTAAGCGAGACAGTAAAAGAGACACAGATGTATAGAACAGTCTTTTGGACTCTGTGGGAGAGGGAAAGGGTGGGATGACTTGGGAGAATGGCATTGAAACATGTATAATATCATATATGAAATGAACTGCCAGTCCAGGTTCAATGCGTGATACTGGATGCTTGGGGTTGGTGCACTGGGACGATCCAGAGGGATGGTATGGGGAGGGTGGAGGGAGGGGGGTTCAGGATGGGGAACACGTGTATACCTGTGGCGGATTCATGTTGATGTATGGCAAAACTAATACAATATTGTAAAGTAATTAACCTCCAATTAAAATAAATTTATATTAAAAAAAGAATGTTATTATTTATTGATTTATTGATTTCTTTTAGGGCTTCCCTAATGGCTCAAATGGTAAAGAATCCACTTGCAACGCAGGAGACACAGGAGACTCGGGTTGGATCCCTGGGTCAGGAAGATCCCATGGAGGAGGAAATGGCAACCCAATCCGGTATTCTTTTTTTTTTAGTATAAATTTATTTATTTTAATTGGAGGGTAATTACTTTAAAATATTGTAGTGGTTTTGCCATACACTGACATGGATCCGCCATGGGTGTACATGTGTTCCCCATCCTGAACTCCCTTCCCACCTCCCTCCCCATCCCATCCCTCAGGGTCATCCCAGTGCACTGGCCCCGAGCATCCTGTCTCATACATCGAACCTGGACTGGTGATCCGTTTCATTTATGATAATATACGTTTCAGTGCTATTCTCCCAAATCATCTCACCCTCGACCTCTCCCACAGAGTCCAAAAGACTGTTCTATATATCTATGTCTCTTTTGCTGTCTTATATGTGGGGTTATCATTATCACCTTTCTAAATTCCATATATATGCATTAGTATACTGTATTGGTGTTTTTCTTTTTGGCTTACCCCACTCTGTATAATAGGCTCCAGTTTCATCCACCTCGTTAGAACTGATTCAAATGGATTCTTTTTAATGGCCAAGTAATACTCCATTGTGTATATGTACCACAGCTTTCTTATCCATTTGTCTGCTGATGGACATCTAGGTTGCTTCCATGCCCTGGTTATTGTAAACAGTGCTGCAATGACCATTGTGGTACACATGTCTCTTTCAATTCTGGTTTCCTCAGTGTGTATGCCCAGCAGTGGGATTGCTGGGTCATATGGCAGTTCTATTTCCAGTTTTTTAAGGAATCTCCACACTGTTCTCCATAATGGCTGTACTAGTTTGCATTCCCACCAACAGTGTAAGGGGGTTCCCTTTTCTCCACACCCTCTCCAGCATTTATTGCTTGTAGACTTTTGGATAGTAGCCATTCTGACTGGCTGAAATGGTATCTCACTGTGGTTTTGATTTGCATTTTTCTGATAATGAGTGATGTTGAGCATCTTTTCATGTGTTTGTTAGCCATCTGTATGTCTTCTTCGAAGAAATGTCTGTTTAGTTCTTTGGCCCATTTTTTGATTGGGTCGTTTTTTTTTTGAAATTGAGCTGACACTCCTATATTCTTGCCTAGAAAATTCCATGGACAGAGAAGCCTGGCAGGCTATAGTCCATAGGGTTGCAAAGAGTCAGACACAACTGAGCATCTGTGTACAAAGCAATTAATTCATTTTTTTTTTAATTTTAATTTTTTTGGTTGAGCAGTGTGGTGTGTGGGATCTTAGTTGCCCAACCAGAAATTGATCCCATGACCCCTGCATTCAGAGAGCATAGTCTTAACCACCAGAGAATGAGGGAAGTCCTTCAATTGCATTTTAAAATTGGAATATATTTAATTTCATGAGAAATGTGGGTGATATCTAGACTACATCAAGGCAGTGTTCTATCACTCAGCTCCAGACACATCAGTTTCCCTTTCTCTTGGATTTTAGATTGGACAGGCTGATTACTCTGAGGGTCCACTGTGACTCTTTTGGTTGAAAAGGTGCTCTGCCACTGACTAGGTCTGTGGCCTCTGAAAATTTACTTAACCTTTCTGAGCCTCAGTTTCACAGTTTATGAAGTGGGGATGAAGTGTGTCTTAGTCTCTCAGTCATGTCCAACTCTTTGAGACCCCATGAACTGTAGCCAGTAAGGCTCCTCTGTCCATGGAATTCTCCAAGCAAGATTACTGAAGTGGGTTGCTGTGCCCTCCTCCAGGGTATCTTCCTCATCTGGGGATTGAACGTGAGTCTCCTGCGTTGCAGATGGATTCTTTACCATCTGAGCCACCAGGGAAGAATTATTTCATCTAAAAAACCTAGAACAGTGTCTCAGAAAATGTTAGCAATTATTAAGTAGAACCATATCTAAAAGATTGTCTTCAAGGTATTTACCTTACTAAAAAATTAGTTCTTGTAGTCAGACAAGAGGGAGAAGGATTCTTAGGACACCACCTTCTCTGAAGTGAGATTATGATATTCTGTAAACCACTGCAGTTCTGCTCTAATATTAACAGACCTTTCCATTATTAGTGTGAGTAATGGCATTTTTCCAGAGAAGGCAATGGCACCCCACTCCAGTACTCTTGCCTGGAAAATCCCATGGATGGAGGAGCCTGGTAGGTTGCAGACCATGGGGTCACTAAGAGTTGGACACGACTGAGCGACTTCACTTTCACTTTTCACTTTCATGCATTGAAGAAGGAAATGGCAGCCCACTCCAGTGTTCTTGCCTGGAGAATCCCAGGGACGGGGGAGTCTGGTGGGCTGCCATCTATGGGGTCACACAGAGTTGGACACAACTAAAGCGACTCAGCAGCAGCAGCAGAATGGCGTTTTCCAATCTTCCTATATCTCTGGGACTGTAAAGCCTGTCCATTTTCCCAAGACACTAATTGCTATGGACTGTGGGAAACACCCACAGTCACAGCGCCAGCAGTGGGTACTTCTGAAGACTCTTCCTAAACCTGTGCTACCTATGGCTCTCTGAGAGCCTCCTCTCAGCTCCCCAGGGTGGTTGCTTAGCAGTCCCATATATATATGCTGTTCTGGCGGCTCAGATGGTAAAGAATCTGCCTGTGTTGTAGGAGACTCATGTTCGATGCCTGGGTCAGAAAGATCCCCTGGAGGAGGGCACAGCAACCCACCCCAGTATTCTTGCCTGGAGAATTCCATGGACAGAGGAGCATGACAGGCTGCAAATCATGGGGTTGCAAAGAGTCAGACAAACTGAGCAACTAAACTACTCACCCATCTCTTTAACCAAGGCTGTCTGGACACCTGTCCTGAAATGGATCAATTGCATTTTTTTCTCCAATAACTTAGTGTTGGAACTGAGACCTCTAGTTGCTGCACATGGCTGCTACTGTCACCTGTAAATCCGGGAACCATAGGGCTGTCAAATTGGGCCGTGAGTAGAGAAAACCTGTCTGCAGCCAGAAAAAGAATGGAAACAGACAAGAAAAGCCAAGATGTGATTCAGAGAGATTTGAAAAGACCTGACCTACAGGATTCCTGGTGGTCTGGCAGTCCCAGCTGTATTCTTACCCTTCCGTTTCATGAAGAATTCTCTGCCTCTATAATTAATTGTCTGATTTTACTGAAGGTACAGAGTAACAATGAAATACCTTTAAGTCTCTTGGTTCTTATCATTAAGGGTTTGAAATCAAGTCCATTACCATCCACTCAAGGGCCTCTATCACTTACCTATGACCTGTGTCATTTTCTTTCATTTTTGTGCAGTGGAACTTGATATCCACCAGTTTTTCAGATAGTTAATTTTTTTTTTTTACCTCTTGTAACACAGAACATTTTTGGTTTAGTTATGTAACTTTGGAACAGTCTAATCTTATAATTGTCCTGAAAGTTTAAGAAATGATGATTAATTAAATATATTCATTTCTAATCCAATTTTTGAAGTTGCATTAAATTCTGTAAAGAATATTTGTAATAGTTCGTGCTAACTTATGTTTAAGAAAGAAACTGCAATATTCCCGGTATCAGTGGAAGTTGAATCACAGAGCAGAAAAATCTTCACTTTGGTCCAGCCTAGGGCTTGATGCAAGAGGGTGGTCCTCAGCAGAGTTTACCAAAATTTGTTCCTTTGAGCTCTTGTTTTCAGGTATGTTAATGAGGGTAATGAATAAAGGGGTTGCATGCACATATGCTATGAAATACTGAAATTTAAACACAATTCAGTTCTTTATTAAAGGTCTTTAAAAGGATTTTATACAACGATACATTTTGTGATTCTCTGATCAGTGCATAGTTGTAGTAATACCTAAAGTATATGGCCATGGAATCATTTTTCTGTAGAGAACATCTTTCGAGACAAATGTTCCATGGAATATATTAGTATTTTGGGTGTATTGTCCTAAGGGAAGTATTTGGGGAAGGTTGGTGTTGCCTGGTGTGGTTTGGCTTGCCCTGCTTTCTTATTGCTTACATACGACTCATTTATTTATAAATGATGCCTGAATCCCTTTGGAATTATATGTATTTTTTAAATCAATACCAGATTTTAGGTGACATTGGCACTAAGGAAATAATCTACAAATGAAACATAGACTTCTTCTGTTGTTGTTTAGTTACTCAGTCCCGTCTGACTCTTTGTAACCCCATGGACTATAGCACTCAAGGCTCCTCTGTCCATGGAATTTCCCAGGCAAGAGTATTGGAGTGGGTTGCCATTTCTTCTCCAGGAGATCTTCCCAACCCATGGATTGAACCCATACCTCCTGTGTTGCAGGCATATTCTTTACCACTGAGCCACCAGGAAAGCCCAAATGAAATAATATTATGACTGGCACATAGACTACCCTTCAGTCAGTTCAGTTCAGTCACTCAGTCGTGTCTGACTCTTTGTGACCCCATGAATCGCAGCACTCCAGGCCTCCCTGTCCATCACCAACACCCAGAGTTCACTCAAACTCATGTCTATCGAGTTGGTGATGCCATCTAGCCATCTCATCCTCTGTTGTCCCCTTCTCCTCCTGCTCCCAAACCCTCCCAGCATCACAGTCATTTCCAATGAGTCAATTCTTCACATAAGGTGGCCAAAGTATTGGAGTTTCAGCTTTAGCATCAGTTCTACCAATGAACACCCAGGACTGATCTCCTTTAGGATGGATTGGTTGGATCTCCTTGCAGTCCAAGGGACTCTCAAGAGTCCTCTGCAACACCACAGTTCAAAAGCATCAATTCTTCAGCGCTCAGCTTTCTTCACAGTCCAACTCTCACATCCATACATGACCACTGGAAAAACCATAGTCTTGACTAGACGAACCTTTGTTGGCAAAGTAATGTCTCTGCTTTTGAATATGCTATCTAGGTTGGTCATAACTTTCCTTCCAAGGAGTAAGCGTCTTTTAATTTCATGGTTGCAGTCACCATCTGCAGTGATTTTGGAGCCCCCCAAAATAGTCTGACACTGTTTCCCCTGTTTCCCCATCTATTTGCCACGAAGTGATAGGACTGGATGCTGTGATATTAGTGTTCTGAATGTTGAGCTTTAAGCCAACCTTTTTACTCTCCTCTTTCACTTTCATCAAGAGGCTTTTTAGTTCCTCTTCACTTTCTGCCATAAGGGTGGTGTCATCTGCATATCTGAGGTTATTGATATTTCTCCTGGCAATCTTGATTCCAGTTTGTGCTTCTTCCAGCTCAGCGTTTCTCATGATGTACTCTGCTTATAAGTTAAATAAGCAGGGTAACAGTATACAGCCTTGATGTACTCCTTCCCCTATTTGGAACCAGTCTGTTGTTCCATGTCAGTTCTAACTGTTGCTTCCTGACTTGTATATAGGTTTCTCAAGAGGCAGATCAGGTGGTCTGGTATGCCCATCTCTTTCAGAATTTTCCACAGTTT
>NW_011494607.1:19804938-19805399 GCF_000754665.1 Bison bison bison | reverse complement strand
TTTGATTTAGGTCATACCTGAATGGTCTAATGGTTTTCCCTACTTTCTTCAATTTCAGTCTGAATTTGGCAATAAGGAGTTCATGATCTGAGCCACAGTCAGCTCCCGGTCTTGATTTTGCTGACTGTATAGAGCTTCTCTATCTTTGGCTGCAAAGAATATAATCAATCTGATTTCGGTGTTGAGTATCTGGTGATGTCCATGTGTAGAGTCTTCTCTTGTGTTGTTGGAAGAGGGTGTTTGCTATGACCAGTGTGTTCTCTTGGCAAAACTCTATTAGCCTTTGTCCTGCTTCATTCCGTACTCAAGGGCCAAATTTGCCTGTTACTCCAGGTGTTTCTTGACTTCTTACTCTTGCATTCCAGTCCCCTATAATGAAAAGGACATCTTTTTTGGGTGTTAGTTCTAAAAGATCTTGTAGGTCTTCATAGACCCGTTCAACCTCAGCTTCTTCAGCATTA
>NW_011494607.1:19803913-19804838 GCF_000754665.1 Bison bison bison | reverse complement strand
CCCCTATTTGGAACCAGTCTGTTGTTCCATGTCAGTTCTAACTGTTGCTTCCTGACTTGTATATAGGTTTCTCAAGAGGCAGATCAGGTGGTCTGGTATGCCCATCTCTTTCAGAATTTTCCACAGTTTATTGTGATCCACACAATCAAAGGCTTTGGCATAGTCAGTAAAGCAGAAATAGATGTTTTTCTGGAATTCTCTTGCTTTTTCCATGATCCAGCAGATGTTGGCAATTTGATCTCTGGTTCCTCTGCCTTTTCTAAAATCAACTTGAACATCAGGAAGTTCATGGTTCACATATTGCTGAAGCCTGGCTTGGAGAATTTTGAGCATTACTTTACTAGCGTGTGAGGTGAGTGCAATTGTGCGGTAGTCTGAGCATTCTTTGGCATTGCCTTTCTTTGGGGTTGGAATGAAAACTGACCTTTTCCAGTCCTGTGGCCACTGCTGAGTTTTCCAAATTTGCCAGCATATTGAGTGCAGCACTTTCACAGCATCATCTTTCAGGATTTGAAATAGCTCAACTGTAATTCCATCACCTCCACTAGCTTTGTTCGTAGTGATGCTTTCTAAGGCCCACTTGACTTCACATTCCAGGATGTCTGGCTCTAGGTCAGTGATCACACCATCGTGATTATCTGGGTCATGAAGCTCTTTTTTGTTCAATACACAGTTCTTCTGTGTATTGTTGCCCCCTCTTCTTACTATCTTCTGCTTCTGTTAGGTCCATAGCATTTCTGTCCTTTATCAAGCCCATCTTTGCATGAAATATTCCCTTGGTGTCTCTGATTTTCTTGAAGAGATCTCTAGTCTTTCCCATTCTGTTGTTTTCCTCTATTTCTTTGCATTGATCACTGAGGAAGGCTTTCTTATCTCTCCTTGCTATTCTTTGGAACTCTGCATTCAGATGCTTATATCTTTCCTT
>NW_011494607.1:19795350-19803813 GCF_000754665.1 Bison bison bison | reverse complement strand
CTTGGAAATGAACAGAGATCATTCTGTCATTTTTGAGATTGCATCCAAGTACTGCATTTCGGACTCTTTTGTTGACCATGATGGCTACTCCATTACTTCTAAGGGATTCCTGCCCGCAGTAGTAAATATAATGGTCATCTGAGTTAAACTCACCCATTCCAGTCCATTTTAGTTCACTGATTTTTGGAATGTTGATGTTCACTCTTGCCATCTCCTCTTTGACCACTTCCAATTTGCCTTGATTCATGGACCCTTACTGGTTTACAATCCTTGCTGTAAAGTGTTTTATTCTTCTTGGGATCTCTCCTATAGGATCAGTTCATGCCAATCATATTGATTGAATAGAATTATTAATTTGATGAAGAGAAAGAACTGTTACTTTTTTCAACGGTTAGGAAACTGTGCCTCTCTTTTTCCACAATAGCTTCCTTTAAAACATCTCTTTTAATGTAGTAAAGCTGTAACTGAACTGGCAACATCAAGCTGCACCATTTTAACTCTTGGGGATAAATTGCCAGCAAGTGCTTTACTCTTTTACAAGTTTCTTTCAAATTTAGTGAAATATCTGTTATACTTTTGCTAAAGGGAAGAATGGTAAATCTTTATTAGTTAGGGAAACCAAAATTTTGTTGAGGTCTTAAGTAACACACCATCAATATGATAATTTAATTAAAGTGTAAGAAAATGTGATAGAGAACAGTTCACTGTAAAATTGTGTTGTTCTTATATCATTAATGGAATTGACTCTGGCAGTAGGAAAACAAGCTGGGCAAAGTTAAGATGCTTTAGATTACATGAGTATTCATACTTATAATGCATGTACCATACGCACTGCATTTTAATTTATGGGCTTAAGGGAACTGTGATTAAGTAGGAGAGAGAAGAGCTTTTTAAACACCTCCTGGGGAGTGATTTCTATTCTTTGCTGTCACATCTCCAATTATTCTTTCTCTTCAAATACTTATTCTCTTTCTTTGAGTTTTCCTGGTACAGGTGGCTACCATTTGTAGAGCTATCAATTTTGCTGCCCCCTTTTAAGGCCACTATTATTTATGCCAGTTCCTGCTTATCCTTCTTTTGATTCATTTGGACAAGAACAGCTACAAAACACTTTAAACAGCTTGAGAAAAAGGTTAACTTTAAGGATCACATGTTATCATGCACAGCCTCCAAATAAAATGTTTCATCTGCTCCAGCACAACACTCAGGGATTGTGACTTTAACATGCTTTTAATTTGAGCCACTCTTTTAGATGCCAGAAATGTGGGGATCAATGCCATTCGAGCAGTGTAATGCCAACAAGACTATCCCACACAATGGCCAAAAATATAAGCTCTGATGGAGAAAAGTTTTTTTGTGTGTTCGAAAGACAGTGTGACACTCATGTCATCTGGAAGAGCTGCTTTCCTTCTGTTAATTGCTATTGCCTATCTCACTCTTCCGAATCATTCGGTTTAAAGTTTGTTATGTTAGAATTAATGGCAGGTTTTGTAGTCTGTTAAACCATAAATTACCACTCCTTGTCTTGGTACTGAAAGAGATTACTTAGCCATTCACAATTTTCCATGGGATGTTCTCCAGATGTGTGCCATCTGAAGTCTCCTCACTCCAGTGGACTAAGCTGGCCTCTTGTTGAGGAAACAAAGAACTGGAAAATATATACATCAATGTTAAAGCATGCAGGTCCTCAGACAATGTTAAGATGCCTTCACACTTTCACTGAGTCCATTTGCGTTTGCTAACAATACCCCTACTGTGGTGGGCAAGTGCTACTGCTGTACTTACCTCCTTTATGTCTAATTTTATGCTAATCCCCGAATTGTTCAAGGAGACTTTAACAGTCAGCTGCCGTTCGCTGTCTTTTGAGGTATCAAATGATGTTACAACTTGGAAATCCCATAGATGTGGGCAATTGTGTCTTTAAACAATTCTGGCCCATTGGGTTTTCTAATGTGTTGTGTGTTAAGAACACGGTTCTCTCCAGTCTGTCCTGAAATACTGCGGGGAATTCTCTGTTTCAAAGTGGTCCAAAGGAGCTAGCCATTAAGACAACGTTACCTCTAATCCAATTTCCCATAATCTCAAACTCTATGCAAAAGCAAATGTTGAACCTGTAGCTGAACCCAGTCTTTTGAATACCAAACCAAGACCCATAATGTATTATCTTAACTATTTGAGGGGGAGGCTGATTGTTTGCAAAATATCTTTGGGTTGCCATTAGTTAGGGTTTAATCCTTTAGAAATATTCAGCGCTCAGTCCTATTCAAGCAGGAGAGTCCTGGCTCCTCCAGGCCCTTGGCGCAGCCTGGGTGATTGCTTGTGTATTTAGCCCCCACTTATTTTGTTCAGGTTCACGATCAGGCGAGACAGCACTGTCGATTCAAAAAGACATTCTTTTTTCAAACTATTGATCTCCGTTGCTCTTGCAAATCCTTTAGTATTGGCTCTCAGGATTACTATAATGCTATAATCATTCTGTTAAGGATTCAGATTTGTGGTGGGCTAAAAGATGGGAACATCAAAAGGACTGAAATGCCCTTGAAGCAATCAATTTTTGTTCATCAAATACAAATGCTGAGAGGCTGCTTTTGGCTAATAATTTATAACTGAATTAATGACACATGGCTTCCTTCGGTCTTTTTCCCTTGAATTGTTCCCCCTTCCACCCCCACCTCTTAAATGATCTGATTTTATATTCTGGCAAGTGAATTTGAATTGCATAGTGTTCTAAATAAGAGGAATGCTTTGGAAAGTGGAAAGCTGGTTTCATTTGCTTTCAAACTGCTAAGACAGTAGAATTTTTTTTTTCTCTTTCTTTGGGCCGTAAGAGAAGGGAGAACCTAACACAGTATCTATCATACTTCTTCTAGTAGACAAACATGCATATGGCATGTATGTGTAGGTAACATCCTGGTGAAAGCCTCCATCAGCAAAATAATTTCTGTTAAAATCACAAGTGGTCTGCTGTGTCTCAATTCCTTATACACGAATAAGTTCTAACAAAGTTTGTTAACAAGATAATGATGCTATAGGACAGGATTTTTCTTTGGTGTTCACAAATAAAAGTTACAGATCTTGTTAATACAATGATTAAAATTGTTAAAAATTTTTTTTAAGTTCTGAAGGCATTAAGTCATTTTCAATTCCATTCCTCATGTTTCTATTTTTCAAAGTATCAGTGTCAGTGTTTATCTTTTGGACAGTGAGAAGATCTTGCAGTGGGAGTCCTGGGGGTCTGTACAGGTCTTGCGTGTCCAGTGAACCTCACAGTGAATCATGACAAAACCTAAGAAGAAAGTTCTAAATGCAGTGTGAGCCCAATAGAAGAGCAGAGTGTGGGAGAGCCACAGAAGCCCAGCAAAACTTTGCTCTCCGCCTAGGTAGAAATTCTGATTATTCAGCTTCTGCTGCTGCTGCTAAGTCGCTTCAGTCGTGTCCGACTCTGTGCGACCCCATAGACAGCAGCCCACCAGGCTCCACCGTCCCTGGGATTCTCTAGGCAAGAACACTGGAGTGGGTTGCCATTGCCTTCTGCAATGCAGGAAAATGAAAAGTGAAAGTGAAATCGCTCCGTCGTATCCGACTCAGCGACCCCATGGACTGCAGCCCACCAGGCTCCTCCGTTCATGGGATTTCCCAGGCAAGAGTACTGGAGTGGGGTGCCATTGCCTTCTCCGGATTATTTAGTTAGGACAGACTTGACACAAGAATGCCTCCATCCCTCTTTTATTTTCATTTTTTAAAATGAGTTTTTGTTGTTTTACAATATTGTATTATTTATAGTTTCTGCTGTCCAGCAAAATGAATCAGTTATAGCATGTTGAAAAGCAGAGACATTACTTTGCCAACAAAGATCCGTCTAGTCAAGGCTATGGTTTTTCCAGTGGTCATGTATGGATGTGAGAGCTGGACTGTGAAGAAAGCTGAGTGCCGAAGAATTGATGCTTTTAAACTGTGGTGTTGGAGAAGACTTGAGAGTCCCTTGGACTGCAAGGAGATCCACCCAGTCCATCCTAAAGGAGATCAGTCCTGGGTGTTCTGATCAGTCCTGGAAGGACTGATGTTGAAGCTGAAACTCCAGTACTTTGGCCACTTCATACGAAGAGCTGACTCATTGAAAAAGACTCTGATGCTGGGAGGGATTGGAGGCAGAAGGAGAAGGGGACGACAGAGGATGAGATGGCTGGATGGCATCACTGACTTGATGGACATGAGTTTGAGTGAACTCCGGGAGTTGGTGATGGACAGGGAGGCCTGGCGTGCTGCGATTCGTGGGGTCACAAAGAGTGGGACACGACTGAGAGACTGAACTGAACTGAACTGAACTGATACATATATCCCCTTTTTTTGTATTCCCTTCCCATTTAGGTCACCACAGAACATTGAGTTCCCTGGGTGTAGTAGATTCTCATTAGTTATCTGTTTTATACATAGTAATGTATAGATGTCCATCCCATTCTCCCAATTCATTCCACCCTTCATTTCCTCCACTGGTATACATATGTCCATTCTCTATATCCATGTTTCTGTTTCTGTTTTGCAAATAAATTAATCTGTACGGTCTTTCTAATTTTTGTCTTACATCTAATTTTTGTCTTGCATTGGCAGGCGGGTCCTCTACCACTAGCACCACCTGGGAAGCCCTTCTAATTCCACATATAAGCGATATTATATGATATTTGTTTTTCTCTTTCTAACTTACTTCACTCTGTGTGACAGTATCTAGTTCTATCCACATCTCTGCAAATGGCACAATTTTGTCCCTTTTTATGGCTGAGTAATGTTCCATTGCGGAGAAGGCAATGGCACCCCACTCCAGTACTCTTGCCTGGAAAATCCCATGGACCGAGGAGCCTGGTAGGCTGCAGTCCATGGGGTCGCTAAGGGTCGGACACGACTAGGCGACTTCACTTTCACTTTTCACTTTCATGCATTGGAGAAGGAAATGGCAACCCACTCCAGTGTTCTTGCCTGGAGAATCCCAGGGACGGGGGAGCCTAGCAGGCTACCGTCTATGGGGTCACACAGAGTCGGACACGACTGAAGTGACTTAGCATAGCATAGCATAACAATGTTCCATTGCATGTATGGAACTACATCTTCTTTATCCATTCCTCTGTCAATGGACATCTATCTAGCTTGCTGCCATGTCCTGGCTATTGTAATTAGTGCTGCAATGAACACGGGTGTATATGAGTCTTTTTAAATTATGGTTTTCTCTGGGTATATGCCCAGGAGTGGGATTGCTGGGTCATACGGTAATTCTATTTTTAGTTTCCCCCTTTTATAAACAGAGGAAAGAGTTCTGTTTCAGAAATGTCAAAACCTTGCCTGTGGTCACATGGTCAGTTGAAGCAAACCTGGAGCTGAAACCCAGAGGCCCTGAGTCCTAACATGGATTTTTCCTTCTTATATTATAGTCAACATCTGCAGCAAAGTATCCTTTTCACCTTTTTTCATTTCACTATGCATTTATATTCCATTAAATATTATACATGTGGTAACAGAAATTGTGGATGTATATCTGGTAAAAAAGGAAATTTTGGTGAAAATGGGTGTCCATAGTTATACCTTGATGGTTATTTGGGGGATTCCAACATAAAAATAGATATATTTTTGCTTAAAGAACAATTCTTAAGATCTCCTGTTCTCTTCCACATTCCAGTTGAAAGCTATTCTGAGGAAATAGCAATATAATTTTCAGCAAAGTGTAAATAATACTTTCCTCAAGGACATAGGCCTTCTGATGCGAAACAAACTATAACCCACAGAAATAAAACTGCAATGGAGGAATTTTACCCATCAGCAAATAAGGGAGGTCTTTTTAGCCAGCAATGTCCCTGGAATTGTACCAGTCCTATACCTGTTCCTGCCAATTTCACATCCTTTTGAAGACTGGACTTGGTGGTGCAGTGTCAAAATCCACTTCTCATTGTCTGATTTAAAGTCCACTTCCAGAGATGTCTGGGGCTTCTCTGGTAGCTCAGCTGGCAAAGACTCTGCCTGCAATGCGGGAGACCTGGGTTTGATCCCTAGGTTGGGAAGATCCCCTGGAGAAGGGAATGGCTACCCCCTCCAGTGTTCTGGCCTTGAGAATTCCATGGACTTTACAACGCATGCGGTCACAAAGAGTTGGACACGACTGAGTGACTTTCACTTTCACTTTTTCACTTTCCAGAGATGTCTAATTTAGCACTGATAGCTGTACTGGTATTCTCTATAAGTTCTTTTTGCAAAGTTTTTGACATTTGTTTTTTTTTTTTACTTTTAAAATTTCCCACTGCTTTTCACACTTTTGGGAGGAAGTTACATCTTAAATTCTTTGCTTGCTTGATTTTCTCAATGTTGTCTGACTTAATCTCTGTAAACTATCAGAGGCCATGGTTGAATGTTTGTTATCCCTCACATCATGTGGTATTTATCTAGCTGTTGGTGTTTGGAAATAAATACCAGCCCACTTGTTTTAAATACCACTGGCAGTTTTATGCAGGTGTTGAGGGCCAAGAAGAGCTTCCTATCTTGGAATAACTGAGTTATCATCTTTTAAACAGAGATGGCGTTTTCTACTAATGACAATTTGGAGCTTACAACACATAGGTGTGAGTGTTGGGGGCAAGGAAGAGAGATACTCAGCCTGCTGTCATGGGGTCAGAATACAAAGTGGCAACGTTTATAGATTAATCAGGAGCCAGTTTTTCTTCCTTTAAACCAAAAACTGTTGCTTCCCAATTTGTTATTCACATAGTCAAATACACTTGCTCCAACCAACACAGAAGAAAAACATATACAAGGGTCATATAACTTTTAGCTACAGAAAGAGTCTATTCTCTTCTTGTTTGCTTATATATTTTTGATATATTTACCTGCAGTGACAGCAACACATTGAGAGTGACTTTAAAGTGAAACATGGATTCACAAAATAGGAGCTGATGCTTTCATCCTAACATAGTTCCAGAGAGTGCATTGTGTGGGAAAAAAGCATTCACCCTGTATACCCCTGGAGATCAAGCCCCACATTCCCAGTCTGCTAGAACCTTGCGTCTGGCCCCAGCCTGCTGCAGGCACCCTCTAGATTTAGTCATTTTAGCAGCATTGTAGTATAAATATAAACAATAAATAAAAGTGGTATGTTTTAAATAAAAATCTAAAGTGACCTAAATGGACCTGAACAATCTGTTAAATTGCGCAGACCTCTGTGCTTGGTTCATTTATGGCTAACACTGTGTTGCTGTGTTGGCTGCTCATATTTTGATTTAATGAGCGTGGAGAAGGGGGGGGGGGAACCACTTTCTCTCTTTTTTAAACTTTTTATTTTATATTGGAATGTAACTGATTAACAATGTTGTGATAGTTTCAGGTGGACAAGGAAGGGACTCAGCCCTAAATATACATGTATCCATTCTCCCCCAAACATCCCTCCCATCTAGGCTGCCACATAACATTGAGCAGAGTTCCCTGGGAAAGCACTTTCTCTTCCCAAGCTTGAAGGATTTCCTTTCCTTTCTAGTTAAAACCAGAATTTTGTTCAGGACAATGAAACCATTTCTCCCCAATATTGAAACAATGTTGATTATTGTTACTCTCTTTCTCAATGATACAAGAAACAATTGGATTTTTTCAGATTAATCCAGAATAACATTAATTAATAAAATTAATCCAGAATAACATTTCCCTTCATGGAATCAGTGTGTTGGCTCTCTCAGGAGGGCAGGAACAGGAGTATGTTCTGGGCCTCAGTTCTTGAGGTTGACCCTGAGGATCAGTGGAAAGTGAGGAGGCCAGGAAGCTGCCCAGGACTGAAGAGCCCAATCTCAGTGAGGCCTGGGGCATTTTCTAGGATAAGATGACACTTTTGTCAGTTGAACTTGCCTGTGACTCCACTCTGTCCTTTACTTTTTCAGTTGCTTTCTTTCCTGCTTCACCAATAATTCCTTTTACAATATGTTTGTTGGGATCTTCACCAGTTGGTGAGGTACCATCCAGTGGGGTGCACTGCTGGGAGTTTTTTCCTTCTGCCAGAGGGTTTTGTGGGCTCCAAGACTTCAGATCTAACTAGGATTGGCCAGGGGACAAACCAAGCATGGTAGCATCTGACAGGAAGAGTTGGATGAGAAAGTGTGTCCTAATGTATAAATCTCTGCAGGTGTATTATGTGCCACATTCCTATTTGTTTTATATTATATAATATACTGGAGAAGGCAATGACACCCCACTCCAGTACTCTTGCCTGGGAAATCCCATGGATGGAGGAGCCTGGTAGGTAGGCTGCAGCCCACAGGGTTGTAAACAATTGGACACGACTGAGTGACTTCCTTTTCACTTTCATGCATTGAAGAAGGAAATGGCAACCCACTCCAGTGTTCTTGCCTGGAGAATCCCAGGGACGGGGGAGCCTGGTGGGCTGCCATCTATGGGGTTGCACAGAGTCAGACACAACTGAAGCGACTTAGCAGCAGCAGATAT
>NW_011494607.1:19793690-19795250 GCF_000754665.1 Bison bison bison | reverse complement strand
AGTCCCTTGGACTGCAAGGAGATCCAACCAGTCCATTCTGAAGGAGATCAGCCCTGGGATTTCTTTGGAAGGAATGATGCTAAAGCTGAAACTCCAGTACTTTGGCCACCTCATGCGAAGAGTGGACTCATTGGAAAAGACTCTGATGCTGGGAGGGATTGGAGGCAAGAGGAGAAGGGGACAACAGAGGATGAGACGGCTGGATGGCATCACTGACTCGATGGACGTGAGTCTGAGTGAACTCCGAGAGTTGGTGATGGACAGGGAGGCCTGGCGTGCTGCGATTCATGGGGTTGCAGAGAGTTGGACACGACTGAGCGACTGATCTGATCTGGTCTGATCTGATGTAATCAAAGCCAGATTTAAGAAAACTGTAAGCAAGGGAAAATCAAACTTTGGGAAATTTGTGGACATGTTATTGGACATTTGCGCATATTTTTGGAAAACCTTGTGTTTTGTAGGTACCTGGTATCAGTAGCCCCATCTTGTCGATGTGCTACTCATTTCAATAGGTCAGAATATCTAATGTATTGGTTCCTTTAGGGTGAAATCCTTCATTCAAGCAGGAATAGAAAAAGACTAAATCTTGTGTCCACTGGAAAAATTGAGGACTTTAGAAGGATAAAAGGGTGGGCAAGACAGGAATAAAATGAAGACAAGAACATGAATAGCAATTGTGAAGGAATCAGAGAAGATTTGGTGGCTTCCTGTGTGGAGTCCATGGGGAGTGGCAGAAATGGGAAGAGAGCTTTTCTAAGATGTTTTATTGTGTAATGTTGTCCCTTCCCCCTGTCCACCTGAACCATGTATTTTCTGAAGATATTAAATAAAAATTATATTAAAAAAAATCAGTATACCACAAGATGGTCTCCAGGGTCACCCATATTATTTGCACTGTGCCTTCAAACTATTACTCCATGAACAAAATAACTTATTGAGCATATAGTGTGTTCTAGGAACTAGTTTTCTTTTTTTTTAATTTATATATTTCTTTATTAAGGGATAATTGCTTTACAGAATTGTGTTGGTTTCTGCCAAACACCAACATGAATCAGCCATAGGTACACATATGTCCCCTCCCACTTGAACCTCCCTCCCCGCTCCCTCCCCATCCCACCCCCCTAGGTTGTTACAGAGCCCTGGTTTAAGTTCCCTGAAACATACAGCAAATTCCCACGGGCTATCTAAGGAATAAGCATTGATCCTTCCACATTATCTTACAGGATTCAAACAGCATCACAGTAGAAATGGGTATATCTTCATTTTTTAAAAAGAGGAAAAAGACTCAGAAAGAAAAACTGCCCACACGTGGTGTTCTCAAACTTAAGTCCATCAGAGTCACTGGAAGACTCACTGAAACTCAGGTTGCTGGGCCCCTGACCCCAGAAGTTTCTGTTTCAGTAGGTCTGGGTTGTGAGTTGGACCATAAAGAGGGCTGAGCACTGAAGAATTGATGCCTTTGAATTGAAGTGCTGAGAAGACTCCTGAGAGTCCTTGGGACTGCAAGGAGATCAAACCAGTCAAACCTAAAGGAAATCAACCCTGAATATTCATTGGAAG
>NW_011494607.1:19750374-19793590 GCF_000754665.1 Bison bison bison | reverse complement strand
TTCTTGCCTGGAGAATCCCAGGGACGGGGGAGCCTGGTGGGCTGCCATCTATGGGGTTGCACAGAGTCAGACACAACTGAAGCGACTTAGCAGCAGCAGATATAATATACATCCTATATAGCTATGTCTTACATAATATATATGTTTTTGAAAGTAATCACTTAACTGTGCCTGGCACATGCAAACTTTCAATACGTGTTGCTAAAATTTGCAGAGGAGTCTATGAGCTTATTGTGCTCATGGCTCTGGAAGAGCAAAGAATACCTCACATGTAATTGGGGTAATAGTACACACTTTCTCAGTCCTGAAGAATTGACATGAGGCTCAAATCAGTTATTATATGTGAAAGTGTGAGCTAGTGCTATATACATCTAAAGAATTATTATAATTGATGCCAAAGAATTGATGCTTTTGAACTGTGGTGTTGGTGAAGACTCTTGAGAGTCCCTTGGACTGCAAGGAGATCCAACCAGTCTATTCTAAAGGAGATCAGTCCTGAATATTCATTGGAAGGACTGATGCTGAAGCTGAAGCTCCAATCCTTTGGCTACCTGATGTGAAGAGCTGACTCAATGGAAAAGACCCTGATGATGGGAAAGAGTGAAGGCGGGAGAAGAAGGGGATGACAAAGGATGAGATGGTTAGATGGAATCACTGACTCAATGGACATGAATCTGAGCAAACTCTGGGAGATAGTGAAGGACGGGGAAGACTGGCGTACCGTACAGCTCATGGAACTCTACTAAGTGCTCTGTGGTGACCTAAATGGTAGGGAAATCCAAAAAAGAGGGGGAATTTGTATATGTATAACTGAATCATTTTGCTGTACAGTAGAAACTAACACCACATTGTAAAGCATCTATACTTCAATACAAATTAAATTTAAAAAACCCTTTTTAAAAAAAAACTCAGCAGCTAGGATTTGAACTAGCTTGACCACAGAACTCATTTCCTTCCCATTGCACCCCCCCACCACCCCCCACCCCACCCCCCAGTGCCTCTCCAGGACTCTCAACTTTGACTGTGCATTAGAAGTATCTTGGGACCTCCAGGCCACAGCTCAGGAGCAAAACTTCTCAGGTATTTTCAATGGACAGCTAAGGTCAATACTCACTGTTACAAGGTAAGAAATCAAGGAATATGGCTTAAATGTTCCCAGGCACCCAGAACCTGTGTGTGTGTGTGTGTGTGTGTGTTCACATCCATGTGAGAAGCTGAATGAATCCTCTCTAGACCAAAGTCTGAAGCAGTTCTGTCCTTATTTGCATTTTCCCCACTGGTTCAGACATGGAATAAGCCCAGGCTTTGGAGTCTGACCACCTAGGGTTAAATCCTCTTGAAGCTGCTTTTTAGCTGTGTAATCCAAGTCAAGTTCCTTTCTTAGTGCTGATATGTTGTTTATGTGGAATGAATGTGATATGATCCATAAAATATAAGCAGAATAGGACTCTGTTCCCTTACTGTGTTCCTTTAGAGAGAGGCTGGCTTGGCAGCTTTCTAACTAAAACCAGCATTTCCCAAAGTGTGAGAGTTACACTGCTGATGGCACAAGAGATGTTATTTGTGTCCCAACGTGGATTAAATAAAACCAAATCATATTATGAGTAAGTTTTTTTCTTTTCAAATGTTTTAAATTCTTCTGAGTATATCAAAGGGAAAGTTTCAGTGTGGTGCTAGCATGTCTTTACAATGCCTCCAAACTTGCTTCCTAATAATCTATCTATAATAACATAGATGGATAAATATATATGAGTCTATGTTTATAAGTGATATATAAGTTTCAGGTGTACAGCATCATAATTTGACATGTGTATACACTGTAAAGCAATCATCACCACAAGTCTAGCTGCCATCCCTCACCATATGGTTGATCCCTTTCACCCATTTTTCCCACTCCCATATCACCTTCCCTTCTGCTAACCACCAATCTGTTCTCTGAATCTATGAGTCTGTTTTCATTTATTTTGTTTGGAAATCTGTTTCTTTCAATTTCACATATGAGTGAAATTATATGGTATTTGTCTTTCTCCATCCTACTTCTTTCACTTTGCATAAAGCTCCAAGGTTCATCCATGTCATTACAAATAGAAGTATTGCATCCTTTTTCATGGCTAAGTAGCATCCCAATATATTTACATACCATATCTTCTTTACCCATTATTGGATACTTAGGTTGTTACCATATTTGGCTATTGTAAATAGTGCTACAATGAACCTAGGCATGCACACATCTTTTTGAATTAGTGTTTTCATGTTCTTTGAACATATACCCAGAAGTGGAATAACTGGATCACATGGTAGTTCTATTCTTAATTCTTTGAGGAATCTCCATACTATTTTCCATAATGGCTGCACCAATTTACATTCCCACCAACAATGTATGAGGGTTCCCTTTCCTGTCCAGCTTCTCCAACATTTTTTATTTTTTGTCTTTTTGATAATAGCCATTTTAACAGGTGTAAGATGGTATCTCATTGCTGTTTTCATTTGTATTTCCCAAACAATTTGTGATGCTGAACATCTTTTTATGTGCCAGTTGACAACATATACCACTGAATATGATGTTAGCCTAGGAAATCAACCCTGACTATTCTTGGAAGGATTGATGCTGAAGCTGAAGATCCAATACTTTGGCCATCTGATGTGAAGAGCTGACTCATTGGAAAAGACCCTGGTGCTGGGAAAGACAGAGGGCAGGAGGAGAAGAAGCAGATAACAGAGGATGAGATGGTTGGATGGCATCACCGACTCAATGGACATAAGTTTGAGCAAACTCCAGGAGATAGTGAAGGACAGGGAAACCCGGCGTGCTGCAGTCCATGGTGTTGCAAAGAGTTGGACATGACTGAGTGAACAGCGTGATGTTAGCAGTGAGTTTGTCATATATGGCCTTTATATACATTTCATCTATACCAGTTTATTGAGAGTTTTTATCATAAATGGATAGGGAGGCAGGAAGATGAAGGACAAAGAAGGCAATGTAAAGACTGAATCAGAAGTTGGGCTTTGAAGTTGGAGGAAGAGCCATTAAGTAAAGGAAGGTGGGGAACCTGTAGCAAAAAGGGATTGGATTCTCTTGTGAAGCCTCTGTAACACATTTTAGACTTCTCTCCAGAACTCTAAGTTAATAAATTTGTGTTGTTTTGAGTCACTAAGCTTGTGGTGATTTGTTATGGCATCAATAGGAAATAATACATGGCCCATGGAGGGGCCCCATGATAGACAGGGGTCTCAGCTCCAGGAGGAACCATTGTTAAGAGATTAGGAAGAACAGCCAGGTGGGCCCTTTAACAAATCTGCCTGGTGCTGCTATTCCATGTTGCATGATTCACCATGCTTGTGATTGATGTAGGAAACTGCCAAAATACTTTCCAAAATGGCTTTTTACCAATTTTTATTCCCTCTAGCCATAGAGTTTCCATTGTTCCGCATATCTGACAATACTTGGTATAATCAGTCTTCTTAGTTTTAACTGTTCCAGTGGGTGTGAACTGGTATCTCATTGTCACTGGTCATTTAATTTTGATGTGATCTTTACCTACAGTTTTTGAATAAAAAACAAGCTGTAACATTTATTTCTATTATTATATTGAAAATAGGGGGAAATGGAATAAAGGCATAATAAAAAGTTAATTTCTGTTATTGTAAAGAAAATAAGGGGAAATGAAAAAGGCAGAAAAGAAACCATATGTTGTAGGGAAATAAAAAGACATTAAATGGATTTTATCACGTAAGATGACTTCATAAAGTATGGATATTTTGATTTGTTTCAAGTGAACAGACCTCCCCACTCCATCAACAGAAGAGGCTACAGAGGCAGAGACAGCATTGTGAGCTGCTGGAGAAGACTTGAGACAGGCTGAGTGCTTGCAGTTCATCTGTAGAAGCGAGGAAATATTCCTGACAAGATGTTCTGAGGCTGAATAATTTCCTTTCTCTTTGTCCTGATAGAGGCTGCATTCGGTAGACTATGTCACTTTCCAGTTGACTCACTTTTTTACCTCCTAAACCCAAGAGAAAAGAGGATGGTGTTGAATATTTGCCGTTGTTGAAAAATGATGTCCCCTTCAATTTCTGCCTAGGCTTTGTTGCTGAGACACCATGTAGACTCAGGCTGTGAAAGCAGAAAGCATGAAGACAGTCTAACCTGACCAGGGGTTAAGGATAAAGCTGATACACCTGAGTCACCAGTAATCATGCCCCAAACCCTCAGTCTCCAAAGTGGTTCATGGACGTCAGACGCTTTTTCCCCAGTCTGATGCCTTTGTGAAGCTAATCCCCTGTACTCCAGAAATTAAACTTATTGCTTATGCAGAATTTGGTAAAATGTGTAGAGACATGTGAACGGCCATAATTTCAACTCAGTGATCTTTTAAAAGATTAGCATAAGATGATAAAAATAACAACATTCAATTTAGAAATTTTCACAAAACCAGTTAATATTCCTGTTCCCTGGAATACCACTGATGCTTATGTGTGTACATTTTTTTTCCTAATGGGGTATCAGAAAGCTCACAACCTGGAAGAGAATCTCAGAGAAGAGTGATTTTGAGCAATTCGTCATCTGTGATGGGGAGCAAAGGTCAACAGGTGACAGCCAGAATGGATGAAATTGATGTTCAAAATTATTTTAAACTACGTCAGCACCACTACCCACTAATACATTTTTTCATTGACACTTGTTTATCTCTTTATCAAAAAGGAATTTGAAGGGACAAACTTAACGGGTCTTGGCCTATGTAAGAATTATAACCAAAGCTCCCAGATTTAATCCTGACTCATCCTCTGTTGCTATTGGGACCAGATTTTCAAAATTCATCCAATGAATAATGTACTGTACTATTAGTCTCTGTTTTCCGAGACATGTCCTTTTCCAAATCATGTAAATAAAGACTTACAAGGTCACTTTATATTTTTTGCCCAAAATATGGTTTTTAGATTTCCACACTGGACATGCAATACTATAAACTAATTAATTGTCTTAAAATATGCAAAGTGTGAAGTCATTGTAAAGTTACTGTTGCCACCAAATATATAACTTGAAACGTATGCCTCCAAGCAATGAGTACTTCAGAGAAGACTCCAGAGAGAATTAGACTCAGAATTCTGTTATGGAGCTTTGATACATTTCAAACAGAACTAATGAAAAGAAATAGCATATTGAAAATGGAGATCATATGTATGGTGTAGCCTTTCTCAGAAATTCCTTAAAACAGAAAAAAAAATTGGCAATAAAATGCTATTCCTTCAAGCTGAGAAATGGTTCCATGATGCATCAATTGGGACCTGGGTTAAATCCAATATAGTCCATCCTTAGTAAAGAATACCATTCAGCTGTTGAAAGAGGTAGGCTTACACATATTGACTTGGCAAAATCTCTAAGACATATTTTTAAATGAAAAACGCAAGAACAATAATACTGTATAATCCCATTTACACAGAAAGAAATGAAGTATAATTGAGATATAAACACATATGTATATAAGGGCACGAGACGTATACCAAACTATTGACAGAGGTTACTTCTGGGAGGGGGGTAGGTGAGTATGTGTGTATAAGTACACATGTGTATTGCAGGTGACCTGAGGGGCAATGAGCCAGAAATTAACAGGTTTTGTTCTGTATGATTCTTTTTGTTTGCATATTTTACAAGACTACATGTAGGTATAGGACAACCATCCCCAAACAAGAAAAGAAATGGTTTAATTAGATATACTTCAGTCAATTTTAGGTTAAAATATGATACTGGTATATATCTAAATCTGTAACATTCCTACTGACAGTACAATTGAAGAGAGCTCTGGAATTGGTTCTATCATGCCAAAACAATTAACTGAAGGTGGAAATAAATACAGATCCAATCCAGGGATAAGTGGTAAACTCCTATATACTTTGTTCTCCATTCTATTTCCCATACCTCATACAGATCACAGTATAAAGCAAAGGGTTCAGTAAATATTAATTGGATGGATGTTTTTGGAACATCTTCCAACATCTGTTGGAAGCCTATCTTTTTATGATTTAAAATGCAAATATTGAACAAATGATATTATTTAGCATATTAGAGACAGTATGACTTTTACTACCTGGCTTAACTCTGTTTCCACAGCAAAGACACTAACATCAAGAACATTAGCTAACCATGCTCAGTGAGAACAGAGAAGACTGCAAGAAACCAACATGGCATCCAGCTTCATACCAAATGGAAGTTGTCCAGATGACGATAGTGTCCAGCCTTCCCTAGACGTCACATCTGGCTTCTCAAGCCCTTCCTTCAGCAGCATCCACCAGCCGTACTTAACATGAAACGCAAAGCAGGATCACCCACAACGTGCTCCTGGACCTCAGCCAGGCTGCCGACCCTGTGGCAAAGCTGTTGCAACACAAGATCTTTGGGGAGAACGTATGGAGAATGGATGACAATGCAGGCTCGGCACCAAGCTGAAACGGGATCGCCACGAGCAGGGTGGGCACAAGAAACACAGCGATTTAATATCAAATGATAGGCTGCCTAGATGGACTTCTGGGAAATCAGATGCAATGGAAAAATTCCTTTCAGGCCAAGAGTCCCGCTGGGGAAAGGGAAGAGAATAAAGAACAAAAGAAAAAATTTTTGCAGCATTAGCTCTGACTGAAGGGGTATTATTAGTGGATGGATGGAATATAAAGTAATCTGCCTCCCAATGGCTGTCTTCTGTCTGGACATCACCAACAGTGATATTAATTTTAAGCACAAAGGGATTTTGTATAGTTAATCCAGAATATGTCTATAAATGTTACATTTATAAGGAAAGTGTTTTTGCATAGTCATGGTGTTTACCTAGGTTTGAGATGTGCAACCGTGTCACATTTCAAAACTTTGGAAAAATAATTCTATGTTCATAATTTCCAATGTAAAATGAAAACACAAACCATCTGGAAATTATCAAAATGCTATGTAAAGGCAATGATGCCATTTACTGTATAGAATCAATTTAGCACACCAATAAACACATACACACGTATAAACCTTGAAAAGGCCGGCTATTTCTTTTTTTCCGTAGAACTTTTCATTTAAATTCTGTAGCCATTGTTGTGCAGTAAATTTCGTTGTCACACAGCTATAGCTAAAGTGCTTTTTATTTGATGTAATCCTACTGCATCATTAAAATATCAGTATTTTTTATGTTTTGCAAATATTTGTGGACACCATTAAGCAACATGAAGGCAAATGCAGTAACAAATGTCCATTTTATGGCCACTGTCAGACTATATATTGTACAATGCCCCAAGATTATCAGCAATCTAGACCTAAATTATCACAACCCTAAGTCCATGAAACACAAGACACATATATAATCTCCCTTAGTCCATGTATTGAAATGTTTGAATTGAAAGCTTGGGCTATCAATTCAGGCAGAAAATGTCGTTTCCCAGAGGAATTTTTCACTCTGGACAAAAAAAGAGAAAAGGCAAAGGAATGAAGCTAAAAGTTGATTTCTGAGAACGGCTCTAAACCTGAGAGAAGATTTTTAAGTCCCCAGAGAAAAAAGAGGGGAAGTAAATGGACCAGTGGGGAAGATTATTTTTTAACCAGTGCTTTATTATTGTGAATTAACCAAGATGTTCAGATTATCAGTAAATGATGCTGGTTATGGGGTTAGAGATTTCCTCCCAACTCAGAATTCTTCTCGAGAGAAACCAAAGAGATTGATGTTTCAAACTATGAATGACAAATTGCCTATAACATACAGTTCATGGCAAATTCAGAGCAAATAGTCTCTAAGTTGCTCAGGGATGCAACAAGCTAAGGTGCAGTAGGGAATATGCAAGAAATTGGGTCAGAATTGGAAATACTTTGTCATATTAGTGTGGAACTAGTTGTAAACACCTGGTGATTCAATTTGCCCAGTGACAGAATTCCCCTAACTTACTGATAAATATT
This sequence comes from Bison bison bison, assembly GCF_000754665.1. Classification (NCBI taxonomy): domain Eukaryota; kingdom Metazoa; phylum Chordata; class Mammalia; order Artiodactyla; family Bovidae; genus Bison; species Bison bison. The sequence continues at coordinate 19,785,666 of NW_011494607.1, read as the reverse complement.
CTATTTCTTCTGCTAAAATTCTTTATCACTTTGGTAAATCATAAAAGACAAATTACCCCATTTCCCATACCTCTGTTGGTCTTTTTTTGTAGAGCTTTGAAAGTGGTGAAAGAATTGATTTCATTGGCTGCAAATCACAATATTAATCAAAAGAGGCTGCCAGAACTTATAAAGGTGAATGTGTCTGGAGGGGTCGGGTTGGTAGACGAACTTGGCCTCTTGCGGTTCCCCTTCTGGTTGTAGCTCCACAGCAGCGCTTGGAGGAATAAGAGGAAGCTGCTGGGTCTGGCTGCCAAAAGACAAGACCAAAGAGGAAAAGTTAGAACTTTGAAATGCCAGTGTTCTGACTTTCAACCGCACTGTGTTCAAACCTCAAAGGCATTTGGACAGAAAGCAAGCCATTACGAATCATGAGAAAGATTTCAAAACCTTTTTCTGAACCATGCAGACCAAATGCACATAATCTGCTTCCTAAAACTACCCTGCAATGTAGCGCTTTTATTTTTGTCTGATTATTATGAATTTTAGAGGGTCTTCCAAATTAAGAGCTGTACCCTCCTCTGACAGAAGTCTCCTTGTCTATTAGATGATCAGTTTGAATGATATCTTCCTCCCCTTAATGTGAGAGCCAATTTAGAAGTTGGATTTTTATTCCATCATGAGTCTTTACAAATATTGACAAGATTTGCCATAAAGTTATCAAATGGCTTGATCAGTAATTCTGAATTAAGAAAAGAACTATAGATTTTACTTGAAGAGTATTTTTCTCACATGAGATAAAATATGTAGTAGAAGAATTAAAATGGGAATTTTATTTTTTATATCTCTAATTAAAAATGAAGTTTTTAATAGATAATTCTATTTCAGGCAAGAATATGTTGAGGTGTGAAAAAAACAGTTCTTTATTCTTGTAAGTGAACAAACTTAGGATTTTTTTAAAGAATTAAAAAAAATTTTATAGTACGCCGGTGTTGGTTATCTTTAGTAATGTGTACATGTCAATCCCAAACTCCCACTCTCTCTCTCCCTCCCACCCTTCGTATCTTAACCATAAATTCATTTTCTAAGTCTAGGAGTCTGTTTCTGTTTTGTAAATAAGTTCATTTGTATCATTTTTTAAGATTCAGCATATAGCGATATCATATGATATTTGTCTTTCACAAAATTGGGATTTTTTTGAGGACTTAAAGAACAGAACCAAATTACTTTAATTAAAACATTCAAAATATGCTCAGATAGAGTAGACAGTTGTAGAGTAGACAATATTTAGAGTTACAATTTGATGAGATTTCAAAGAAAACTGTAAAATTGAGACTTTTTTTCTAATTCAGCTGCCTTTTAAAAATTCTAAATGGAAATTTTTGGAGAATTTTTCTTATTTTCATAAACATATAAAATAGATGTGAATGCTGGAATATATATTTTAAAAATATCTTCATCTCTTATCTACATTTTTGTATCTTTTCATGTTCAATCTAAGCAATGGTGGATAAAGTTAGGTTTTTTTTTTTTTTAAGATAGCTTTAAGTAGCAGTTTATGAAAGAAATTTATTTCCTACAGATTAGCTTTAGGTTTTTCCTGACTTGTCTTTTAAGACTTTTGAAAATGTGAATATTTAAAAATTTTATATTTATTTGTGTTTGTTTTGCTTTTTGACTTCATTTACTTTTGGGCCTATGTAGAATTCTGTGATAATTCTCACTTTAGTGTAGGTTTGAATGTGTTGTATATGATGAGTCATTAGAATTAGTGACAGGCACTAGAAATAACATGAAACAAACCACATACAATAGATGAATTTATTTTAAACTTCTGCTTCTTACAAAATATAGTGTAGTATGTAAACAGAAAACATTTGTGCTTTTCTACACCAGGATTTTAATCATTAAGGCAGAATAGTTTTTTCCGTTTGTGTTTTAAAATGGAAGAATATTATACAAATATTTGTACAATGGTAGGTGAGTGTCTGTAAATGTGGGTACAAACACAAATATGCATTCCTGGATAGATATATTAACTAGTTTAAACAGTTTTAGAGAGAGCTGGGGCAGGTGATTGTGAAAGGAAGGGGAAGATTTTTACTTTCTGTTTTATGTCCTAGACATTTGGAATCTTCTAACTATGTGTGTTTTACTTTTTTTCAAAGTCAATGATTAAAATAAATATTCTAAATGGAATTATATACTATTTCTTTTTTCTTTATAATTTCCTGTGTAAAAATACCTTGGCTAATAATTTTTTTTATAAATAAAATTTAAGCATTTTTTTTAAGAGCTTGAAATTAAGCAGCTGTATTATTTTGCTTTTAGGAATTGTCTAAAGAAGCTGGCCTCCCAGGTTGGGCTCTGTCCTTACTTGGGCGAATTAGCAGCGTTGTCAGTTCAGCGTGAAGTGTTTCTTTTCAAATTATTATAATTCTTCCTGTGGTTGCTCTGAAGGAAACTTGCCTCATCTCGTGTGCTTTCTAATAAATCCTGATATGTTATTTTGATGGGAAAAAAGCACACAGTCAAAAATATATCTTCAATTAATTTTGTGGCTTGCTTTTGTGCCACCGCTTGCTGCAAAGTTTCACATCTGAATATTTTGGTGATCAGAGTTTTGCTTGATTTAAAGTTAGTTGCTTGTCTGTAGATTTCTTATGGCAAAAAATTAATACTGAGATCTTTCTGTGATATTACCTAATTGCCACTCATGGGTTTGGGAACCATTGCCAGGCTGAAGTGGAGCATCCTATATAAGTCTGTAGGGATTACCTGTATTTGGTGTTCTTTAAAGTAATAGATTTTCTCTATTTACATCGTTTCATTTGGAATGTTATATTTCCTTGGCATATCATTCTGGTCTGACTTCATGTGCAATGTAATAGGTTTTCATAAGACAAGAGAGTGCCTTTCAATTCTAAACATCCACTTGGGTGTAGTTAAATTTTCTCTATTTCTCTTGGGTGTAGTTATTTTCTCCATTTCATAGTTATGCTTTTAGTATCTAGAAGAAATAATTGTTTAATTTTGCCCTACACTGAAATAGGATCTTTAAGATTAAAAACAATGTCAATTTTCAAAAATAATGCTCATCTATTCCTATAACTAGAGCTATATACATGTGAGGTAATAATTCATTAATTCCAAGATGTATTCTGCTGTTGACAAAAAAGGACAGAATTTTGTAATTATAGCTTGTGTCTAAAAGATGCCAAAACAATAAGTTTAATAACAAAATCATTTGAGCCAAGCTGTCAGAAAACTTTTAGCAAAAACAACTGGTCAGTTGAATAATTCAGTTTTTAAGGAGTGTTTCTGATATCTCTCTGAAGCAAAAATAGAATAAAAAACAATGACGTGTTTCTATATTAAATCTATACTACAAAACAAATAAAAATAAAATTATTTGTGTTTCAAAATGCAGAAAATAATTGGTTAAAAAATTTCGTATCATATAGATAATAAGCATGTGTTGAAAATTGTTACTTGGATTTAAGGGCAGAAGATTTATTTTTAAGTTTATAGGTATCATGCAGACTTTCAAGATTAAATATATATCTTGTACTCAACTTTTTGTTGTATCATAAAAGGTCCTGCTGGAAGTGGTAATGACATTATTGGCCTGTGAAAATTTTGTTCACTGTAGAGATAATGGTTAGTACTAAATACAGGAGGAAAGGTATCCATAATTCAGAATTTGGAAAGTTATTTTATTAGTAGATCATTTTAATTGAGCATTGTGAAAATTAATTTTTTAAAGTAAGATAATGGTTTTATTCTTAAAAAAGAGTCAAAGTCTTGAAGCAGTATTTTCATCATCTTACTTTTAAATCAATATGGATTTCATATTTTCTAAGACTTTGATAGTATTGAAAAAGCAACTTACTGGCTTAAAATGTTATACAAAGACCTAGGGTATTAATTTATCTTCATCTTTTTTAAAAACATAAGTTTAGTATTTGAGATATCTGTGGTTTGCTTTGCATAATTACAATGACAGTGATTCAATACTTTTTACACAATTATCTTTCTAAGTTATGTTTTGAAGATTTTTTTTTTCAGGAAGTAAAGCATCAATAGAATGCTTTTTTTTTTTTTTGCCTTATAGCCACAGACTTCTGTCAAACAATTTTTTTAGAATATTTCCATTTTGTTAAAAGATCATAATTACTGCCATTGCCATTGCTATTATTACTTCCAATAGATAGTATCAAACACTTAAATTTTTCCAGGCATTGTGCTTAATGTATTATATGTATCATCCTATTTAATCCTTACAACAACTGCATGAGGCAGAGACACTTATTTTACAGATGGAGAAATCGAGGCACAGAGAGCTTAAGTAACTGGGTCACTTTCATAACTAGCCAATGATGGTCCTGGGATTTGGAACCCAGGCAGTCTGATGCCAGAATCCATGTCTCAAATTCCATAGATAAGGGATTTGAATCTATTTGAATTCCCATTTTATGTTTCATTGATATAATAACATAACTTCATGAGCAAAAATCATAAAATTCTGAAAAATGATTTGCTTAATATTTTTTATGTCTATGGAAAAACTTTAGATTTACAGAAAAAAATAAATTGTGTGGACTCTTTGGATTCAAGAAAGAAGCTGCAGATAACTAACTGGGGAATGATTGAACAAAAGGAAAATAATAATTTTTTTTAATAGCTGATTTTATGTTGTTGATTGATATCTAGACGTAAAAGGCATGATTCTTGCTCTCGATTCCTTACAGTTTGGTTGGGGAATTAGTTGAGTAAATAGATAATTAGATGCAGTATGAGTAGGACCAAATCAGAGGCAAATCTAAGTTCATAGAAAAGGTTCTTCCTTCCTAAAACTTACTTTCCTTAGCTTGAGGGAGAGTGGGGAGGCTGCCTTGAGGAGGTGATCCTTGAGCTGCATGCATTTAGAAAGATGCGCAAAAGTTTCCGAGGTAGAGAAAGGGTGGAGTGGAGGGTTTTGCAGGAAGAGAAATCCCAGACTTAAAGGTACATACCAAGTGAAGTAAGACAGAGAAGCAGATGCATCATATGACATTCCTTATATGCGGAATCTAAAAAGACATGATACAAATGAACTTATTTACAAAACAGAAACAGACTCACAGACTTAGAGAAGGAACTTATGGTCGCTGAGGGGAAGGATGGGAGAAGGAACAGTTAGGGAGCTTGGGACGGTCAGGTACACACTGCTATATTTAAAATGGATGACCAACAAGGACTTACTATAGCACAGGAAACTGCTCAATGTCATGTGGCAGGCTGGATGGGAGGGGAGTTTTGGAGAGAATGGATACGTGTATATGTATGGCCGAGTCCCTTTGCTGTCCACCCAAAACTATCACAACATTGCTAATTGGCCCTACTCCAGTAGAAAATAAAAAGTTTAATTAAAAAAAAAAAAAGACTTAAAGGTACAGACACTTTAGCAGGGCTTGAGTTAGAAACTTCACAGACAGAACATGAAGCATAGGAAATGAAGTTGGCAAAATAGAGTCTGCAAAATAAACTGCCTTGTATACTGTTGTAAAGACCTAGGGTTTTATCTTGATGGTCAAAGAGAACCATTCAAAGATTTAAGTAGGGGAGGAAACATAATTAGACGTGTTTTAGAAAGAAAGTTTCAGACAAATAATGAAGGTTTTAATACAGTGAGGCAAGACTAAGTCAGGAGATAGTTGTACATGATTGCAGTAATCCTGGTGAGATATAATTAGAACTCTAATTAAAGCAATGGAAATGAAAACAGAGAAGAGAGGATAAGTTTAAAAGCTACTTAGGAGATGACTAAATGGTCAATAAGATATCTTCCAAAAAGGAACTACTCTGATTTCTGTTACTAGAAGTTGGTTTTGATTGTTTTTGAATTTTATATAAAATCATACAGTATTCTTTTTTTTTTTTTGATCTGACATCTTTACTCAATATTTATGTTATTGCATACAGCAGTAGATTGTTCTTTAAAAACTATCATAATTGTATCCCCTTGTGTGAATATATCATAATTTATTTTGTCTATTATTGGTTGACTGCTGGGTTGTCTTTATTTTTGTGTTAATTTAATTATGGTGCATAAATATTCTTGTACATTTTTTTGGTGCACACACACACACACACACACGTATATATACACATTCTATTAGAATTGCATAGATACAGGGAGCAAGCTTGTTATTGCAGAAGAGGGAGAGGAGATGGGGATGGGTGAAATAGGTGAAGGCAATTAACAGATATGAACAACTAGTTATCAAATAAGTCACTGAGGTGGAATGTACAGCACATGGAAAATAGTCAATATATTGTAATAACTTTGTATGGTATGTAATGTATAAGAATGTCGAATTGCTAAGTTTTACACCCGAAACTAATAACTAATATAGTAAGTCACTACACTTCAATGGAAAAAAAAAACACATACAAAAAATGCTGGTTCATGATTTCTAAGTACGTTCAACACTAGGAGATATATCAGATAGTTTCCCAAACTGTATCCAGTTTAGACTCCTATCAACACTAATCAAGAGATTCAGGTGTTCCAGTAGTTGCAATTTTCAAATTAAAAAACTTTTCACAATCTAAGGGTTGTGCCGTGGGATGCTGCAGTTCTATTTCATGTTTTCTTGTAACTAATGAGGGCTTCCCTGGTGTCTCAGAAAGTAAAGGATCCACCTGCAATGTGGGAGACCTAGATTTGATCTGTGGGTTGGGAAGATCCCCTGGAGGAGGGTATGGCAACCCACTCCAGTATTCTTGCCTGGAGAATCCCATAGACAGAGGAGCCTGGCTGGCTACAGTCCATGGAGTCGCAAACGATGCTGACCACCTTTTCATATGCTTGCTGGCCATTTGGAGATCATGCCTTGCTGGCCATTTATAAAATACCTGTTCAATCTCTTACCCACTAAAAAATATGTGTTGCCTGTCTTTTGCTTATCAATTTCTGAGAATTGATTTTACATGCTAGATATAAGTTCCTTGTTGGAAAATACTTTTGGAACCTATGTTGGGACTATCTTCTGATCTGTGGCTTACCTCTCATTCTCTTAATGTCTTTTGAATAACAGAAGTTTTAAATTTAATAAAATCTACTTTATTAATCTTTTCCTTTGTGGTTAAAGCTTTTTGTGTTCTTTTTAAAAAATACTTGCCTCTCTTGGGACTTTCCTGGTGGTCCAGTGGCTAAGACTCTGGACCAGAGCGGGTCAGGGTTTGATCCCTGGTCAGGGAACTAAATCTCACATGCCACAGCTCATAGTTTGCATGCTGCAACTAAGATCTGGTACAACCAAATAAATACAATTTTTAAAATATTTTTAAAAAAAATTTAAAATACCTCTTTTAGGTAAGAAGACACTTTTCCATATTTTCTTCTATGAGATAATCTGGAACTGATATTTCTTTATATTGTGAGGAAGCGGTCAAGCTGAGCTTCCCACGTGGCTCAGCAGTAAAGAATCCTCCTGCAACATAAGAGATGCAGGAGACACAGGTTCAATCCCTGGATTGGAAAGATGCTCTGGAGGAAGGCATGGCAACCCACGTCAATATTCTTCCCAGGAAAACCCCATGAACCGAGGAGATCAGTGGGCTATAGTCCATGGGGTAAAAAGAGTTGGACACGACTGAAGTAACTGAGCACAGCACATAAAATTTGTCATCATTTGTAAGTTCCCCCAAACTTATCATTATTAAAATGGTTTCTTGCCTATTCATAATGGAAATAACAGTTCTTTTCCAGTTTGGGATTAACAGAAATAAAGTTGCTTTCCTTTTTAATTTCATGGGTCTCCTGAATTTTCGTCCTTGATTAAGAACCCCTTATATATAAAGGCACAACTTCAACTACTTTCTTCAAGCTTCTTATAATATAGTGCATTTTCACTATATTCAGGTTAAAGTATTTTCTAATTTTTATTGTCATTTTCCCTTTAATCATTGTTATTTAGAGAATACTGTTTAAATTCCAAACATATTTTATTGTTAGTCTGATTTGGTTAATCATGTTGTTCAAATCTTTCACAACTTTAGTGATTTGTTTCTTTTATAAATCACTGAAAGTGATGTTAAATATCTCATGGTGATCATGGGTTTATTTTTTCTTTTAGTGTTAGTTTTTGCTTTACATGTTTGACGTCATTAGGCACATATAAAATTTGGACTGTTACATCTTCTTGTTAAATTGACTCTTTTGTCATTGTAGAATGTCCTTCTTTACCTCTAGTAAAATTTAATACTTATTGCCCTAGCGCTCATTTGTCTGATATTATTATAGTTATAAAAGCTTTATTTTGGTTGATACTTGCATGGTATGTCATTTTTAATCCATATACTTTGAACGTTTTTGTGTCATGGTATTTAAAGTATGACTCTTCTAAGTATAATATTTACTATATATATTTGTGTGTATATGTGCACACACATAATTATTGCCTTTCAGTTAGGTATTTATTTGATTTGCAGTTAATGTAATTACTAGCATGAAAGAAAAGTGAAAGAGATAGCCTCTCAGTGATGTCTGTGACTCTCTGCGATCCCATGGACTGTAGCCTGCCAGGCTTCTCTGTCCATGGGATTCTTCAGGCAAGAATACTAGAGTGGGTAGCCATTCCCTTCCCCTGGGGATCTTCCTGACCCAGGGATCAAACTCAGGTTTTCCGCATTGCGGGCAGTTTCTTTACCATCTGAGCCACTAGCACATATTAGTTTAAATCTTCCATTTTTTATACATTTCCATTTGTCTCCTCTGTTCTTTTTTTCTCTTTTTTTGCATAGTATCAATTATGTTAATTATATGATACAAGGTAAGTTTGCATAGCAGAAATAAAGTGGAGAAGAACCAGAGCATTAACAGAACTGGGAAGGCTGAGTGTTCAATGTATCATCTACAGTCATCATTAAATTCATCCAGGACAATAGAGGGACTTCACCGCAGATGATGTCACACATTTTGAAGGGTCTTTTCTGCCAGGTGGCAGATGGGAGGCAGACCTTAAGAGCTCAGTACAGCAGTGTGTGATCTTTGCTGAGAGAAGCTGAGAGCAGCCCTTCTTTTTTTATCCTTTGGCAAAGAGAAGGCTTAGAAATAAGGAGTGCTTGGAATTAAGACAAAGGTGTTAAAGATGCAACGGTTATTGCATATGCTCAGTCTGATAGTGGTCAGTGCTGAGCTGGAGCAGATGGCAAGGAAAAAGGGACTGCAAATAACAATTCATGTCACACTTTTCTCTAGAATTGGATGTCTTGGGATCACTTGGGATCAGTTGCTCAGTTGGGATCTCCATGACACATCTCTATATTTGTGAAAGCATCCCACCTGGAAACTGCTGACGCTGCTAGTAGAGAAAGAAGTGTAAGAAGGTGAGAAGCAGACAATTTGCTGGGGACAGGATCCCAAATCTACTTTCCTCCGTTGAGTAATCCACTCATAAAACGACCTCCCAGTCCAGGGCAGTGGTAAAGACATTACGCCATATAGGACCTTGGCATTTGAAAATGGAATTTGCCAGGCAGCTTGGCAAACCAAACAGCACACGTTTGTCATTATGATTCCAAACTGACACAGAACGACAGGGCCAGCAATCCTGAAGAGAGTTTATTCCAGGCCGATACCACGGAATCACGGTTACAGCTCATTCACTCCTACTGGTCTTATGTTGCCCTTGAATCCTTCTCTTTTCAGTTCAGGCAATTTACAAGTTGATTCTTTTATGTCTGTTTCCTCTGCCATAGACCACTGAAGGCATGATTTCTTCCTGACTGAAAATAAAGCAGTTCTGGGAGGAGAAGAATGAGACAAGGCCATTCCTTCATGTGACTGGTTTCAGAGCACAGAGAACAAGATGAACATGGGTACATGGGTAATCAGAGAGCATCTCTTGGTGAAGTAAGCCTTGAATGCCAATTTACAGCAGGGATTAATTGTGACTTAATAGAACCAAAGATTGTGGGATCCAGTGGAGATGGGAAAATGTATACTGAATATTGACATTGGAGAACAAATAATACCAAACTAGGAACAAAAAAGAACAGTGGTGCATAAGCCAATGGTTCCTTTATAGTTACGTGTGAAATCTATTAAAAGAAAAAGAAATGCTGTTTTAGGATATAGTTTTAATATAAGAATTATTTTGGTTGCATGTGATAACTTAATTCAAAATGGCTTAAATAAATCAGAAAATAAAGTGGGAGGAAAAGAGGAATTTCTTGATTCACTTAACTGAAATCTGGTGGCGTATCTAGAGTTAGGGGTCATGTGACTTGGTCTCTCTCCCTTCCCCTCTCTGCTTGTCTCTGTATCAGCTTGTTCAGGCAGACTATGTTTAGAATGTGGGGCTGTCGCTGCAGAAACTCCAGACTAACCCCCTGAGCCTGTCGGCAACCCTGGGTGACTCAGGTTCACCTGTTTGAGTCACAGGCCTGTCTCTGAGCATTCTGGAGGGATGGGACACTCTGATGGGCCAGATTTAAACCCAGCATAGAAGGTCGTGGTGCAGTCAGCCCCAGCAAACTACACGGACTGAAGTAGGGGAGGCAACTCAAAGGAAAAGTACGGTCCAGTGTGACTAGGCAGGGGAAAAGCAACAGATGTTCACAGCAACAGTGCCTTTACTTTCTGGAATGTTCCCATATGGTATGAAATCCTAACACAATATAGTGACAGTTCTGGGTGTGTTTGTGTGTGTGTGTGTATGTGTATCCTCAAAATAGTGTTAAAGACCCCTGAGGCCTTCACGTATGCTCTTTCCCCTGCCCGTAATGTCGTTTCTGTGCTGACTTCCACCTGTAAGCTGGTTGATATTGATTCATCCTTTGTATATTTTTTTTCAGGAAAGCTTTCCTTGATCTAACAAACAAGTTCGTGTCTCTTTCAAGCGCAGCCCTCAGTGCTTTCTCTTTATGCACTTACTTTAAGTCTTGTTAGTTAATTTTCCACTAACATTTATTTAACTTTTTGTCTCTCTGACCCTCTGCAAGCTCCATTAGGACAGGAATGTAATCATCGTCATTCACTGTTCATTGGCCAGTGCTTAGCGCGTGTGTGTGTGTGCTCAGTCGCTCAGTGGTTAGCACAGCGCCTGGAAAAAGTGGGTACAAAAATATTTGTTGAATGAATAGCTGACCCAAGTTAGTCCATAAAAATCTGAAGTATTTGGATAAATTTAGGATAAAATTCACTAAACTTTCTCTTAATTTTTTTTTTTCTACTAAAAGCCATATCTAACAACTGAACGTCCCAAGGTTTTGGTAGCCAGAAGACCTACATTTTTATTGAAAGTTACAGTAGTTCACTTTTACTTATGGATATTACACACCTTATAACTAATCATGATTTTCTTATTTACTGTATTTCTAGGAAGGTAGAGAGTCAAATTTTCTGAGTTCATTTAAAGATTTTCTCTGGTACTTTGGTAAACCACTCAAATAAGCTTCAAACACAAATGAGGTACAAGTAAATAAACAATAAGGAGTGATAGCTTTCACTCTGAAATTAAATTTAAAATTAGAACAGATACTTTGCTCTCCACAAGTATCTTTGTTAAACCCATAGTACATATTTACTTTCACTTTTCACTTTCATGCATTGGAGAAGGAAATGGCAACCCACTCCAGTGTTCTTTCCTGGAGAATCCCAGGGTCGGGGGAACTGGTGGGCTGCCGTCTATGGGTTCACATAGAGTCGGACAAGACTGAAGCAATTTAGCAGTGGCAGCAGCAGATATTTGAGAAATGCTGAGAGTTAAATTGTTTCATATGATTTCTTCCTACATTGGTGCTTGAGAAATTATAAAGCTATATAGTCCCAGGCGGCACTAGTGGTAAAGAACCCACCTGCTAATGAAGGAGATGTAAGAGACTCCGGCTCGATCCCTGGGTGGGGAAGATCCCCTGAAGGAGGGCATGGCAACCCACTCCAGTATTCCTGCCTAGAGAATCCCATGGACAGAGGAGTCTGGCAGGCTACAGTCCATAGGGTTGCAAAGAGTCAGACATGACTGAAGCAACTTAGCATGCATGCATGGTCCTAATTACCAGAGACAAAGCTGTTTTCACTGATGGTAGATTATCCTCTGTTGAGGTCACCTCCCCTTTGCTTTCAGAATACCTGCTACTGGGAGATTTATTTCACTTAGACTGGCTCATGATTGCCTCACACCAAAGACTTGGATGCTGATGAAGCCATGAGGAACCTAAGAAAGGGGTTCTCCAAGAACGTGTGGATAACAAAATGACTAGCTTACCATCTCTTGTCTCCCTTTTAGGGCCCCCTTGTTAACTGTATCTTCAAAGTGCTCATGGAGGCAAAGAAAGAGTATCTCATGGACAAACATACCTCTATAGGGTGATGTGATGCCAAGGGCTTATTCAGGAGCTGAGGTCCCAAACAGTATCAGAATCAAGCATGACTGATTCTAATAGTCACCAAATTTGTCTAAATCTGCTTCAGAACTTTGAGTGCAGGAGGAGAGAGAACCAGGAAAGTATGTTTCTTGAAGATTCTGACTAATCACAAAGTTCTTTTATGAGTGCATCATATTGAAACAATGTGCTTCTTGTTCTAGGTTTATTGAGAAGACTTATAAAAATATTTTAATTCTTTTTCTGTACTATTTTATAATTATAATATAAAATTAAATCAATCTGTTTTGTTGAGATACTTTTAAAAAAATTATTCATTTGGCAGCGCTAGGTCTGTGTTGCTGTGTGGGCTTTTCTCTAGTTGTGGTGAGCGGGGGCTATTCACTAGCTGCAGTGCATGGGTTTCTCATTGGGGCGGCTTCTCTTGCTGCTGAGCATAGGCTCTAGAGATTCCACAACTCAGTAGTTGTGGAAGGTGGGCTCAGTAGTTGCAGCTCCCAGGCTCTAGGGCACAGGCTCAGTAGTCGCTTAGTCACTCCTCGGCAGACACGTGGGATGCTTCCAGACCAGGGATCAAACCTGTGTCTCCTGCGCTGGCAGGTGAACTCTTCACCACTGAATCACCAGGGAAGCCCTCTTGAGACACTTTTTGCCTTGATGATTATTCTGGCTGGAAAGCCAATTTGTTTAGTTTTGTGAAGAATAATATATTTCTAAACAGAGTAGATGGATAGCAGTGTTCAGGGTTAGTTAAGGAAGAGAGTGTTTTTTTTTTTTCCCCTACCCCTCTTTTTAACCCATTGTCTAAAAGTTGAGTAAACATAAAAGACTCAAGCAAGACCTGACCTCAAGTAATCTTTACAGTGTCTTTAATAAGCTGTGAATGGAAACATGTGGAATTAATTGTCAAGAAAATAGATCTTGATTATAAATTAAGAGCAGAGTATTTGAAAAAATACATTCTAGATTTCAATAGGTTTAAAATGGCTGGAAGCAAGTCCAAGATGTTTGATGAACTAGAATCTCTTTCTTACTTTTCCTTATACCCAACATGCCTTCTCTCGCCCTCCTTGTCCATTGCCCAAATTTCAAAGGAAAGAATGGACAATCTGATGGGGCAAGACTGTGTCAACATGATATCTAAGCAATGGGATGAAACTAGTGAGAAATTTGTAAAAGCTTTTTTGGCATTATAAAGAGCAAAAAGCAAATTAAAAAAGCTGCTGGTGGTGGTTCGGTAATGGGATGGGATTTTATGTGCCTGTTTCTTGGGTTCTCAATCCACTGCTTAACTTCTCTTTGCTTCATGGTCACCAGAGGACTTAATTTGGATAAATTCCATGGGAAGAGAAGATGATAATTGCCTTTCTCTGTTGCTTGACTTCAGAGAAAAGTTATAGAAGCTTTACAGATGGGAACCATAACCCAAGAAATTTTAAACCAGGGGTTAGAAATAATCTGAAAATCAGAAAGAAAACCCTTTGGTACGCTGTGTGCATGCATACTAAGTCGCTTCAGTCGTGTTTGACTCTGTGCAACCCTAAGGTCTGCAGCCCCCAGGCTCCTCTGTCCATGGGATTCTCCAGGCAAGAACAGTGGAGAGGGTTGCCATGCCCTCCTCCAGGGGATCTTCCTGACCCAAGAATTGAACCTGCATCTCTTATGTCTTCTGCATTGGTAGGCCAGTTCTTTACCGCTAGTGGCACCTGGGAAGCCCACTGGCAAGCTACTTTATAGAATATAGCGGGTTGTATTCCTCACTGCTTTCTAAAACACTCGCAGTGACTATCCTCATCTGGCACAATTGCTGTGCCAAGTCAATTTACCATGTTGTCTTTATAATTTCTTCTCTCTCCTAGATGTTTTCTTATTTTATGTAAGATGTAAAGAAATGCTAGAGTTAGCCTAAAATTCCAATAACAACTTGGGGATTTTTTTTAAATAATTTTTTAACTTCTTTATTTTTGGCTGTACTGGGTCTTCGTTGCTGTGTGGGCTTTTCTCTAGTTGTTGTTGGGGTGGGGCCGGAGGGAGCTACTCCCCAGTTACAGTGCAAGAGCTTCTCATTGCAGTGGCTTCTCCAGCCGTAGAGAACTGGCTCTAGAGCATTCAGACTTCAGTAGCTGTGGCTCCCCAGCTTAGAGCAGAGGCTCCATAGTTGTGGCACACGGGCTTAGTTGCTCCGAGGCACGTGGAATCGTCCCAGACCAGGGATCCCACCTGTGTCTCCTGCACTGGCAGGCAGATTCTTTACCACCAAGCCATCATGGAAGTCCCAACTTGGGAATTTTAAAACAGAAATTTAAATTAACTGTAATGAACAATCGTCAATGATTCTAAGAACATTTCTTCAGAGGAGTTTGTATATTCAGCTTGAACATTTGGGCATCTGTTGAAATTAGGTAGTTACAATGAGACCCCCAGTGAGTGATTCTTTGTATAACAGGACTTGTATAACAGGACTTTCCCATTGAATGCAGAGAGAACTTACTTGCTTCCACTCAGTGACAATGGTGATTGATGTCAGTCCCATGAATATGTTTGGCTGTATAAGACTCTGTCTCAGGAGCATGAGTAAGAGAGCTTCTCCTGCTGGGCTTGAAGAAATGAGATGTGTTTTCTGAGGGCATGTGACAGGGCCACATGGCAGAGAACTGTGAGTGGCCTCTAGAATCTGAGGGAAACCTCCTGTCGGTAACTCGTAAGAAGTTGAGGCCTTGAGTCACAGTGCAAGGATGTGAACTCTGCCAACATTCTGAGTGAACTTGAAGGTGGAATCTTCCCAAGTTGAGACTCCCAACTTCCCAATCTTCCCAATCTTCCCAAGTTGGAAGAACTCCCAATCTTCCCAAGTTGAGACTTCCTAAGATAAAAACACCACCCAACATTGAATTGGAGACTTGTAAGATGCTGAGCAGAGGGCCCAGGGAAGCTGTGCTTAGAATCTTGCCCACAGCAACTGCGATGTGTGTATGTTATTTCAAGCTATTATGTTGCTGGAAGCTTATTTTGCAGGATAGACAAATAATATAGTGATTGACTTGCTCAACCAATCCCTTCCCGGGGTAGGCTTTTCAACTGTCTCTCCCTTAATGGTTTCAAAAGATCCCACCACCTCCTTGGAAATGTGAAAACAAAACTTTGAAATGTGAAAGCAAAACTGAGAGGTAGCAGAAGAGAAATTTATAATTCAGCAAATTAGCTTGCCACAGATAAAAGTAATATTGTCAGCAGGATTTTCTTGAAAGTGGAGAAGACATTTAGTAAGAGAAATTCCTTAAGAAGCTGTGTAATAACTAAGTTATATAGACTTTAGGTGATGAAGTTTGGGATAAATGCTAGAAGTCAGTTACCTGAGAAATTCAACTAAGATTTGGAAAGTTAGAACATTTTTGGAAAATCAATACATACTCTATGTGGCGGAAGTTATAAGCCCAATGAAACATACTAACATTCAGTCCATGATGGTTCTCAGTGATGAGGACTATTTTTCTTTCATAAATCACCTTCTTAATAGTCTGTTCATAGAATATTTATTTCATGCTTACCCTTGGAGCATAGATGAACCACTGATTATATTTTAAAATCTGTTGAGTTTGACTTTGATTCCATCGGAGTCAATTTTTTTACTCTTTATTTTAATTAACCTTTTAAAGCCTTTTTGCATCCTCTCTTCTCTTCTCACCAAACTCAGTTCTGATAACATTTTCTGGCATCAGTAATCCAGGCCTTTAAGTCAATGTTTTATATGCTTCAGGACAATTTGCACTTTAAGCTTTCTCTTATTCATTCGTCTGGCACATTTTTTATTGAGTAATTTCTGCATGTCAATCAATATATTAGAGGCTTGAAACACATAATGGTGGCAAAACAGCCTTTCTTCTTATTTTGTTTACCATCTAGTAAGGAACAGGGACATTAATCAAACAATCCCAAGAGATCTAGCCACAACCCAGCCTGAGTTAGTGTACTTTGAGGTTAGTCTTGTCTGCAATGTTGATATTCTAACATTGCTCAGCCAAGGGATACCTACTCTTGCTCCAAAGAGACCTACTTTTGGAAAGATACACACATATTGCAATGATTTTACGATTAGTGGGTACTTAAAAAGAGCCTATTTTTCTTTCTAACATCCTTTCAACTACTTTCTGATCATTTCAGAAATATTAGCAATGAAAGCATTCTTTGTTACAGGAAGCAGGTGTTGGGCAGCAGAAAATAGAAGCTAGCTTGATAGCTCCATGAAAGAGAGTGAACAACAACGCCTTTAGCATCAGCATGAGCCCAGCTCTCCTGAAAGAACACCCTATGGGAAGGAACTGTTCTTAGGGCAAGCTAGTTTGCTCCTTGCTAATGACGTCTGAAATCTGTATTGACAAGAGTAAGAAATCTGACAATGACCCAGAGCTTGGGGCAAGTGATGATGAAAAGAAGAGGGAAATGAAAATAGCATCACAACTTATCTCCTGAGCCTAAAAAAATTATTGAGAGAATGAGGGTCTCACATGACCCGTGTTTCTCTTCATATTTTTTATTCTGTTGTAACGTATTTCCATTTCCATTCCTACCTTCCCACAAATGCCTGCATTATATCTCTATGTGTTTTTGTTCTTTCTCATTCCTTACTTCGCCTTCTAATATCTCATTCATTTCACTTTGGCCTTCCCTGGTGGCTCAGCGGTAAAGAGTCCACCTCACAATGCAGGAGACAGGTGTTCAGTCCCTGGGTTGGGAAGATCCCCTGGAGAAGGAAATGGCAACCCACTCCAGTATTCTTGCCTGGAAAATCCTAAGGACAAAGGAGCCTCACAGGCTACAGTCCATAGGGTCATAAAGAGTCAGATATGACTTAGTGACTGAGCACACACACACGAATGGGCCTAGAGATTATTGAGACTAAGGAAGTCAGAAAGAGAAAGACAAATATTATATGGAAGAATTTATATGTGAAATCTAAAAAAGAGCACAGATTAACTTATTTACAAAACAGAAACAGATTCATAGACATAGAAAATAAATTTATGGTTACCTAAGGGAAAGGGGGGATTAATTAAGGGTAAGAAATTAACAGATATATACCACTATATATAAACTAGATAAACAACAAGGATGTACATTAGAGCATAGGGAACAATATTCAATATCTTGTTATAACCTATAATAGAAAAAAATCTGAAAAAGTATATATATATATATATATATGTATATAATTGAATTATTAGTTCTATGCCTGAAACCAATATAATATTGTAAATCAACTGTAGTTAAACAAAAACAAAAGATCGAGGAAAAGAGACCCACAGGACTTAACACTGGAGGGGACTGAGGAGGAAGGCTAAAAGGAGTTGAGGTGGTCAATAAAAAAAGTGTACCTCTAGGGCAGGGGATTTCAGTTTTGGTTAGTAAAATAATTTGGCCTTAATTTTTTAGGGAAAATATAAAATTCTACTTTTTTTAAAAAAGAGATAGGATAACAGTACCTTCATAATGTTTCATTTACAGAAGGAAGCACCAAATTAGAATTCTACAATAAGCACTGTGGATGATGTCATGGTATGTTTATTTATATTGATAGTCCCTCAGTCGTGTCCAACTCTTTGTGAGCCCATAGACTGTAGTCCACCAGGCTCCTCTGCCCATAGGATTTCCTAGGCTTGAATACTGGAGTGGGTTGCCATTTCCTTCTCCAGGGAATCTTCCCAACCCAGGGATCAAACCCGGGTCTCTCGCATTGCAGGCGAATTCTTTACTGTCTGAGCCACAAGGGAAGCCCTGTTTATTTATAAGACACCTAGAAATCAAGCAGAATCATCAGTTTTTGGGTCCCCTCCCTGAACCAGCTGGCTCCTCTTCATCCTTTAGATCTCAGTTTAAAGGGCTGGTCCTCAGAGACTGCTTTAACCAAGTTGATCTGACTGTTCTTGAGGTGTAGCCGCATTCCTGCACCCGTGGCTTCTTTTATAGACTTGATTTGTTTTGTATTATATGTATATACAGTTATACACTTATTATCTAACTTTCTACTGAATGCTTTAGTGCAAGAACTCCAGTTACTTTAAAAAATATTATAAATATATGCTCAAAGTGTATCATATGCTAGCACAGAGTAGAATAAATTAATACTAAGTAAGTGTGGTCATACTTATCAAAGAAAAATTTGCAGCTTATAGAAAATTTCATACAACAGGGAGAATCAGGTGAGTATTGCCAGATAACTAGAGAGGGAACACGAAGAAGAAGGTTTCAGGTTCATGAGGGTGTTGACCAAAATATTTTTTTTCTGGACTCTGCTCTCATTTGACTTCATTGTATGTAGATTGTTCTTCTATCAAGTCAAACGAAATTTTTCTAGTGAGTGAAGGATCTCTCACTCTTGCCTTCCTTGCCCTTCAAAGAGAGTAGGGAAACCTGATCTTGCTCAGTATCAGCTCTCGCAAAGGTTAGGACAAAGACGAATTCTTTACTTGTGGGCAGAAGACCCTGAGGAACTGTGGAGCTACTGAAAGAGGCTGCAACCCACATGTACCCCCAGGATTGTCTGCAGACTGTGTGCATTCAATAATATGCACCCATTAGCAGATGCTGTTGTGGTTAATAAATTAAAACACATGTAAAATAGCTTCTCAATCAAGAGGTATTTTAAAAGACTGGCCTAGACACTACATTGTACCACTTAGGATGAATTTTAACTGTGTGACTTCCCGCAACAGTGAATAAAAGACCCCCTTGCGCCTCATCTCATCAGTCTTTTAAACTTTTGCTAATCTCTTGGGTGCAAAATGATATCTTTCTGTGGCTTTAATTCTAATGAAGTTGTAAAGTATTTTATTACATATTTTAATATATTTTACATATTTATTAGTCATCTAGATATTTTTACCTGTGAAATGCCTGTGTGTGACTTGTGCGTTTTTCTCTATTATTTATTTCTTACTGATTTTTATGAATTAAAAAAAATATTTTTGAGATATATTTGTCTCTCTTTTACTTGGTTTTATGTGTTGTAAAACCTTTTCTCAATTTGCTACCTGCTTTTTTTCACTCTATTTGTGGTGTCTTTTGATGAAAAAAGCTGTTAATTTTTGCTTGGCCAAATTCATCAAAATTTTCCTTTATATATTCTGAGTATTAAGAAATCCTTTCTCTCTCCAAGTTATTAATGTATTCTTTTTTCCTTCTAAAAATTTGCTTTCCATTCTTAACTTTTAATGATTCTAAAAGAATAAGTTTCGTACACTTACCTTCATCATCATGGTGTATTGATGCTTACGCAGCAGGCACCCTCCAGCTCCCAATTGCCATCGTGTAAGTTGAGGTTCACTGCGACAGATCTGCTCAAATATGGTAACTGTACAGTTCAGAACTACCAACTTTTCATCCTGGCACAACTTGCAAACTCAGTCCCAAAATGCAACTGTGTGACTTCTTAGAAAGTACCAACTCAGTATTTCAAGTATTTTTAAAGTTGCATACTAATTTTGTATTTCAAACTGCATTCTCAAAATTGTGAGTTTTTAAGTCCGTAGGAAGCTAATCTGATCTTCTTGTCTGAGCTGGAAGACAATATTTCGTGACCATGTGGGTTAAAAGGGACTGACTAGAGTCAATGCCATGAGATTTGTCATTTGGAAGTGTTAAACATCAGTACAAGTAGGCAGTGTTGCTGGTGGACAGCGGCTTCTGTTCCAACTGTTCAAAGATTTACTGGTTGTCTGTAGTGACTTTGAATATTTTAGCAAATCCAACCTCTAGAGGTCTCATTTTATACATCAAAAATCTCTGCATACTTAGAAGAAATATATTCATAAAAATTAACTGAAATTTTGTCTTTCTTCTCCCTGAAATGGCTGGCTAACAAAGTCTCAATCCTTTCCCCCTCAAAGATATCAGGACAATTTTTAAGAAATTATTGTCTAGTCTGAATGGGAAACTGTGAATAAATGGCTTTTTTTAAAAATATAATTTTTCTGTAAGAAACAGTTGACTATCTGATTTTTTTTCTATCATTTTCTTAGGGAATAAAAGAATATCTAAATCATATTGGCCAATACTAGTATCCCTTGGTTAAATTGGAATGAAATTATTCAAATTATGTATAGGTGTTGGTCTCCCATTTCATATCTATGTAAAATTAAGTGATAAAATTGTATCACAGCAGAAACCTGCCCCTATGAACATCCAGGAAAATTTCCACATAGAATTAATGATTTGATTTCCAAAAGTGAATTTAAGCTAGACTGGATATTAAAGCAGTGTGAGAGAGTGCCTTTGTTATTTTCTCGGCCATTTAGAAATACAGGTTGGAGATAGCAATAGAGTCTGGTTGAGTCAATATGGGATAGTAAATATTTAAGTGTGTCAGAAATAAAAAGAAGTAATGTAATTAAGCTTAATCCTGGGTCATAAGCACCGGGGCCACTGGCCTGCTTTTGAACTGAGAACACACCTGGCTTCCTTTGCATCCTTTGCCAGAATATGTGTAACCTTTCGAGCTGGGATTTCAAGGACAGTCAATACAGATTACTGCAGAATCTCATTTACATGACATCCTGGGTGTTCTGAGAAGAACCTGGGAAACCTATGCTATAGTTTATAGACCAACAAGACTTCCATATTAGGCTTTGCCTTGGCTCCGGCCGTGATGTGGGCCTCTGTTGCATAATCCCTTTTGATGGAGAGGTACCTCTTGCAATGAAAGTCAAATGTATTATTTTGGCTATTCAGTCTTCCCAGCTGCCACATGTCTTATTTTACGTCCAGTAGGCAGCTGGTTACAGCTGCCTGGAGACAGTTTCATCCATTAGAGTCTCTTGGTAAAGTCTGGTGCTTCTAAAAACTTAGATCACGGGTGGTAGGTGTCCCCGCAATGACACTGATGAGAGAGCCTGAGCAGCTTTGGGGCTTAGAGAGGACTCCTCTGATGCAGGGTGATTCTGGAGCCTCAGGTTCCAATCCTCACCCCAGATACTGTGTATTGTGGACTAGCTATTCATCCTCCTCTTTACTTTGCTTTTCCTTCTCACATCAGTTTTGGTCCTCCTGCCTCTACCTCCGAATCCTTAAAAATGGATAGAAACTTTGACATGGGGGAGAGACACAGGATGGTCTTTCAGAATGTCCTCTGTGCTGAAGGCACCATATTTTAGGATTATTAAAGAGAGTTTGAACTCTTAAAAGATACTGTTACAACTTTTGTTGCAAAGTTGTGCCTGAGCTCCAGTAACAGTCTGGGTCCTGAACTGGAAGATGCTTTGCGGATGTCAGCGCAACAGGAGAGAAGGAGCGAGCAAAGCAGGTCTGGGTGCCTGCATGTGTGTGTGTGTTTGTGTGTGTGTGTCTGTGTGTGTGCACGCGCGCATTGTATTTTTCACATCAAACCTGAATGCTGATACATTTTGTGTGTGTGTGCTTTCTTACCCTTATGAGCTCTTATGAGGAGCTGCACTAACTGATTTTTGGAGTGCTTTGTGGCATATATGCCGATTGGTCATAAAACCTTACAGTAGAGCACAGAAATAATCTACCAACTGACTAAGGGAGCAAATTTCCTTTACGTCTGTTGACGTAAGTGTCACCTTCTTCTGGGAGGCCTCCAGTGCACCGCATGGGAGACATTCTATTCCATACGTGGACAGCATGAATTATAGTTGGAAATGGAAAAGACATCTATTCTTTTACTCACAAATTTACTTTCAAACTTTAATGATTTCTTTTTTTTTTAATTTACCTCTGTCTCTTTATAAACCCCTTTATGGGTCCTAGTTTTGCCCTTATTGGTCCTAGTTTTTCTCTTTGTAGGTTCACAGCAGAATCTACACCCCCTGCCACAGAAAAACATGGAGAGTGTGTCCTCTCTCTCTTTCTTTAAATTGATTTTTATTGAAGTATAGTTGCTTTACAATGTGTTAGTTTCCACCGTACAGCAAAATGAGTCAGTCATAAGTATGCATATATCCGTTCCCTTTTGGACTTCCTTCCCATTCAGATCACCACAGTGCGTTCAGTAGAGTTCCCTGTGCTATGCGGTATGTTCTCATGTGTTCTCTTATTAATAAGAAAGATTAATTGAAGACCAACCACATGCCAGCCTCCCTACTTTGCTTAACCATCAATGGCAGAATCCCATCATTGTAATCTTATTTAAATAAATCCTGTTAGTACCCTCAGTAATTGAGTCTTAGAATAACTTAGGAACTTGTCCATGGCCACACAGCTAGTAGGAGGCTGAGTCAGGGTTTGAACTCAGGCAATCCCAAGCGAAAGCCCACACTGAGACCACTTCTCTTACTTGACTTTTTTTCTTTTTTTCCCTCTGGGGTCCAATATCCCTTCCTATGCGTGATTATCCCATAACAGGGTCTTCATCACTTCCTTCCATCCCTTCTGTGTTTTCCATGGGTCATTGTTGTTGCTCTGGCTTGAGGCCCTTCCCCACCAGGTTGGTCATGTTGGTGACACACTCAGTCAGGTTGTGGATGAAGGGGCAGAGCAGGACAAAGCCAACCCTGGGCCTCCTGTTGTGCACAGAATCGAACCCTGAGTCAGTCTTCCTTGGACATTCACTCCACCCTCTGCTTCCCTCAATAAGGGTGACTTTGTCAAATGTTCCACTGGCTCCGAAATACAGCTTTCTCCTCCCTTTGTCATTAGGGAAAGTGTATCACATTTTAGAACAAGTTCTAGATATTATTTCCTTTAATCTATCACACACCTTTTAGCACACATGCCTTGAGAGAAAGCCCTTGGGTCTATTAAGTGTTTTGAGGAGAGAAATGTCCTAGGAGCTGTGATGACATGTGTTAAAACTAGAAAGGACAACAAACTGAAAACTCTAGAAAACTAACAATGACCCTAAGCAGCTTTAGGAACTGGAACCATAATAGTACATTTGAATGATATCAAATGTGTTTTTTTCTCCATTCCATTTACATTGTAAACTCATAGGCAGTGTACTATATAAACATATTAAAACTTTTTCATCAAAAGTGAAACTAGGAATATCAGGACCATTTCATCAACTAGTGAAAGCACATCTGATTTGACTCATAAATTGGCTATTCTCACATTATGGGTGATATTCACTCTTGGATTAAATCTCTGCTTCTGCTCTACATCGTCATAACTACATTTTCATTTCAATTCATAGAGATAAAAGAAGTGTTAGTCAATGCTGGTAAAAGTTAAAATGTCATGTGAACCAAATCAAGTTGAAATTAGCCACTGGAACTAAAATATTCTGTTTTCACTATGTTCTCGTTGGACTTTGCATTTTGTAGGAACTCTGAAAAGTGAAAGTGTTAGTGTCTCAGTTGTGTCTGACTCTTTGCGACCACATAGACTGTAGCCCCCCAGGCTCCTCTGTCCATGAAATTCTCCAGGTAAGAATACTGGAGAGGGTAGCTATTTCCTTCTCTAGGGGATCTTCCTGACCCACATTGCAGGTAGATTCTTTACCATTTGAGCCACTAGGGAAGCCAATTGTAGGAACTTTAGAATTCAGAAATAAAATAATGATTGGTCGTTGGTCTCACTGATTAGATTCCCCGTGTACCCTAGGCAAGGAAATACATATTGAGTATTCTGGCATCTGCTGGAAGAGGTTGCACTGACCTTTTATATCATCTGACTCATTGTGTGAGGGAAGGATAGAGAGAAAGAAAGGTCTGTGGAGAGAGGAGGGCCGTTGGATGGCCCACTCCTCCTCCATCATATATCAAGGTCCCAATCATGATTAGACCCAATAAGACTTTAGAACCTCTGAAAGAGAAATAAATGCCACCAAATAAAACAATGTGGATACTCTTAGTTTTCTGACCAGCCCCTAACGTTTGGAAAAACATCGTGGTTTAGAAAACAATTTTTCTTCACTGTAATTCTGATAGGCAGGAAAAATCCTTCTAAGGAAGCTTTGTAGCATTAGTGTTGAAAGATACCTTGTACAGAAGTGTTTAGAAGTTGGTCCTAGTTGAAACAAAATTAAGCAATTTACTTCTGAATTTCCTGAAGCCTTTCTATGCCAATGTGTACTGAGAATTTGGGGGAAAGGGGAGGAGAAAGAATAGTCAGGTCCCTAAACTTATTTGACCATGAATTTTTTTTTTTCACAGACTGCCACCCAAATTTAGTGGCATGCACTTTAAAAAAGTGGAATGCACTTTTTAAAATGTTCTACTGAAGACTTGTTGGATAGTTGCAAGATTAAAATCAAATTCTAGTGAAGTACACTTTTTAACGAACATACAGTAAGTTGGTTGTTTCTGGTATACAGCTTTATGAATTTTAACACATGTAGAGACTCGCACCACCACCACCACCAAAATCAGGATGCAGAAGTTGTGTCACTTCCCCCCTAAATCCCTCATGCTCTCCCACTGTAGTCACATCCTCCCCCGACTCCTCACCCCTGGCAACCAGGGATGAGTTCTTCATCACCATACAAGTTTTGCCTTTGATGGACTGTCGGATCAGTGACTCATGGTATGCAGCCTTTTGAGACTGGCTTCTTTCATTTCACTCGGTGTAATGCCCCTGAGTTTGATCCAGCCTGCTCTGTGAATCTATAGTTCATCCCATTTTATTGTTGAATATCCTATTGTGTGGACGTACCATAATGTATCATACAAGTGCTCTTTTCAGAGGAGCTTCAGCTTGGAACAATGGCTGGGTTAGGTAGGCTGGTGTCAGACCTGAGCTCATTTTTTGCAGACATACCAGATGATGATGAAGATAATCATGATGACATTGGCAGCATAACCTTATTAAGTGCTTATTACATATCAAGTGCACTGTTTTAAGAACTTTATATTCTCCAGGCTCCTCCTCCAGTTCTCCTGTATGTTATTGCTCTCCCAGCCTTACTTCTACAAGGCCTCTTACACAACATTCACTTAACTCACTCAGCACACTAACTGGTACTTCCCATTCCCTATATAAAACGTTCTAACTGATGCCCACGGTTCATCAAACCCTTGCTGCTAGTAAGTTAATCTGCTCCCACTAGCTGAGTTCTATGCTTATGAAGGGTTAGTTGTGTTTGTTCTTAAACCTAGATATGTCAGTTGTACTTTGTATTGTAATCATGTAACTTAACTAAACATGTAATTTATTAAACATTTAATCTTTAAACACAAAACATTTCATTAAAATGTAATTTAATTAAAATTGATGAAATATGTGGGAAAAAAAAAAGGAAAGTTCAAACTGGGAGTTGATTAAAAATAGGATTAGGACCCACTGACATTAATAATATCATAAGCTATTAATCCTTGTTGAACGTTTTATAAATAATTCTAGAAATTCTGGATGTCAACCATAAGGCTGAGGGACTCTTCTGGTGGCTTGTAATTTTACTGTGATAATGTCACTAATAACATTTTAAAAATCCTTTTTCTTATAAGAAAATTTAAATTTGGTTGACAGGCCATAAACCTTCCCTCCCTTTTCTGGCCCATCCTATATTTCATGTCCTCAGAAAACCTTTTTAGTTTCTATTGAGTTTTTAAAAGTAATGTGTCAGGTTCTAATGCTCCTGCTGGTTTAAGGAAAAATGCTCTCACTAATAAATTATAATGAATTGTCAGTCTCAACAGGCCTGTGACCTTCAGTCGGTGGGGGGTTTGGGGCTAACCTCCACTTCCCCCTCTTCTTGTTGGAGCAACTTTTCTTATTCTAGCCTGTCCTCTTAATTTATGGGTGGGCTGCCCGTAGGACAACTCACCTGCAAAAATAGTTCCTGCTGTGGTGTTTATTGTACTAAGTAGGTTTCATGCTGACTGAGAGTTTTTACAAGGGGATGGAGTTGCTGTCAAGATCTTCCATCATCTGAGCAAAGCTGGCCCTTAAATTCTCTCATATTTCAGCATATTAAATTCAGTGGGATGCGAGTAGGCTGGATGGGAGTGAGAGGGGACACAACAGTGTGAAATTAGCTTAAATGTCTTGCTCTGGGACCCCTGTAAATCTGACTTCAGTAAAATGTACCAACAGGAAAGCAAACAAAAAAGACATACATTAGAAACAGTAAAATGGTTCCCTGCTAGCCCAAGGTCATGAAAAATCTCTGTAGTCTACGTGAAGGAATGCTAAGAAAAGTAGCTTTAAGCTGATTTTTTTTTTAATTGAGTGAATATTTCCTTTATTCTTCAGTTATTAGTAAGGATTTCTCGCTTATTCAACTAATCTGTTCTTCTAGAGAATTTTAAAAGAATGAAATAAAATAACAAAGAAAGAAAGAGGAAAAAATCCTATCACCCTCTCTTAGGGGCAATTATTTTTAACACTGTCATTTTCTGTCCAGCGGGTCTTCTATGCATTTTGTCAAAGTTGTGACAATAGAATGTATACAATGTTGTATCTGCTTTTGGGGATTCTCTGGTGGTCTAGTGGTAAAGAATCCATCTACCAATACAGGAGAGGCAAGAGACATGGGTTTGATTCCTGGGTCGCAAAGATTCCCTGGAGGAGGGAATGGCAACCCTCTCCAGTATTCTTGCCTGGAAAATCCCATGGACAGAGAAGGCTGTTGGGCTACAGTCCATGATGTTGCAAAGAATCAGACATGATTTACCAACTAAACAACAACAGTCTTCTTTTTTGCCTAACCTTATGTCTTGATCACTTGATACCTTATTACTAAAAACTCTTTGCAAACATACATCATTTCTAATGATAAACAATGTGAAACAGCATGCATGTATTATTTAGTCATTCTACTGTGGAATCGCCTTGACACTGATTGATCTTATGGGCTTTTCTTTTCTTTATTTCTCTATCATCCTTTTCTTCCTCCCTGTCTTTCTTTCTTTCTCTATATATTTTTTCTGCAATTACTCAAAGGTCAAGTTCCTTCCTGGAACTCATGGCCTTTGCATTGCCATCTTCTTTGCCTAAAGGACTCTTGCCCAGGTCTGTAGAGGAAGGCACCAGGGACACTCTGGGAGAATGACTGATGGAGTCATTCATTGACTATTTGCCCTGGCCCTCCTGAAACAAGAGTTAGTTGTCTATCTTGTTCAAAACTAAATCTCCAGCCCTCTAATAGGCTTGGCACATTGTAGATGGTCAATAAATACTTATTGCATGAATCTATAATATCAAACTTCTAGGCTTTGGGGAGCTTTTATTAATAATATTATGAAAACATTCTTTCTGCTTTAATTTTTATCAGCATTTTAAATCATCTCCTTGGAATAGATGACTAGAATGAAAATAATCAGACCAAAGAGCCTGTGCATTTTAACATTCCTGACCCATGCCAACTGGCTTTTATTGAAGGTTGTACGGTTTATATCAGCTATGAAGGAGTATGTTCTTCTAACCTTGGAATGACTACAATTCTCATTCCAACTGTGATTGGCTCATTTCTAAACTAAATCCAGCAAAAATTGGGGTTGTGCAGTTTTAATTTAATGTCTTAGATTATAGTAAGTAGAAATCTTTCATTATTTATGTTCCCTCCTTTGTGAATTGTTTAAGTTCTTTATCCAGTTATCCCTTGGGTGTCTTTATGTTTTCTTATCAGTATATATGGGATTTTTTAAAACCATAATTTAGTCTTTAATCTGTCATATTTATTTAATTTTTTGGTTTAACATTTTGAATCATTTATAAATCAAATTTATCAGTTTTTTTTTTTTTGGTAATTCGTTCCACAGTTTTTAATTCTAGAAAATCCTACACTATTCCAAAATCAAATAAATATTCATCTGTCTTGCGAATTTCTTATGGCTTGATATTTCTTATAAACCTCTAAATTGTTATTTTGTGCAAATTTGCATTGGCATGTAGTGTGAGGTGAAGATCTAAACAGAATTTTTTTCAAGTAGCATGTCATTGTCCCTTTTGCCAACTGATTCATAAGCCTCTTTATCTTGAGACATTTTTGAAGTAACATATACAAATTTAACTATTGTTATTATTGAAATTAAAACAATTTAAATATCTTCATGTGAAAGTGAAAGTCACTTAGTCGTGTCCGACTCGACTCTTTGCAACCCCATGGACCATGCAGTCCATGGAATTCCCCAGGCCAAGATACCAGAGTGAGTAGCCTTTCCCTTCTCCAGGGGATCTTCCCAACCCAGGGGTCAAACCCAGGTACAGCATTGCAGGTGGATTCTTTACCAGTTGAACCACAAGGGAAACCCAAATACCTTAATAGGTTTTTAAAAATATGTTATTTAGTCCTCCTAAAACATGAGCAAATTAATTTTGGTGTTTTACTGACTGCTGATTAGCATATGAGAGCATGTCTGGGAATATTAGCGAAGGCCTTGTAAAGAATTTAAACAAGCTTTAATATTAAAATTAAAAATATATAAACTACTATACATACTATACAAGTAGATAAACAAGAATTTACTGTTTAGCACAGGAAATTATATTCAATATTTTGTAATAACTAGCTATGAAATATAATCAGAAAAAAATATAACAATCACTTTGTTGTACACCTGAAACTAACACAGACTTGTAAATCAACTATACTTCAATTAAAAAAAGAGAGATAAATATACTCCTAAAAGAAAGGAAACCACTTTGGTATAAGGAAAATGCCAAAGTTAAAAAGCAAGACAAGGTTGAAAGAAAATATAATGATGTATAGTACAGAGATTCAATATCCAGAATGTAAGCACTTTGATGAATCAATAAAAAAGAGAAATAGCCAAATAGGAAAACAGGCTAAAGTTAGGAACAGGCAATTCACAGAAGAAAAAGTGAAGATGCCTATGAAAAAATGAAATATGCTCAGTTATAACTAATGAAGGAAATGAAATTTAAGACAGAAATATGCTTTACCTTCATCAGTTTGGAAAAAATTTTTAAAAATTAACTGTGAATTTGGACAGCTAGTTTTGGAAAAAACTTTTTGTAATCTATGTGAATTTAAAATAAATATATGTTTCATACTAACAATTTTATTTTATTTTTAGACTTTTAGACTGTGAAACTACTTAGATATGTAACCAAAGAGACATTTTAAGTATCTTTTAAAGAATGTTTAAAGATTTGTTTATAATACTGAATTATTTGGTCACAACCTAAATTTTGGTCAATGAGGAAGTGGCTAAGCAAATGTGATGAGATTATTTTATGGAACACCGTTCAGCAGTTAAAAAGAATGAGATAATAGCATGCTGGCATGCAGGGAGTGCCAAGACATACTGTTAAGAAAGTTGTGGATTAGCTACACAATATAGACTTATATGGGCTTCCTTCATAACTCAGTTGGTAAAGAATCCACCTGCAGTGCAGGAGACCTGGGTTTCATCCCTGGGTTGGGAAGATTCCCTGGAGAAGGGAAAGGCTACCCACTCCAGTATTCTGGCCTAGAGAATTTCATGGACTATAGTCCATGGGGTCGCAAAGAGTCGGACATGACTGACTGACTTACACTTACTTATACTTACATATAGACTTATACACATCTACGCTGTAGTCATAAAGAAACAATGCTAGTCACAAAACAATGTTCTGTGTTTCCTGATTTTATCTATCATCTGTCTATCATCTATCTATCTATCTATCATCAGTCAGTGAAAAAAAAAGTAAGCATATAGGGAAAAATTCTGAAATTACAGATATCATATTACAGATACCTACTATTATATCTGAGGAGGGTAGAATGATGGTTGGATGAAGGCAAAGGCAGATTTTTTTTCTTTTTTTCTTTTGTTTTCAAATGCAGATTTTAGATAAGGGTGGCGTTTATTTAGTTAGTTGTGTATCTGGGTAACACTGTACATATGCAATATATATGTATGTGTTGGGTTAATTTCTAATTTTGGCTATTACAAATCAATGCTACAGTAAAAATTCTTGAAAACATATTGTATTGTTCAATTATTCATTTATATTAAATAACTTACAAACACATTTTCATTAAAAAGTCAAATTATATCAAAGCATATGGAGGGAAAAAAATCAGTTCTGGATTTAAGGTGTGCCAAAAACACATGGTACAATATCCTCTGCCTACATCAAATTCATACATATGATAGTAAGTATCAAAAACATGAAAACAGAGTAGGAATGAATGTATAACCAAACGTAAGACTGTGTAGTAACAGAAAACTGGAAGAATAATGGTGTGTGGGTGTCTTTCTGACACCAAATGCATGCTATTTTCCCACACCAAGAATAACCAATTCTCTGAGACCAACTGAGTGTCTAACAATTCAATTCAATTCTAACATTAACTGGAGAGAGCATAGACTCCACAGGTTAAGGTCTCAGCCCCATATGACTCTCCACTTCAGATACCAGTTGCAAATGGGCAACTGGCCAATGTCCAAGTTACCAACACTATAGCTCAGAATAGTATAAGTTGAGCAGGGGTGGGTTTTTTAAACAATCTAATCCTTGGATAATTCCCCACAATAACTCACAGGTCTCATTTTATATACAATTAATGATTTGATTTGTAGGATGCAACTCAGGAACAATCAAATGGAAGAAATTTAAATACAATGAAATAAATTTATTGAATTAATTATTTTTAAGCTCAATTTTTAAAACTTCATTTCAAACAACTTGAAGCAAATTCTCCCTGTATTTAAGGTAATTATTTTTGACTATATGCATACAGGTTTTCAAAAATTGTCTGTTTTTTCCATTTGTTTTGTTTTCGTACAGATTTCAAACAATGCATTCATGTTAACAGATATTCTTGTGTTGCTTCTCAATGAAGCAGAGTGTTGGCGGGAATTTTGAAAATTTATTTTTAAGTAGTGAAAAATTATTTTAAATACAATCCCATAGAGCGGTCATTCCCTTATTAGAAATATAATAGACCTGTTTTAACCATCTATCATCATGTTAATATTTGCTTATTGTCTGTTGACTACTAAGACAATATGACCAGTGAAAGAATATTCTATCTGAAGTTGAATATTATTGGGCCCAGGCTATATCTGTGAATCACAGTTGTAATTGATTTTGTAAAGGTAAGGTGATATAGATGCGAAGTATTCTATGAATGTGGCATAGATAACTCTTTCACAATAAAAGGTTGTGGTCTTGAATTTTCCCTTGCCGGGAGCCGCCATATTGCATATTGAGTGCATATTGCATATTGAGTGCAGCACTTTCCACAGCATCATCTTTCAGGATCTGGAATAGCTCAACTGGAACTCTATCACTGCCAGGAGCCAGCGTGAGGAGCTCCACCCATGACAAAGGTTATGAGGAAGGAGGCTTGGCATACGCAAAGGCGGGATCGAGCCTCAGGAGTCCCCCTGGAAATTTTCGAGCATTTACACCCAAAACCAGAGTCTGCCTACTTTCTGCTTTGTGCCTTCACCTACACCTCTGACTTTACGGGGGGCTGTCCCCCACTACCTCTCTGAAAAAAGAGTTAGCTTACAGCTCCAGTTAATAATTCCTGGGTGTGACAGTGTTTCAACCTACAAACTCCTTTGGAAATCCTCTAGCCTGCCTGAATAGGTTTTTCTGGCCACATGTGATTGTTCAGAGCCTCCCAACTGTGAGAGGCAGGAGATGTTCTAAACTGTCTAAACACAGATTCTTTTGAGTAGTTAAAAAATTGATTAGAAATTGTATTGGTGAAGGGATTTTCACTTGTTGGGCCAATGTTTGCTGCTAAGTCTCCATATCCCTTACCTGCTGTGTCCCTGGCAGTGTATTGATTAATATAATTGGTGTAAGTAGTAGCTTTAATGTTTGTAACCTGGGACCCTTGAGTTAATTCTTTTACTTAGTATAGCCCACCACATCTTTGCTCTGTAGGAATGCAACTTTATCTAATGCTTTTGGAGGGTGGCTCCTGACCAATCACCTTTAGAGAAAAATAAGTTTTCTGAAGAAAGGGTCTTAAAATGTTAACAGGCCTCCGGGCCAGAAGATGATGCAAATCACCTAAGCTTTTGCATATGATAAGTTTGCAGGAAGAAAGCCTGGCTTGCTGCATGACTCTACCCCTTCCCCCATTATCCTCTATGCATAACTTAAGGTATAAAAACTACTTTGGAAAATAAAGTGCGGGCCTTGTTCACCGAAACTTGGTCTCACCATGTCGTTCTTTCTCTTGCCTTCTGGCTGAATTATTCAGCCTCTTTTCTCCACTGAATTTCCTCACTGAGCTATCCTTATTTCAACCTCTTTTCTCCACTGAATTTCCTCACTGAGCTATCCTTCTTCTATGTTCCTCGCCGACGCCGTCCCCGCTTCGAATTCCCTGGATCCACCGGGGCTGGACACCGGCAAGTGGCGCCCACAAAATGAGAAACAAACATCAGCTTTATATATTAACAAAAGAAAAACAACAAATATGCTTGACATCTACACATTTTGGAACTTATAATTAGTATTCCACATTCTGAGGCAATATGGAAAAGATTTATTCTTGAAAAAAGTATTTCCCACCAAGTTAGTTTATTCAGATTAATATACTATATATATTCTCTTTGGAAGGAATGATGCTAAAGCTGAAACTCCAGTACTTTGGCCACCTCATGCGAAGAATTGACTCATTGGAAAAGACTCTGATGCTGGGAGAGATTGGGGGCAAGAGGAGAAGGGGACGACAGAGGATGAGATGGCTGGATGGCATCACTGACTCGATGGACGTGAGTCTGAGTGAACTCCGGGGGTTGGTGTTGGACAGGGAGGCCTGGCGTGCTGCGATTCATGGGGTCGCAAAGAGTTGGACACGACTGAGCAACTGATCTGATCTGATCTGATCTGATATATATTCTCAGGTTATTACAAGATATTGAGTGTAGTATCCTGTGCTATACAGTTTATGCTTTGTTTTATCTTAATAGAATGTTTTTTACAGACATTTTCTTGTGTATTCACAAATTTCAAAAGAAAGATGCTTTATTTAGTGCAATACAGTGTACCCTGTGCCTGGAAGAAGGCCTATACATTGTAGGTGTTCAGTGAGTGAAGGACTGAATGCATGATGATAACTTTCTGGACTGTATGGTCATAGTGGATCGAAGTTTGTAATTTATACTTCACAACTTTTGGGAATTGCCTGCCTTCTTTCTCCCCTAGTGATTATTTTGCTTTTTGCCTCTCCTTTCCCTTGTGTCTTTTTTCCTGCACCTGCATTTTGCTTTCCTCTATTTAGCTTCTTCCTCCTTGCTTCCCTGGTGGCTCAGAGGTTAAAGTGTCTGCCTGCAATGCGGGAAACCTGAGTTCGATCCCTGGGTCAGGAAGATCCCCTGGAGAAGGAAATGGCAACCCACTCCAGTATTCTTGCCTGCAGAATCCCATGGATGGAGGAACCTGGTGGGCTACAGTCCATGGGGTCGCAAAGAGTTGGACACGACTGAGTGACTTGACTTTCCCTCTAACGTTATTCTCCACTATCATCCCCCAGCTTTATTTTTTGTCCCAACCTGGACATAAATGGACCTGAGAGATTTTTTTTTAATATTTATTTTACTTGTGAAATAAATCTTTAGTTTCTCTGCCCTCAATTTAAAAAGCAGATGAGCTGGATGGTCTATATTTTTAGATATATAAATTAATTTTAAAAATTATTTCTATATCTCAGTGGCTCTGGAGAGGGGAAGCAAACTGTCCCTGCTCTTGCTTTAATGGTTCAAAGACTTTTGAATGCCTGTAAATCTGAAGCTCAACTGGAAGAGTCATTTCTAGAGAAATAGAGGAACTTGTGCATTGAAAGTAATCTAGATGTGAAGAAAAAGAAAACGTGGAGTCCTCTACCTAAGAAGCTGGAAAACACTCAGGAGACACGTACATGAAAGAGAACTGTATGCCAATGACTCAAACCTCATGTAGTCACACTCCCTGTGATTGAATGCCAAACACCCATGGTCAATGAAGGCCCCCTGATTTTACTATACCAGAGGAGTTTTAAAAATTAATTCATTATTTCTCACTGTTCTGGGTCTTCGTTGCTCTTCGGGTTTTTCTCTAGTTGCAGGGCACAGGGGTACTCTGTAGTTGCAGTGTTTGGGCTTCTCATTGCAGTGGCTTCTCTTGTTGTGGAGTACAACAAGCATTTGTGTTGTGCTGTGGTCTCTAGGGTGCTCAGGCTTCAGGAGTCGCAGCACGTGGGCTTGGCAGTTGCCAGCACTTGTGGCTCCTGGGCTCTAGAGCACAGACTCAACAGTTTTGGCAAACAGGCTTAGTTGCTCTGCCAAATGTGGGAGTATGAGTGAGTTTTACTTTCTTATGTTTTTTCCCTTCCTGTTTTCCTTTCAATAGTTTCGAACACAATATTGCTCACCTCTCCTTAACAAAAGCTACAGTGAGTTGTGGATCATCACAGTGGTATTGGGTGAGGGGAGACCTGGGAGATCATTCATTACACAGCATTTCTCAACCTACTGGAACCTGGAACTCATTTTCCTTTTTGCATCACTCAGGATTAGACATTTTAGAAACTTTATTCTAAACCAGTAAAGCTCATTTGGTTATTTTATCTATCAGGTAATAAATCATCAAGAAATAAGCTGTGCTAACTGAATGTGGAATTCATAGTGGAACAAAGATCTACACAAGTCATTTAACTCACTCACTTAGTCAATATCTGCTTGCTTGGTTCTGTTCAGCCACATCATTCATAAAATACTTGCTTTCATCTCAACTTTTGCATTAGTTCAGTTCAATTCAGTCACTCATTTGTGTCCGACTCTTTGCGACCCCATGAATTGCAGCATGCCAGGCTTCCCTGTCCATCACCAACTCCTGGAGTTCACCCAAACTCATGTCCATCTTGTCAGTGATGCCATCCAGCCATCTCATCCTCTGTCGTCCCCTTCTTCTCCTGCCCCCAATCTCTCCCAGCGTCAGAGTCTTTTCCAATGAGTCAACTCTTCACATGAGGTGGCCAAAGTATTGGAGTTTCAGCTTTAGCATCAATCCTTCCAAAGAACACCCAGGACTGATCTCCTTTAGAATTGACTGGTTGGATCTCCTTGCAGTCCAAGGGACTCTCAAGAG
>NW_011494607.1:19749937-19750274 GCF_000754665.1 Bison bison bison | reverse complement strand
GTGATTTTGGAGCCCAGAAAAATAAAGTCTGACACTGTTTCCACTGTTTCCCCATCTATTTCCCATGAAGTGATGGGACCAGATGCCACGATCTTAGTGTTCTGAATGTTGAGCTTTAAGCCAACTTTTTCACTCTCCACTTTCACTTTCATCAAGAGGCTTTGTAGTTCCTCTTCACTTTCTGCCATAAGGGTGGTATCATCTGCATATCTGAGATTATTGATATTTCTCCTGGAAATCTTGATTCCAGCCTGTGCTTCTTCCAGCCCAGCATTTCTCATGATGTATTCTGCATATAAGTTAAATAAGCAGGGTGATAATATACAGCCTTGACGTA
>NW_011494607.1:19744166-19749660 GCF_000754665.1 Bison bison bison | reverse complement strand
TTCCACAGTTTATTGTGACAGCCACACAGTCAAAGGCTTTGGCATAGTCAATAAAGCAGAAATAGATGTTTTTTCTGGAACTCTCTTGCTTTTTCAATGACCCAGTATGTTGGCAATTTGATCTCTGGTTCCTCTGCCTTTTCTAAAACCAGCTTGAACATCTGGAAGTTCACGGTTCACATATTGCTGAAATCTGGCTTGGAGAATTTTGAGCATTACTTTACTAGCATGTGAGATGAGTACAATTGTGCGGTAGTTTGAGCATTCTTTGGCATTGCCTTTCTTAGGGATTGGAATGAAAACTGACCTTTTCCAGTCCTTTGGCCACTGCTGAGTTTTCCAAATTTGCTGGCATATTGAGTGCAGCACTTTCACAGCATTATCTTTCGGGATTTGAAGTCTCATCTAATTCTCCTTATCTCTCTAAACACTCTTCTAAAGATTGAAACTTCTCCATTCAGCTGAGAAAAGTGCTTATATATTAGGCAGTGATCTGCTAATCACCTCCTTGCTTTTTATACTTCAGTACATTCAAACTAAGATGTATAACATATGCAAGGAAAAAATATATAGGGTGAGACAAAGTGAAAGAGAAGGAGGCAGAGAGAGAGAGAGAGAAATAGGGAAAGAAAGAGAGATTAGAAAGAGAGCAACCAAACTGAACCAAATAATTTCTTCGGTTATGGTCTCAAAATAAAATAACAGTAATGTTAGAATGTGGTAAAAATATCAAACTAAAAATTTTAGTGTATTTATAAATTGGTTCAGAGGACTTGAAAACTATTTAATATCCATTGTATTTTTAAATTCCTCGTTAAAATGTGAAATGTCCTAGAATATTAGAAATAATGAAGCAGGTTACAAAAGATACCACTAAGACCTGCACTGAAATTGCTAAGATAAATCAATTTTGTTTAATGAAGAAAATATTTCAGTTAAAGGGGCGGCTTCATTATGAATGCTCATAGCTTTCCACTTTAAACACAGATGTGAATTGTAAGATGTTTTGACAATTAAAAAAAAATTGTGACATGTAACAACTAAGAAAAGTCGTTTATTTATCTGACGGGGAGAAAGAAAATTCCTCAAGTGGTTTTCATTCTTTCATGCCAATGAGGGTGTTCATAGACTTGTTCTTGGGAGACAGAGGGAAGAAGAGGAAAAGACAAGAAAAGAAAATATTTTGTATACCTGTGGCAGATTCATTTTGATATTTGGCAAAACTAATACAATTATGTAAAGTTTAAAAATAAAATAAAAAAAAATTAAATGTGGGTGCATCAAAGATAAAAATCTGACAGTATATTTGCTTCCACCCAGAATGTCACAAATCTGAAAAGCAAAGTTGAGGCCCAGTTAAGAATTTGGCCCAAGATGCAATGTTATCTAACACTTGCAGACAACATGTAAGCTATATATTTTAGCTATACAGCTGTGAAGACACCTGCCAGTGCCCTCCCTCCTCGATTTCTTGCCTCTGGATTATTGAAAGGTCCTATCTGATTTCCATGAAGGTATTTCTCCCTATAGGTTTAGGATACAGTAACTGCAAATGTATTGTTTGGATTTCGTGTGCCTTCATTTTAATACTTCTTTTTTGAAGTCTCCTGTATTCCTAGCAGGTTCTTTACTGTCTGAGCCACTAGGGGACACTTTTCTTTGTTAGAGGAGTAAATTACTAAACATACAGATATTTGAAACACAAAGCTACTTACAATAACTCCTAATTGTCTATGTAGTTCATCAACCCCTTCATTTCTGATTATTAGATGATCAGAATACAATCTGCTTTTAAATTGAGAGGACTTGTTTTGTACTCTTCATCAAAGTGGCTTTCCTTCAGAGCAAGGGAATAGTCTTTGGAGTTACCTGGAAAAAGATACTACACGCAGAAGGGGAAAAAAAAAAAGGAAAAGAAAGCTAGAGTAGTAATACTTTTAATAGAGAAATTAGACTTTAAAACTAAGACTGTAACAAGAGACAAAGAAGGACTTTACATAATAATAAAGAGATTGATCCAACAAGAAAATAAGTAACAATCATAAATATAAACGCACCCAAAATAGAAGCACCTAATACATAAAGCAAATATTAATAAAGGTAAATAAATTGACAGTAACACAATAATAGTAAGAAGCTTTAACACCCCACTTACATATGATATAGGTATCATATATATTTCTAAATATAAAACATTTCATCCAAAAGCAGCAGAATACATGTTCTTTTTAAGTGCACAGGGGGTATTCCCCAGAATAGATCACATGCTAAACCACAAAGTATTCTAAGTAAATTTAAGAAGATTGAAATCATATCCAAGAATCTTTTTTGATCAGTGTTTGAGACTAGAAATCAACTATAAGGAAAAAATGTAAAAACACAAACATGTGGATGCTAAACATGATGCTACCAAACAACCAATGAGTCATTGAAGAAATGAAAGAGAAATCAAAATATACCTGGAGAAAAATGAAAATGGAAACCATGATCCAAAAATCTATGGAACACAGCAAAAAATCTAGGTGAGAAGTTTATAGCAATACAAATCTACCTTAGGAAATAAGAAAAATTGAAAAGGTGGTCTTTTCCCTCACTGTATGTTCCTGCTTCCTTTGTCATAGATTAATTGACAGTAAAAGTGAGTGTTCATCTGGGCTTTCTATTCTGTCCCATTGATATGTTGGTTTTGGTAACTTTGTAGTATAGTTTGAAATCAGGGAGTTTTATTCTTCCAGCTTTGTTCTTTCTCAAGATTATTTTGGCTATTTGAGGCCTTTTGGAAGCCCATACAAAGTTTATAATTATTTATTTCTGTGAAAAGTGGCCATTGGAACTAGGAAAACTGGACAGCTACATGTAAAAGAATCAAACTGAACTACTTTCACATGCAATAATAAACCTAAAATGAATTAGACTTACATGTAAGACCTGAAATCACAAAACCCCTGAAAGAAAATACAGGCAGTACACACTCTAACACTGACCTTAGCAGTATTTTTAAATATGTCTCCTCAGGCAAAGCAGGCAAAAACAAAAATAAACAAATGAAACTACATCAAACTAAAAAATTTTGCACAGCAAAAGAAGCTGTCAACAAAGTAAAAAGTTCTCCTATTGAATGAGAGAAGATATTTGTGAAGGGTATATCTGACAAAGGGTTAACTTCCAAAATATACGAAGAAGTCATAGAACTCAATATAAGAAAAGAAGATATAAGATGATCAATAGAATACATGAAAAGATGCTCAGTATCACTAATCATCCGGAAAATGCAAATCAAAACCACAATGAGGTATTACCTCACAGCTGTCAGAGTAGTTATTATAAAAAAGACAACAAATAGCAAGTGTTGGTAAGGATGTGGAAAAAAGAGGACACTTGTGTATTGATGGGAATGTAAGATGGTGAAGTCACTGTGGGAAAACAGTATGGAGTTTCTTAAAAATTTTTTTACTAGAACTACCTTATGATCCAGGGCTTCCCAGGTGACTCCAATGGTAAAGAATCCACCTGCCAATGCAGGAGATACAAGAGATGCAGGTTAGATTCTAGGTCAGGAAGATCCCCTGGAGTAGGAAATGGCAACCCACTCGAGTATTTCTTGCCAGGAGAATCCCATTGACAGGGAAGCCTAGCGAGCTCCAGCCTGGTGGGTCACAAAGAGTTGGACACGATTGAGCACACACACACACACACACACACACACACACACACATGATCCAGCAATTTCACTTTGGGGTATTTTTCCAAAGAAAACAAAATCACTAATTTGAAAAGATTGTGCACGCCTATGTTCACTGAAGTGTTATTCACCATAGCCAATATAGAGAAGTAAACTAAGTGCCCATAGATATGTGTCACTTAACCATGAAATAAAATGGAACCTTGTGATTTGTGACAACACGGATGAACTTAAGTGTGTCACGCTAAGAGAAATAAGTCAGAGAAAGACAACTTCCATATGATTTCAGTTATACCTGGCATCTAAAAGCAAAGCAAATGAACACACAAAATGAAAGAGTCATAGACACAGAAAACTAACAGGTTGATTGCCAGAGAGGCAGTGTGTGAAATAGGTGAGGGAAATTAACAGGTACCAAGTTCCAGTTACAAAATAAATACTTCACAGGGATGAAATGTACTGAGTGGGGAATATAGTCAATACTAGTGTAATATTTCTGATGGCAATGCTAAGTAGACTCACTGTGGTGGTCGTTTTGTAGTGTATAGAAATACTGAATTCCTATGTTACTCACTGGGAACTATCATAATGTTGTAAATCAATTATGCTTTAAAAAGCAAACAAACTCATAGGAAAAGAGATCAGATTTGTAGTTACCAGAAGCAGGGGGTGGGAGGAGGGGGAATTGATTGAAGGTTATCAAAAGGTAAAATCTTCCAATCGTAAGATAAATAAGCACTAGGGATGTAATGTACAATGTGATAAATATAATTAACACTGCCAAAGTTGTTAAGAGAGTAAATCCTAAGAGTTCTTGTTACAAGGGAAAATATTTTTTTAAATTTTATTTTATGTCTGTGTGAGATGATGGATGATCACTAAACTTACTGTGGTAATCATTTCATGCTGTATGTAAGTCAAATCGTTATGCTGTATATCTTAAACTTACACAATTACATCTCAATAAAACTGGGAGGGAAAATAAACAAGCAAAAGGGAAACCCAATACTCAGCATCATCTGATCTGTTACCAAGTTGTAATGGTAGCCTGTTGTTGGCAGAACTCCCCGTTTTTATTTGGATTAGCCTGAAATTTTAATATATTTTAGTGTCAAATCTCTGAATTGTAGAATGTTGCTAAGTAAATCAAATTAAACAAAAACACCATGCATGACAAACAAACTGCATCTGTAGTCCATAGTCAGCTGGGAAACATCTCATTTAGGCTTCTGACACTGATAGGAGATTTATTTATTTATTTATTTATTTATTTATTTATTTATTTATTTTACATCTTCAGGATGTTTTATTTTTCATTTTTGATTCTAACTACATTTTATTTTCAACCAGGTCAAAGGACAATTTAGAAAATTTCCTATCCTAAACACATAGCAAAGGAAGACTAGAAAGGTTCCTGATGCCATTGTTTTGAAGTTAGCCTATCAGTCACTGTGACTGAAACATAACCCTGATGGCTTGCACAAGCGTAATAAAATGCTTCCCACTATAGGATGTAATAGAGTCTCAGTTCAGTTCAGTTCAGTCACTCGGTTGTGTACAAGTGAGTGAAGTCGCTCAGTCCTGTCCGACTCTTTTCGACCCCATGGACTGTAGCGTAACAGGCTCTTCTGTCCATGGGATTTTCCAGGCAAGAGTACTGGAATAGGTTGGCATTTCCTTCTCCAAAACTAGAGGTGAGCCGAACTAACAAAGATCCAGCACAGCCAAAAATAAATACAATTATAAAAATATAAAAAAGTTTGTTTTTTTTTTTAGATCAGGTAGATATATATATATATAAATATATAGATA
>NW_011494607.1:19724191-19744066 GCF_000754665.1 Bison bison bison | reverse complement strand
GATCACCAACTCCTAGATTTTACTCAAACTCATGTCCATTGAGACAGTGATGACATTGAACCATCTCATCCTCTGTTGTCCCCTTCTCCTCCTGCCTTCAATCATTCCCAGCATCAGGGTCTTTTCCAATGAATTAGTTCTTCACATCAGGTGGCCAAAGTATTGGAGTTTCAGCCTCAGCATTAGTCCTTCCAATGAATATTTAGGACTTATTTCCTTTAGGATGGACTGGTTGGATCTCCTTGCAGTCCAAGGGACTCTCAAGAGTCTTCTCCAACATCACAGATAGGAGATTTAAAGAAGTTCACATCTTCACACAGTTACAGTTTGGAACCTGAGCTGGCTGCTTTTTACACAAACCCTGCACATAAAATATCACCTCTTCCTTATGGAAGTTGTGTGGATGTTTTTCCCTTCTTGAAAGCAAATGCCTTTGAAGAGAAGAATTGGGTTGTCTTGATCTCTGTATCCTTCAAATACCTGTCCCAAAGCTTTACACTTGTGAGGCACATATACATGTTTGTTCAATGAAAAGAACAATAAATACCACAGCATTGTCATCCACTGGTCTTGTTTTAAGCATTTTGGGTTATAACGCTATGACAAAAACTAAGTAATTAAGTGTAAAAATTAGACTCTGTGTGAGAGTTATTTGATTAATAGGGTGCCAAGGGGCTTTTTAATAAAACACGCTTACTCTGATTTAAATCAGGAAATCAGAACTTGTTTTCTAATACTGTTACTTAAAGTATGGTTATACTTCGGCAATATAAATGCCTGAAGAGAGGGCTATGGAGCCCATGCCTGTGTTTTGCCATTTATAGATTTTCACCTGCAGTATTTCATTTGGTAGAGGTACCATGTGCTATAAAGCTCATGAGATTATTTGAAAAGAATAATTTTTATTTACAACAGTAAGTTCTATGTTACATATAGCTGGTTAGATTATATAATCAGGTATTTAGTAAAATTCTTAGCAAATCAATTAAGGAGCAAAAGTTTAAAAAATATCCTTTGATACTATCAGAAAAAGCAGAGTAGAGTATTTAGAATTCTAAAGTGGAATCTTAGAGTGTGGAGGATATTTCTCAGTAAGACATGAGACCTTGAAATCATAAAAGAAGATTGGCCGTTTTGATCATTTAAAAATTAAAAACATTTGTATGGGAAAGGCACCAATAAATGCATCTTATAAAAGTGATCACGAAAAAATGTTCACACTCTCTCTCCATATTTTTTTTCTACCTTTATCTATCATTCATATATCTATGTATCTATGCCTCTACATTTATCTATTTATCTATGTATCTATCTATGCATTTCTCTATGTCTGTCTATCTAATCTATATTTCAAAATGTTAGTAGCAATAATAAGCTAAGAGCAGCTGCTGCTGCTGTGGCTGCTAAGTCACTTCAGTCATGTCCGACTCTGTGCAACCCCATAGACGGCAGCTCACCAGGTTCCCCCATCCCTGAGATTCTCTAGGCAAGAACACTGGAGTGGGTAGCACTCAATAAAAAAGAATTAAGCCACTCAGAAAATAAGAGGGAATTCCCTGGTGGTCCAGAAGCTAGGATGCCACACTTTCACTGCCAAGGGCCCAAGTTCAATCCCTGGTCAGGGAACTAAGATCCCATATGCTGCAGAGTGTGGCGAAAATAAGTAAATAAATAAAAATATTTAAGAGAAAATGGGACAGGAGATGAGTTGACAATTTACCAAACAATAATAAATAAGCTTCAAACAATTAAAATGATATTTAATCTCAATGATGATCATGCAAATTAAAATGATATTGCAATTTTCTTTTATTTACCAAATTAACAAAAGTTTAAAATACCGATGATACTGAATGTTGGCTTATATCTAGGCAAACAAGAAATCATACATTGTTTTAAGGAATATAAATTGGTACAAAACTTCTTATGTGGCAATTTGATGGTACTGGTAAAAATAAAAACATGCAATCTTTTTGATCTGCAATTGTAAATATAGGAATTGGTCACGCAAAATAATGCTTAAGTATTCAGAATATAGATGGATAAGTATTCAGAGATGTTCACACATG
This sequence comes from Bison bison bison, assembly GCF_000754665.1. NCBI lineage: Eukaryota > Metazoa > Chordata > Mammalia > Artiodactyla > Bovidae > Bison > Bison bison. The sequence goes on along the minus strand of NW_011494607.1, from coordinate 19,741,997 downwards.
GATGCAGCATTCTTTGTGGCAGCAAGATGTTAAAAACCACCTGAATGTCTGCCAGGAGCAGATTGTTTAGGTACCCTCTGATTCTGCTAACCTACAAATAATGGAGATCCATCTACTTCCCTGCACGCACCAATATGAAGAGACATCTACAAACATGGTGAACAAAGACATGCAAGATACAGAACAAAAAATGTTCAACTTTTGTAAAATTATAAAATGTCTTTATATACATAAACATTTAAAAGATCTTAAAAGCATAGGAAAGTTTCAGAAAGAAAAATATCTTAACAGTGTTGAGCTACAGAAATGAGATAGGGAGGAGAAATTTTTTATTTTATACTCTTCTATAATTTTTTTTTTTACAACAAATACTCTGCCTTTTCATTGTTACACTCCTAGTGAAAATGCTTTTTAATGAGACAGCTCTTTAACATGTAAACTCGTTTTTCCATTATGACTTTCATGTCACAGACATAGACTTTTTTTTAATTAAATGTGTCAAATATTTAAGAGCTCAATAGGCATAGTTTGTTCAATAGACACCTCATCTGAAATGAATGATTTGCTTTAATGGAGTTGACATAGAACATATAATAACGTCTTAGTGCCTCCTTAGTACATTATCCTCAGTTGATTTAGGTAGAGGCCTCTGGCCCAAGATGTGGTCAGTACCCTGTGTCTGAGATTTATGTGTGTATTTGGTTATGGAGAATGTGGCTGAAGCATTTTAGAATATGGTTCATTGTTGCATGAATTTATCTCTACTGAGGATTCAATTATTACTTTCAAATCTCACTATGTATAACAAAGGCTAGATGAGTTTTGAGTCATGCATTTTTAGCACTGAAATATTTTATAAAAGACAATAAACCCTATTGTGTTAGGACTTCTCTGGTTTCTCAACAAAACTTTGAGGGATTAGTATAATTTTATGTCCATTCTACAAATGAGGAAATTGTGTGCTACTTAAGGCTATTCAAGCAGTAATGAATAGAGTCAGGGTTTGAACATAATATTTTAATAAGGCAATGTGGCACAGCAGAAAGGGCTAGACTTCCACTAAAAAATAATGAAAAATCTGCTTGATGATAACACCATAAACTCTGTAACTAAGGAAATAACACCTAGGCTGTTGTGGGTCAGATCAGGTAACAAAATGTTTCTATATTAGTGCCTCTTCCTTCTCCAAGTATGAACTGGTCAGGTCATAAGCACTGTGTTTTATGGACAAAGCCAATAATAACAAACTTAATAAAGCAGAGGAATTTACTGGTGTACGCTGCCACTAAGGCAGACCTAACCCAGGAACATATGCAGAGATGATAAATTCGTGATTGCGTCTGGTAGAAGAGCTGAAACAGATGTGCAGGGTGAGAGACATCAAAGTTAAAACAATTACCATCTCAACAAATGGGAAATTCTCCCAGATACAAGCTTAGCATTTTTAAAAGACCTGGACATTCCTTATATCATATGGGCAATCTGAGGTGGTATATTCAGATGTGAAGCATATGTCCATTAAAATAAAACAAAACAAGAATAAATGGCTGTTAGTTGCTTTAAAAGATACTGCCACTTGGCAGCAAATGTCGTGGCATATATTTGAATCATTTGGGGGGACAGCCTTATTTTTCTCCTGCCCTGCACCACCCTCTCCCCGAGGTGTCTCCAATATGGATACATCTATCATTGATGCCTTGGCAAGACTGAGAGTTGGGACCAGAAAAGAGACCAGCTACTTTCTATTGCCCCGTGTTGCTGACAGTGGAAATGTGGTGAGTATAGGCTGTGGAAATAGGGATAGACATGGCTAGATGCAGAGATCATCTCTGGTCAGTAACACTGAAGTCATCACCATGTGGATATTTCATTCAGATACTGGGGGTTATAAATGGTTTTAAAAGAACAGTCATTCAATGTGCTGTTTTGCCTACGTCTCATGTAAGGGAATCTAAAAAGATTTTCTATTAAGTGATTATTATTGTATGTTTTACTCTGTTACAATGAGAGCCAGATTTAATAAATTAATAAGGAAATGAACTGTAGTTTTTTTGACCTTGTGTATAAATATTTTTATATTGAATAGAAGTGGGCCAAACATCACTTAAAAAAATTTTTTTTCATTACCTGTAGCTTCATTATCTTATCTCAAAACTTTAGTAACTGAAAAGACTTGTACCTGTGTCTATATCAAAGGGTGCTTTGCCTGAAAATGGTATTTATTTGATATTTTCATAGCTTTTAGAATCTTGTTTCATAGCTTTTAAAGTCTTGCTTAATAGTCTCTAAGAAAATGTAAACCACTTATCTGTATTTTCTGACAAATGATAAAATTACCTATATAGAAAAATAGCATTATAATGAATTAATGGCCAATGACTGTTCAATATCAGATCTGGAAACTCTGCTTTTTCATTGTATGCCCCTAGTGAAAATGCTGTTTTATGAAAATGACACCTCAGCATGCAAACTCATACTCCATTAGACTTCCGTGTCACAGTTTACTGGTTCAAAAAAAAAACAAGAACAAAAACAAAAAAACTGTTGCTATGCGCTTCGCTACTAGAATTGAATTAAATTATTAAACACAAGCTGACAAAGAAATAATAGTGCAGCTGAATATTTGTATGGATTTGTTGGTAAGCCTGTGTGTTCTTTAGTGTTTGGTTACAATTACAGTACTTCTCCAAGAGGGAGGACTACAGTTTAGAATTGCTGCCTCCAAGAATAGAGAAGATGCTGTGTAGCAAGGGGAATAAATAACTTTTGACTCTCACTTCTAAAAATAGACATAAATAAAATTTAATAGGTGTATTTAGAAATTGTTTCCTTAATTTATAGGATTCTGGGAGTATATATTTGAGTGGTTTTGGTGCCATGTGGAATAAAACCACAGTGACAGAATTTCTTGACCTAGGTGGTAATGTATTGGATGGAAGCAATTGCCAGTTTGCCAGTTACACTTATCTTGCCAGTGCTTTCTTATATCTGACAAATTCCAAGTGTGAATCATTCATCTGAAAACAGACCAGCATACTGTAGCTGTGCTCTCTATTTCCTCATTTATGTATGCCTTACAAATAAGCCAAGATATTTAATACACTGATTAAAAGGCATACAGAATTGCATTGAGATGATGGGTAAATAAAATAGTGCATTAGACTCTCTACCCTCACCATTGTTCTGAACATGAAATATTTTATCCAAAGCAGGCTGTGTAGAGTCCTGAGGGACCAACTTAGGGCGCAAATTAAGCATGCACTTTAAACTTTGGTTGTTCTATCTTTCAAGCTAAATCTAAATCTCATTAATTTTTAGTGAAAGAACAATAGTTAAATATCTTGCAGATGTAGCTTGTGTATTTAAAATTCCTTAGAAGGTTTCCATTTAGGGTTTTTACTGCGTTAGTTTGATCTACTGTGCATGACAATATGGCATGTGCATTTCTCTCAGGATGTGCAATTTGATTTCATACTGTGGAAAAATCCAGAGCGTAAAATATTAGCATGAACAGTGTCAAGTGTCGACGCTAATTCTTTTATTACTGTGACAATATTTAAGGATAGCAATCATTTAACTATTTTAAGTGATAAATATTAGAGCTTGAAAAAAATAGTTATGTGATCAGCTAAGATATATTCTTGGAGAGGATAAAGTTCTAGGAAGATGACATATACATGCAATCATAGATTTCTCCTTCTTGTACAAGATTATAGAGGATACAATTGTTGACACAAATGAATAAAATCAGAAGGCAACATTTTAATATTGTTGCATGTGGGTCACCAAATTTGCTTACTTTGGTGATCACAGGCTAAGGGCATTTGTTTCCAAAGAAGCATAGTTACCTTCATTCTTTAGCAGAATCATATGTTTTAGCACAAATGATGATACCTTGCAAGATAAGCCAAAAAAAATCAATATTAATTGTAGCAACTTCTAGGAAATTAAAGTGTTGAATTCTTCTTTTAAAAATTAAAATTATTTAAAAGAAAAATATCCTGATTTACATTGCTCATTTTTAGAAGCTATGTTAAATAAAAACATCACAGAGAAAATTCAGTTTGAATAGAGAAAAATTCCATACAACTGGTTTTTCCTTAGATTCAAATTTCTTATCCTGAAATTTGTAATAGAACCACAAGTCTCTTCCCTAAGTAGTTGTGGGAAAGTGATGATATATTCAGTGGAAGGATGCAGTACTAATATCTTTATTATAGTGCTCTCATTATTGACAGGGTACTAGCACCTATATTATTCATATTCCTAAGATGTATGTATGACAAAAGCATTTATCACTATTTGAAGTTCTAGAAATGTCCATTCATTCATTCACTCAGCAAATGCTTTCTGAGTGCAAATCAGGAGCACATAAAAGTTTAGATGGGTTAGATGCTGAGGATGAAAACACATCATGTTTGCACTGTAGAGAGAGAGAAATTATGATACAATACCACAGCTCTACACAGGGAACAGGTGCAAAGAGTAGCAGGACAACTCATTTACTTGGGGTGGGGGGTGTTGGTGTACATAGGGAGGCTTCAAGGAAGAGATTAATGGGGGATAGAGACCTGAAGGACTTGGAAGCATTGATCAGTAGGCAGGCGAAGGGATGGCAGGCTAGAAAGGGAATTGAAGGGAAGACAAAGGCAGAACTGTGAGCAAAGATGGCGTGCTGGGCACTGCACAGAGGGGCATCACAGCTGGAGCACAGAGTTGGATGAAAGGGGACACTATGATTGAAGCTGGGATCAAAGCATGCAAAGTCTTGTATGCTTTGCAAGGAGATTAGATTAAATTTTACAGGTAAGAGACAGCACTGAATTTTGAGCAAAGGAGTAACAATGTCAGCTTTGACTGTTTCATTAGGGTATCTATTTAGAGAACCCATGGGAGGAAAAAGTCTTGAATAACTCATGATTTTTGGCTCAGGTTGGCTCTGGTGTCATTCCCTGAGTTCAGGATTAGGAGTTCAAGAAGGGAATAGGGTAGAAGAGTGGATATCAGAAAGACTGAAGGAGACAATGAGGTCAATTTGAATGTGCTGAGATTGGCAGGAGTTAGAAAGGTCAGATTTCTAGTAGGCAATTATATGTAGTGGTCAGTACTCAGCATGGAGCTAGACTAAAATGCTAATGATGATAAATGTGTGAGTCATGAAACTCATCATTATGGGAAAACTTGTAGGCTACCATGACATCTTAGTCATTTTGAGTAGGGAGTTGGATCATGAGGGGAGACAGTGAAGTGTGTGTATTGGGACTCTGGAGACAAGTTGCCTGGATTTGAATCTTAGCTCTCCTATTTAACGTCTCTACCACCCAAAGCAGCACTAAGATCTTGGCAAATTAGTTTCTGTGCTGTAGTTTCTTCAACTGTGAAATGTAAGAACAGTATTGAACTCAAGGATTATTATGAAGATTAAATGAGTTTCTAAAATTTTCATGTTTTTATTTATACAGAAAGTATATGGGACATATAAATGTTATTATCATTATATTGATTATATTTATTACTCCTCTCATGAGCTTTCATGCTGGAATGGCTCCGTGGTCTACTGGGTTGAATTGAGGTGGTTCAGTTTTGTTCTGGTTGGACCTGAGGGATCTGATAAGAAATAGTTAGTGAGAAGACTCTTGAGAATCCCTTGGACAGCAAGGAGATCAAACCAGTCAATCCCAAAGGAAATCAACCCTGAATATTCACTGGAAGCACTGATACTGAAGCCAAAGCTCCAATCCTTTGGCCAACTCTTTGAAAAAGACCCTGATACAGGGAAAGATTGAGGGCAAGAGGAGAAGGGGGCCACAGAGGATGAGATGGTTGGATGGCATCACCAACTCAATGGACATGAGTTTGAGCAAACTCCAGGAGATAATGAAGGACAGGAAGACTGGCATGCTGCAGTCAATGGGGTTGCAAAAAGTTGGACACAACTTATCGACTCAGCAACAACAACAACAACATGGTGATGGAGGTCCCAATAGAAAATGGAATACTTTAGTCTTCAACTCAACAGTCTCATTTACTTTCAAAACATGGGCTAGCAACCAGGCCAGCTTGAGGGAAACTTGTAGGTGGCTTTGGGAGTGTAGAATGAGCCTGGTGGAGCCCTTTTGACTACAAAGACTGGAGTTTCTCTACAGAATTGGCTGAAGAGGAAATGGGGGACATGGGGGGGAGACACAAAGACCTGTAGCAATTCCAGCAGAGGCTTTTGAATGGTAACTCAGCTTGTGCTTCACAGCCTTTAGAGTCCTATGTTGAGAAATAGCCAGATCTTTGAGTGTGCCCCGGGTATTCCACTTTGATAACCTACCATTCTAGACACATTTTGTGGGAATCTGAATTACAATCATGTTTTTTTTTATATATTTTAATTTCACCTACCCTTCAAGATTCAGTTCAAATCTGGCTTCTTCTATAAATCCTTCCTTGGAAATTCCACGCTAACATAATCTCACCCTTCTAGCAAATGTTATTATTGTGCAAAATATTGCAACAATGAATAGAACAAAACTCACATGTATTTAAAATTTGCGACGTACCAGGCACAATTTGAGCACTTTGCATTCCTAATTTCATTTAATTCAGACTATAGCAAAGTCTTAAACATAAGAACTTATTGCTTGTAATTTTTTTTACTGTCTCCAGTCATTTCTTTTACAGTTTATACCTTATTCATAAAACAAATTTTGCATTTTTTTATTTATATGCTTGTGTGTGTGTATTGGTCACTTAGTTGTGTCCGACTCTTTGTGACCCCATGGACTGCAGACTGCCAGTCTCCTCTATCTTCCATGGGATTTCTCTGGCAAGAATACCAGAGTGGATTGCCATTCACTTCTCCAGGGGACCTTCCTGACCCAGGGATTGAACCTGGGTCTCCTGGATTGCAGGCAGATTCTTTACCATCTGAGCCACTAGGGAGGCCCATTCATATACTTTTCATGCTTATTCCTAGAGTATAACAACCAAGAGCAGGGAGCTCATGTCATCTCTTTCAGAACTTAGTTGTATGTTGGGGCTTCTCTGGTGGTCCAGTGGTTAAGTCTCTGTGCTTCTAATGTAGAGTGCACAAGTTCCATTCCTGGTCTGAGAAATACTATCCCACATGCTGGGTGGCAAGGCCAAAGAAAGCAAAGCTGTTGTACATTGATTTGAGCTACTAGGATTAGGACAGCCATGTTGCACAACTTACGGGTATCTATTCAACTGGTGGTGAGTGTGAATAGCACCCCCTGCATTTGGGCTGTGCACAGATAAAGTGGCCGTACACATTGGCCCTGGATAAAATGCATTTGAATCCGTGGATTCATCTGGAAAGCAACTTCACACAAGGACTGGTGAATCTATTAGTCTGTTTCCCTCTGGCAGATTCTGAGCTCTTGGTAAGAAGGGCTCAGGTGACTCTGGTCCTGCCCCCTCTCCATACCGCTTAACACAAGACTTTGCAGAAAGAATACCTGCAAATGGTATTTGTTTGAGAATAGGACAAGGGGACTAAGGCAAGAGGGGATTGGTCACCCCATCTGTACTCTTCCTTTCTTCTGGTCTTAATAGTAGAATAAATGGCTTTCTTGCACTACAGAGTGAAAGAAATAACATTCAACATATTTAAGACAGGGTGGGTAGAAAATCAACTTCATGAATGTTACAATGCATCTGTCCCTCACATATTACCGATAAGGCTAGGCAGGCCAGATAGGTTAAATGATTTGCCCAAGTTCACACAGGTCTCAGGCAGTGGAACCTAGTCTATCTCCTTGGTCTCTGACTCCCAGTCCATGAGTTTCCCATTACACACCTTCAGAAAGAATGTCAGGTAATGATTTCTTTTAAAGGAAAGGAAATCCGAATTGGAATTTGCAGACTGTTTCCAAATAAATAGATTTAAAATTTCTTAAATTAACCTTTTGTCTCTTTAACAAATGCCTTCCCAACCCTTACTGTCTCCTAACACCTACTGAACTGCGTGTCTCTATGTATCTACATATGGATGTATACTTCTAAGCCTTTATATTTCTGATCAAAAGTTACCCTAACACAGTATACTGAACTGATGTAGAATATTTGCCTTTGTTGAAACAAAAGCAGCTCCTTTTATTCACATCAATAACGTGTAATTGTATGTATAGTGTGCCGCGCTCACCCGGGCTAATGAATATTCAACCAGTAGTGAGAAAAGGGCGCCCCTCGAATGTTTACGAGGGTCCCTTTCTGATTTAGCATCGCACCCAGGAGTCAGGCAAGGACAACACCGCTTTCTCTCCCCAGTTCGATCGCTGGGCCCTGTGGCTCCGCCCACCCTGACGCAGAAGCCCGCCTGTCTGATTTGGGAGCTCTGGCAAAAAGCCTGAGCCCATTGATTACAGATCGCTGTTAATAAAGAGCATTTGTAATGCAGCAGCGGCGAGGCGGTCTCTGCACGCCGGTTCATGATGGCCCTTCAGGCTCCACAATTAAGTCGTCCAGCAGGCATGCCCCCTGTTGCAGCTGCTCTGTCAATCTCATTTTGAAGCACAAATGATCTTAGACCCAGTGTTTGACATGGGGTTTTAACACCAAAGAAGGCAATTCTGCAACTTCAAATGAGCCTAATTGGCTGAGCGCTCGGGCGTTCACTCAAGCTGCTTCAGTCCATCAGAGAGAGATTTCCCGCTAATTGAACTGCTCAGAAGGAAAAGGACCACGAGGAATCACGAGTGCCGAACCATTGGAGAGGGTGGTGTATATATATATATATATATACACACACACACACATATATATTTCGTGATAACAGACTTAAAGATACATTCCTCCTCTTTAATCAGCCACCTGTCAACATAAGAAAGGTAGTTATTGAGGCAGATGCCCCCCGAGTTACGACCTCAAATTGAGTTGTTGCTGTTTGGAGTGTAAATGTGCATATGTTCCTGATAAAGGACATCACAAAACACTTCGTCTGGATAGCATTTTTCTGCATCATTCTGAAGGCGGCCTGAAATAAAAATATGCAAATCCAGGCTGTGTGGAGAAGGATGAGGTGCCTCAGTTGGAGTCAGTGTGTATTCATCCATCACTTTATCCATCCACCCAGGCAGCTCCATCACCTCTGTTCTTCTGTTAAATGACAATCATATGTGAAGAGATGTAATATCTATAACTGCATCTGTATCCCTGTGTCTATTTATGGGCATCACTGGTGGCTCAGATGGTAAAGAATCGCTGCCATGTAGGAGACCAAGGTTCAATGCCTGGGTGGAGAGGATCCCCTGGAGAAGGGACTGGCTACCCACTCTGTATTCTGGCCTGGAGAATTCCATGGATAGATATGCCTGGTGGGCTACAGTCCATGGGGTCTCAAAGAGTCAGACATGACTGAGTGACTAAGCTCACATCTTTATCTCTTTATCTCATATATCCATATTCACATCCATATTTATATATCTGATAGTCCTTACATGATCCAGAATAAAATATTTTATAGACAATAGCAATCTATATAGCAATACTAAAGAGTATTTAATTGTGAAATTGATATAGTAATGTATCAGACAGGATCTTGGAACTAAGGGAATTGCTCTAAGTTTTTCTAAACCAAAATATTGCTTAAAAATTATGACTTAACTTGTTTTTTGGTGTCAAATTCTCCACATATGTATCCAATGTACACAAATGTGGTTTTACATGACATGGTGGTTGAAAAATAATTAGGGAGAAGAATAAAGAAATAAGATATAAAGATTTAGGACTGGCTCAATTTTATTTCAGAGAAGGAAATGGAAACCCATTGATTTTCTCACTCCAGTGTTGTTGCCTGGAGAATCCCAGGGATGGTGAAGCCTGGTAGGCTGCTGTCTACGGGGTCGCACAGAGTCGGACATGACTGATGCGACTTAGCAGCAGCAGCAGCAATTTTATTTAGGTATTTAATTTCAGATATGGAGAGGATCCAGAAAACATTCCATTATGTATTTTAAGATATGCATAAAGTGAGTGAAATATTCTTGACATCAGCTACTTCTCAACCTGGGAGCACGTGGTGTACATTTTATGGTGCCCAAGCTTGAGGATGGTAGTTGTGTTCAGGGGGGCCTGCATTTTAAATCTTTGAAGTTGTTCATATGAGCTCTGCCTCTGCTTTACTTTGTGACTTTGCTTTAAATTTTATTCATTGATCTTATTTTCCAAGGAAACCACTTGCTATTCTTAGAGCTTTTTCAGTATGCTGCTGCTGCTGCTACTGTTAAGTCGCTTCAGTTGTGTCCGACTCTGTGCGACCCCATGGACAGCAGCCCATCAGGCTCCCCCGTCCCTGGGATTCTCCAGGCAAGAACACTGGAGTGGGTTGCCATTGCCTTCTCCAATGCATGAAAGTGAAAAGTGAAAGTGAAGTTGCTCAGTCGTGTCCGACTCTTAGCGACCCCATGGACTACAGCCCACCAGATTCCTCCGTCCATGGGATTTTCCAGGCAAGAGTACTGGAGTGGGGTGCCATTGCCTTCTCCAATGCATGAAAGTGAAAAGTGAAAGTGAAGTCGCTCAGTCGCTCCAGTCAAGAGTACTGAAGTGGGGTGCCATTGCCTTCTCCTTTTTCAGTATAGTTACCTTCAATTTCTAACTAATATGCTTATTTTCCTAATATTTCTTGATTTGTCCATTTTTAGGCACAATCTATTACTAATTACTTATTGTGGAAGATGAGGAATTATTTTTTACCTCTCCTAACTTCCCCATCCCAACCCTCCATTCTTCTACTATATCAACATTTTTATTAAATCAATAATACACATTATAATAAGTATGCAAATTCTTCCATGTCCTGTGGTACAATCATTTTTGATCTCCAAAACACCTTCCTTTGCTCAGAGTCAGGATTTGCTTGATTTTCTCATTTATTTATTTGTTTTTAGTAGGTTTATTAAAATGTAGCACAAAGCTCACAAAGTGTATAATTTAATGGAATTTAATGGGTTTTAGTGTATTTACAGAGTTTTGCAAGCATGTTGTTGTTCAGTCTCTCAGTCATGTCCGTCTCTTTGTGACCCCATGGATAGAAGCACACCAGGCTTCTCTGTCCTTCACCATCTCCTGGGGTTTGCTCAAACTCATGTCCATTGAGTTGGTGATGCCATCCAACCATCTTGTCCTCTGTCATCCTGAAGCATGCAAGCGTGTCCCTAACCTAATGTTAGAACATTTTCATCACCCAGAAAACAGACCTAGAACTCACCAACATTCTCCATTTTCCTGTCCCTCCCCTTCCAACCCTAGGCAAACACTAATCTACATTCTATCTTTACAGATTTGCTTGTTCTGGACATATCATACAAATGGAATCATATAATATGTGGCTTTTTGTATCAGGCTACTGTCACTTGATATTTTCAAGTTTCATTTAGGCTGCAGCATGTATCCATACCTCATTCCTTTATACTCTCCAGTAATATTTTATTGCATGGATTAACATAGATATCCATTCATCAGGTGATAGACATTTGGATTATTTCCACTTTTTGGTTATTATGAATAATGCTGCTATAAACACTCATGTGTCTTCCATTTATTTTTATTTGTATAGTTTCCTCTTTGACCATCCTTATTTTTCTTACCTATGTGTTCCTTCAGATCCAGTACACACTATTAGTGTGTATTAGTGCGTATTAGTGTGTATGTCTTTCTCCAGGGCTCTAATATATCAAATAAATTTTCTCCCCCCTTTTCTTCAGGAAACCTTCTTTCCTCCAGCTCTAATCCAGATGGCTACCCTCAAATCTACAGCATACCTTTTTCCCTGGAACATTCCTTCAGTGTACTGTTGTGTCAGAGCCCCTGTTTCCTGAATCCCCAGCCATTCTCTTTCTCAGCTGATTCCCAGGTTTGACTGAAGCTGTTTAGGGTGTGGGAAGTCACCTGGGATCCAACTGCTCGGTGTACATCAGACTTTCATCTGGCATCTCTTGTCGCACCTCCAACCCCCAAACATCCTGAAGTCCCTGGGTGAACTGGCTCATTTCTTATTAGTATCCCCTCTGCTCTGCTCTCTCTTCACCTTTCAAAGAGCTGTGAAACCCCTTGTGCACAGAAGACTCCTTGTGTATAGAAGTTCTCTTTGTCCTTAAGAGTTTATACTGTCTTTGTCCCTTTAGATCATTGAAGAAAGGTCTCTGGAGGAAGAATGGAGGTAAACGTGAGGAACGAGTGTTTGGTGGGGAGCTTGGGTCTTTTTTTAGTGGTATTTATTTTTCAGTTGTGCTGGGTCTTTGTTGTTGTGCACGGGCTTCTCACCGCTGTGGCTTCTCTTGTCACAGAGCATGGGCTTCAGTAGTTCCGGCTTGTAGGCTCAGTACTTGCAGCTCTTGGGCTCTAGAGCACAGTTCAGTAGATGCGGCACACAGGCTTTGTTACTCCTCGACACGTGGAATCTTCCCAGGCCAGGGATTGAACCCATGTCCACTTCATTGGCAGGCAGATTTTTATTCACTGGGCCACCAGGGAAGACCAGGAGGTTGGGTCATGTTTTCAGTGATTTGGGGTGGTTCCTCAAAAACCACACTTTCCCATGTAGACTTTCTCCTTTCTCTGGGATTGAAATTTTAAATTCTCTTTAAGAAAAAATAATTGTCAATCTTATTTTACTTTACCTATTCATACTTGTAAAACCTAAATGTTGTTAAAAAAAATATGAAAGCAGAAATGAACTAACAATGGTTCATTAATGGCTCAGTGTGGACCAAGTCTAAGAGGTTCTAGAATCAAAACTGGAAAGGAGATTAAGGCCATGAGGCCTAACTCAGTCCCATAGGAAGAAGGAAGGAGGCTCAGTGAGACCACCTGAGGTGCTCCCGTTCCCACAGCAAGTAGGTGGGAGAGTCTTAAGAAGGACCCAGGTCTCTGAACTCAATCCACAGAGAATCTTCTCTCCCACACCTCCTCCCACGTTGCTGTTTGCCCTTTGCTAGCCTGTGAGGCCCTCGAGGAGGGACCCTGAAACCTCTGTAGAAGAATATTCTGTACCCAGTGATCCCCACAGAATTTTGTTTATACACGTGATAGAACCAAGCCCCTTTGGAGAACAACTAAAGACTTCTGGTTTTTGTTGTTTTTTTTAATTGTGTCTCCTTAGTAGGAATGTTGAGTCTCTGGTTAATTAGTTTTGAGAAATATGAAGTCTTTCTTTGTTTTCTCTTCCTTCATGACTACATAGTACCCACCTCTCAAGTCTGTGATGATGAAATAAAGTGACATGTGAGAGTGCCTGATATAGAGTCTGTCACCCTATACATGCCAGGGCCCATGCTTTATTTTGCTTTAAAGTAAAACTGTCAAATGAAAACATCACATTGATATAAAATGGGTATGTGATACATCTAGGGTCATTATTTGCTTACGATAGGACCTGTTATTGAATTACTTTGAATAACTCTAACATAGGACATTTTTTTGAGTAAGCTTTTGAGTCAGTTCACCTCTAAGAATCTGGTTAGAATGGGATCTGAGAGGTGAATTTCAATGAGGCCTCTCAGGGTGTGCTCAGCGCCACTTCCCCCGTCCCTGCACTGACTCATACCCTTCTCCGCCACGTTTGTCATGATATTTCCCATCAGCATGAATCTCTGTAATAACGCTCTGCATCTGTATGACATCTCATTCTTCCACGGAAGCTCATGTTTGGGAAAATTGTGTTCTAAGGTTGTTATCTCTTCTTTATTCTCGAGCAGCTTGTTCTTGACTTTTTGCAATTCTTTTTGTAGTTTAATCCCTTTTGTGATGCATAATTAAATAAATATGTATGTATAAATACATATTTATTGTATATGTATATATATGTAGAAATATATATACATAAAATATATGTAGAGATATATATACATAATTTAATTATAGTAAATTATATTATACCAGTTTTGAGATCCGTAAAACTAAAAACAACTATAGATATCAGTTAGCCTGTAGTTTACAGACAAAGGAACTAAGGTCCAGAGATGGGAAGAAACTAGCCCCAAATTTCACAGCTTATTCATGGCCCTGGGCTCCTGATCTCCAGTCTTGCCACTCCATCTTAACCACCTCCTACTCAGTGATCTTCCATTTGTTCCAAACTATTATTCCTGCATATCCAGGCTGTTTAAAATTCTGCCTTCAAGATTTCCATAGATTATTGAAAAAATGAGCATTTTTTAAAACTCTTAAATGCTCATTTCAAATTCATTGTATTGGGGTTGTACAAGCTTGCGTGTCAGGATGACTGGGAGTCCCATGCGGTCATGGTCACAATCCCCTTTTTCTGTTCTGAGAAGGCACCACAGCTAGTGGCAGGCTCTGTCTTTGCAATGGATCACGTGTGTGATTGCTAAGAGCTTTCTTGTAAATAGTCCAAGTTCCAATGCTTTAACCTTTCAGAAGAGACCATTAAAAGGAGAGATAAATGCTCTTAAAACTTTCCAGAAAATACAAAGAAATCTTTATAGGAGAAGGAAGTTTAAGATTACTCATACCCCTCCAATATCACACTTTGGGGGAGGAGAAGCAGGAAAAGTTGTGGTGGTGAATCATAGTTTTAAGTGCTGAGTCAAAGGTCAGATAGAAAGTCTTTATTGAGACATACTCTAGGAAGATAACCTGCCCTTCAATGTCCTTACAGTACTCCCTCGATGTCTCTGATCCAGCTCCCACCCTCAGCCCCTGCCCTAGCCCTGTATCTATCGATCCCTGTCTCATCCACCTCTCCTTCTGGCTCACTCATCTTTGCCTCCCTCTGGTTTCTCCAAAGACTACAAGGATCACTCCCATGATGGCCTTTGTCTTCTCTGTTTTTTGGATCATGCGTGGTCTTTCCCCGGATAGCTACATCCACAAAGACAACTCCCTCAGCATCCTCAACTCTTTGCCCAGGTAGTTCCTCACCTGACCATCCTATTTCAAATTTCGCCTGCACCAACTAACCCCCCTTCACCATGCCCTGCTTTCCAGATCTCCTTGTCTTGCTCTTTTTTTCCCTGTAGCACTTATAACTTTTTACATATCTATAATTTGCTTTCTTAATTGTGTTTACTTTTTATTTTTGCTTTTCCACTAGAATGTAAACTCTGTGAGTGCTTGTGTCCATTTTGCTCCTCGATGTTTCAATACAATTTGTTGACTGGATGAATGACTGTTAGCATGCATCCTTATGCCTGACTAAAGTAGTATCTTCACATTTAAAAACTTTAAAAAATTGATCAATATTTCTTATTATAAAAGGAACATATGCTTATAGAAACAAGATTAAACAAGACAGAAGTATATAATGTAAGAAGAGAACATCTGTCTCTCACCCTCACACATTCCTGGAGATAATCACTGGAAATAGTTTGATATGTCTTCTTCCTGATGTTTCTGTTAGATTGTGCAAATATATCAGACAGTAAAGAAACTGCCTGTAATGCAGTAGGCCCAGTTTGATCCCTGGGTCAAACCTGGCTTCCCTTGTAGCTCAGTTGGTAAAGAATCCGCCTTCAATGAAAGAGATCTGGGTTCAGTCCCTGGTTTGGGAAGATCTCCTGGAGAAGGAAATGGCTACCCACTCCAGTATTCTTGCCTGGGAAATCCCACGAACAGAGGAACCTGGTGGGCTACAGTCCATGGGATCACAAGAGTCAGATACGACTGAGCCACTCACACTCAGAAAAAAATAGATATATGGATGTCACTTAACATAGCCTGTTCATTTTTCCAAGTTAGCATATTGGTTTTTCTTTTTAACAAATGTATTTTTAATTCTGTGTGCTATAGTCTGTTGATGAACAATTAACAATATTTCAAAATTTTCTCCTACAATGATGCATGAATACCTTGTATGAAAGAATGTGAGGATTCACACTAGTGTCTGTTTTCTTTGTGTGTGTGTGTGCCTGTGTGTGTGTGTCTTTGACATCTAGTTTTATTGTTGACATTCTCAGTAGTAATCAAAGTCCTTTTTTTAGGGACTCAAGCTGAAGCATAATTGTTTAGGATATTCTCAAGGACCATGTGCTTATCATTCTTTTTTTAAATTTTTTTTAATTGGGGTAAATTGTTTAACAATATTGTGTTCATTTCCGTCATACAGCAATGTCAACTAACTGTAAATATATAAGTATACATACATCCCCTCTGTCTTCAGCCTGCCTCCTTACCACTCTATTATTTCTATAGATACATTCAATTCAGTTCAGTTCAGTCGCTCAGTTGTGTCTGACTCTTTGCGACCACATGAATTGCAGCACACCAGGCCTCCCTGTCCATCACCAACTCCTGGAATTTACTCAAACTCATGTCCATCAGGTCCGTGATGCCATCCAGCCATCTCATCCTCTGTCGTTCCCTTCTCCTCCTGCCCCCAATCCCTCCCAGCATCAGGGTCTTTTCCAATGAGTAAACTCTTCGCATGAAGTGGCCAAAGTATTGGAGTTTCAGCTTTAGCATCATTCCTTCCAAAGAAATCCCAAGGCTGATCTCCTTCAGAATGGACTGATTGGATCTCCTTGCAGTCCAAGGGACTCTCAAGAGTCTTCTCCAACACCACAGTTCAAAAGCATCATTTCTTTGGTGCTCAGCTTTCTTCACAGTCCAACTCTCACATCAATACACAACCACTGAAAAAAGCACAGCCTTGACTAGACGGACCTTTGTTGGCAAAGTAATGTCTCTGCTTTTGAATATGCTATCTAGGTTGGTCCTAACTTTCCTTCCAAGGAGTAAGCGTCTTTTAATTTCATGGCTTCAATCACCATCTGCAGTGATTTTGGAGCCCAGAAAAATAAAGTCTGACACTGTTTCCACTGTTTCCCCATCTATTTCCCATGAAGTGATGGGACCAGATGCCATGATCTTCGTTTTCTGAATGTTGAGCTTTAAGCCAACTTTTTCACTCTCCACTTTCACTTTCATCAAGAGGCTTTTGAGTTCCTCTTCACTTTCTGCCATAAGTGTGGTGTCATCTGCATATCTGAGGTTATTGATATTTCTCCTGGCAATCTTGATTCCAGCCTGTGCTTCTTCCAGCCCAGCATTTCTCATGATGTACTCTGCTTATAAGTTAAATAAGCAGAGTGACAATACATAGCCTTGACGTACTCCTTTTCCTATTTGGAACCAGTCTGTTGTTCCATGTCCAGTTCTAACTGTCGCTTCCTGGCCTGCATATAGGTTTCTGAAGAGGCAGGTCAGGTGGTCTGGTATGCCCATCTCTTTCAGAATTTTCCACAGTTTATTGTGATCCACACAGTCAAAGGCATTGGCATAGTCAATAAAGCAGAAATATATGTTTTTCTGGAACTCTCTTGCTTTTTCAATGATCCAATATGTTGGCAATTTGATCTCTGGTTCCTCTTCTTTTTCTAAAACCAGCTTGAACATCTGGAAGTTCATGGTTCATGTATTATTGAAGCCTGGCTTGGAGAATTTTGAGCATTACTTTACTAGTGTGTGAGATGAGTGCAATTGTGTGGTAGTTTGACCATTCTTTGGCATTGCCTTTCTTAGGGATTGGAATGAAAACTGACCTTTTCCAGTCCTGTGGCCACTGCTGAGTTTTCCAAACTTGCTAGCATATTGAGTGCAGCACTTTCACAGCATCATCTTTTAGGATTTGAAAGAGCTCAACTGTAATTCCATCACCTCCACTAGCTTTGTTCGTAGTGATGCTTTCTAAGGCCCACTTGACTTCACATTCCAGGATGTCTGGCTCTAGGTGAGTGATCACACCAACGTTATTATCTGGGTTGTGAAGATCTTTTTTGTATAGTTCTTCTGTGTATTCTTGCCACCTCTTCTTAATATCTCCTGCTTCTGTTAGGTC